>NC_137008.1:27039556-27537056 GCF_032717465.1 Coenobita brevimanus | reverse complement strand
CAATATAAACAACACACCCTGCCAAACCCTCTGTTACAACATTCATGAGCTTCTGAAATGTGGCTGGTGCATTCTTCATACCATATGGCATTACAGAACATGCAAAAGTCTTTCCTAGTGTTACAAAACATGAAATCTCCCTAGCACGTTCAGTCATAGGTACTTGCCAGTATCCTTTTAACAAATCAAACTTACTTATGTACCTAGCCTTTCCGATCTTGTCTATGCAGTCTTCCACGCGAGGGAGAGGGTAAGTGTCTGTTTTGGTTATCTGATTAACACGTCTGCAGTCGATGCAAAGCCGCTGTGACTCACCTGGCTTAGGGGCTAGAGTGACAGGAGAACTCCACTCGCTCTGACAGGGCTCATGCTGCATGGGAGAACTTCACTTGCAGACTCGGGTGGAACAGCTACAGTGCAGACTGGGTTATTTTCGTCCCGCCTGTGATATAACTTTAGCATGTTGATGTGACAAAGTTGCTTGTTCTTTCTACGATCTGGTGTGGCGATGACATAGTTGACATCATTGAGTTTCTTCTCCACGAAATAAGGACCACTAAACTTGGCTTGAAGAGGTTGCCCATGCACCGGTAGCAGAATCAAAACCTGATCTACTGGCTGAAAGTGGCGTAACCTGGACTTCTTATCATACCAAGTCTTCATCTCCTGAGCAGCTCCTAAATTCTCTCGCGCCAGTTGTAAAGCAGTGGACAGCCGTTCTTTGAACTTCATCACATACCCCAGCAGGTTGACGTCATCTTCCTCCGACAGCCAGCATTCCTTGAGTAGCTTAAGGGGTCTTCTTACTTCATGGCCAAACAGTAGTTCAAAAGGTGAGAAGCCCAGTGATTCATTTGGAGATTCTCTTGCAGCAAATACAACGAATGGAAGACCTTTATCCCAGTCTTTCTGATGTTCCAAAGAGTATTTCTTGAGCATCGATTTGAGTGTCTGATGATATCTCTCCAACGCTCCTTGGGTCTGGGGATGGTAAGCTGAAGACGTGATCTGGGTGATGCCCAACTCTTTCAGAGACTGCTTGAAAACATTTGACATGAAATTACTTACCCGGTCTGACTGTACCTCCTTGGGCAGACCAAACTTTGTGAAGAACCCTAGCATTTCCTTAACCACGTTCTTTGCTGAGATATTTCTAAGGGGAATGGCTTCAGGATAACGAGTAGCCATATCAATCAGGGTCAACACATAAGAAAATCCTGAAGAAGTCTTAGGAAGAGGGCCCACAATATCCACCAACACACGGTTGAATGGCGCCTCAAAAGGAGGAATGGGAACTAGAGGTGCAACCTTTTCGGTCTGATTACACTTCCCCACAACTTGACAGGTGTGACAAGACTTACAATACCAGGAAACATCCCTGAAGATACCTGGCCAGTAGAAGTGTTTCAAAATGCGTGCCACAGTCTTCCTCACTCCAAGGTGTCCTGTCAAACTGGAATCATGAGCCACTCTAATAATATCGTGCCTACAAACACGAGGGATGACAACTTGATGTACAACCTCCCATTCACAGTCGGCTGATACTGTTGGGGGTCTCCACTTCCTCATAAGTACTCCTGACTTTATATAATAACAAATAGAAGCACCAGCTGACTCTTCCTCAGTGCAAGCAGAGTTAGCTAGACCTTTCAACTCAGGGTCAGCAACCTGCAACTCAACCAACTCTTGACGAGACAAATTATCAACACTACGGGGTACTGCCTCATCTGGTGAGTGGTCCAAATTAGCAAGAAAAGTGTCAGCTAGGATAACATCATCATCATCATTATCCTCTAAGTCACCAGTAACTTTAGACTTAGCCCTAGTGACAGCACATGCAGGGAACACATCAGGGACATCACAATCCTGGGCCGCAGCCACTGGCTCACTAGACAACTGAGGAGCTGGACACACTTGACTTCCACCAATATCATTTCCAAGTAAGAAAGTTACACCTGACATTGGGAGTGTCTCAACCAACCCAACCATAACGGAACCATTAACAAAACCAGACTCTAAATTCACTCTGCACAGAGGGATAGAGAAGTAATTATTCTCTGCACCTTGTAAGATTACAGTTTCATCAGAGAAATTAACATTAGAGCCTAGAACACTGGTCAGCATAAGGGATTGGCAAGCACCTGTATCACGATATATTTTAACTGATTTCCTGTCATTACTGTCCAGAGGACTGACAAAACCATCAGACAGGAAATTAGCACACGAACTCTTGCAAGTGTCACCCACGTTACTGCTCAAAAGAGGAGCTCCATCATGAGAATTTAATTTACCCCTCAAAGCAGGTTCAATTAACTCGGTTAAAGAATTCTGGGAACTCTCAAGGGTAGACACTAGACCAATTGACTGAATATTTAAAGACTCCTTTTTGTTCACAACACGCTGTCTCCTGAAACATTTCTCCGTAGTATGACCAAGCTTGCTACAATAAGTACATTTACTTTTCTGAAATCTAGAGGTGAAGCTGGTATTTACTTCCTGAGAAACATCATCTTTATTCTCTTTCCTGTTACCTGTACTCTGAGTAGAGGCAACGTACTTACTCTCAGCTTTCCCTTTTTCTTTAGAATATCTCTTGTGAGTGAGAACATATTCATCAGCTAAAACTGCAGCATCAGACAAATTATCTAGTTTTTTCTCATCAAGATATTGGCTTACATCTTTATTAATACACCTTTTGAAGTCCTCCAGCAAAATCATCTGCTTAAATTTGTCAAAATCAGAATCCACATTCTTAGAATTTAACTACTGCTCTAACAGATCTTCTTTGATTTTTGCATACTCAACATGGGATTGCTTATCTTGCTTATAAGTTGTCCTAAATTTTACTCTATAAGCTTCAGGAACAAGCTCATAGGCCTTAAAAATCAAGCTTTTAACTACATCATAATTATCACATTGATCCTGAGGCAAAGATGCATAAGTTACTTGAGCTTTACCGGTGAGAACAGTTTGAAGGAGTACTGGCCAATACTTTTTGAGCCAATTAAAACCTGTAGCTACCCTCTCAAACAACTGAAAATACTTTGTTAAATCAGATTCATTAAAAGGAGGGACAAGTTTAACATTTTTAGCCACATCAACATCATCAGAGCTTGATGATACAGTTCCACCTTGTTTCATGCAATACTCATGGTCTGCCTGAATCCTAGCTAGTTCAATTTGTGCCTGAGCCTGTGCCTGTGCCTCCTGAATACGAGCATTTGCCTGAAATTCAGCCTCCTGAATACGAGCCTGAGACTCCGCCTCCTTAGCCTGAGACTCAGCCTCCTTAGCACGAGCCTGAAACTCAGCTTCCTTAACACGAGCCTCCTGCAGAGCTAGCTGTAACTTAGCTATTTCATTCTGCATTTGCTCATTTGGGGGATTTACATTAAACAAGCTTTTATTAATCATGCCAACAATTTGATCTTTAGAATGATGAGAGTGAACTGCAATTCCCAATTCTTGAGCAACAAGCATAAGTTCATTCTTTGTTCTGTTTTCTACATCACACACTGAACATTTGACAAAAAATCTTTGGCTTCATCAAGTGTAGTAATAGTAGACTTCATGAATAAATCACAGTCACAAAATATCAAGCAATATCCTTATGATAATATCCTGAATATCCTGATAAGAGGTCGCCAAGTTTATGTTACGGAACAGAGAAAGATAATGTACACTTTAAGTGAGAATACTAAAAATCACTACTGTCCCGTAAAGTTCCAGGTTCAAAACAAAAGAGTTAGGTAAAATTGCAAGTTAAAGTTTAATACTCAAATTAACAACAAAACATTCAGAACTCATATGGATAATGTAATGGCAAAAAACAGGTTAAATATATGGTTAACTGCAATAGCCTCTATTAACATAAAATTAGCAAGAGTAAATTTATCTAAGTCAGCCCTGATAAAATGACAATACCAGATAATACTCAGTGAATGCAAGATATATTATTACAGATACAAAATATTATTAATAAGGGCTGACACCCAAAACACATGAATCACAAAAACCTTACTAGGCCTAAGAATTAACACCTTACGCTACACAGTACAAGAAAAAATGCAATAACAATTATACTCAAATTACACAGCTGCTAGATGGTTGGAGGCTTCCTGAGCACTCACAATAATAACAACTGCACAGGAGAGGACAGAGATGTGAACAAAATGAGGAGTAGATCTAAGTGACAAAAATGCGGAGACTGAGCTCATTATATAGGGGCCGGCAGAGCTTAATACAACTTGTAAGAAGGACACGCAAATGAAGCCATGGGGACAAAGAGTTGACAATCCTGCTCTGAACAACAGAAAGAACGACTTACTCTACTATAAGGGAGGAGGGGGGGCAGTGAGGTAGAACACGCTCGTGATCAAACATGCAGCATACTGTACGTTAGAATTACACAAAGGATGATGAAATCATAGGCTATGTAACAATATATATATATATAGATAAATAGATATAGATATATATATATATATATATATATATGTAGAGAGAGAGAGAGAGAGAGAGAGAGAGAGAGAGAGATAAATAGATATAGATATATATATACAGTATATAGGATGGTTCTTATTACTATGGGAGAAAATTAATTCTGGAATATTTTGTTTGGTGGCAGTGTATATTGTGTGTTTAGGTGTAAACTCTTGATACCCCAAATTTTAGCCAAATTGGATGTTATTTACTGGTGCCGCATCTTACCCAAAGTTTGAGCCTAATAAAATTATTGTTGTGATAAAAATCAATTTTGTTATTTGAAAAAAAAAAAAAAAGTGTTTGCTTTAGGCCTACAGTACTTCATTTGAGGCTACTTTCTAGTAATATCTGTATTTTTTTTTTCTTTTTTCAGGGATTTGAGGTTTGAGTTATTATGAAGCACATTTTCGATGACTAAAATGAAATTGTCAATGCCAGGTATGAAAAGCAGGAGCAAAACCAAGATTTGGCTTGTTGGCCAATCAAGTGAAAGACTACTTGGAAGTAAGTTACCTCGTTGTGGAAAAATGTTAGCACGACTTTTCTACCTGATGCGAACAGAGATATGAACACTAAGGGATTCAGCATGTGTTCTGTTTGAGGAATTAGAGGGATTCTGGGACAGAGCTCGCATTCCTTCATGTAAGCCACGGAATCGTATCCTCAAAATTGAATCTCTCTATAAAGAATGGAGAAAGTTGGAGAAGAGTATGAGCCGGAGGACAGAAAGAGAGGTGTAGAAGAGAAAGAAATTCCAAGAACAGATGAAAGCTCTCTTTGACACTTCACACACGAATGTCTTCGACCTCATCAAAAATCGTGAGGATAAGGAGTTTCTTGTGGCTCAGAGGGAGAAAGTCGAGGCTCTATGCAGGGTATTGATGTCAAATTCCAACGGAAAGAACGAAGACAGAGAGAGAGAGAGAGAGAGAGAACAGATCGAACAGCAGAGGAGGGAGCGTGAGGAATGTTAGCAAGCTGTAAGAGAGGAAATAGTGGAGCTGAAGGAAAGCCCAACTAGTGATGAAGACGAAACAGGTGACAATTATACAGATATTGCAGATCTTTCCTTTTTGGCTGCGACTCATCCTCTGAAACCCAACGAACATGAAAAACAATTGTCACTTTTTCAGTTGCTGCTGCTTTAGATCGGACCAAGACAGTGTTGCAGTCCATCTGCTTTCTGCGACTTCTGCCTGAGGACAAGATCTAACAATGTAGACTATTAACAGGCAATATATCCACCATCGAATCAATAGACGGAGGGAATCTGCAGAACGGCTGACAAAAAAATCATTCCATCCAACTGTGCCACTTCTAGTGCACTGGGATGGATAACTAATTCCTGATGTAACAGGAGCAAATGTCACTGAAAGCCTTCCAGTTCTCGCCTCAGGTGATGGAGTTTCAAAGATTTTGAGTGTACTCAATTTGGAATCAGGGACAGGAAAGGCCATGGCCAATGTACTTTTTGAAACCTTGAATGACTGCAGTATATCTGAACGTGTGGCACGAATGGCATTCGACACCACTGCCAGCAATACCGGAGTGTTGGCAGGGACGTGCACCCTTATCAACAACAGTTGCACAAGGATCTCCTCCACCTGGCTTGTTGGCATCACTTTTTTGAGATTCTTGTTTAAAAGGCCTTCACCATTTGCCTTGGATCGTCCTCTGTTTCCAGCATTCACATAATATTCAAGCAGTTCAAAGCCAAGTTGATACTACTGACACAACACGCTTTCAGACCTTGAATGACAGTGAGGAAATGCCTGTGATTGATTGTGAGCAATGTGATGAGCTCATAGCATTTTGTATGAAACAGTTGCAGGAAAGTCAACCTCGAGATGATTACCGAGAACTGCTAGAACTGTCCAATGTTGTCTTGGGTGGTGTACCGCCCCGTGGAGCATGGTTTCAACACGCTGGTGCTTGCCACCATGCCAGATGGCTGGCTAAAGCTATTTACAACATCAAAATCTATCTTTTATGTCATCAAAAGAGCATCACACTGAAGCAAGGCCGAGGACTGAAGAGATTTGTTATGTTCATGAAGCAGTACATGAAATCATGTTCATGACAACAAAAGCAGCTATAGCTCCAGCAAACGATCTGAGGCTTCTTCAGGAATTGTCATTTTATCCTGATAAGGACATCTCACAAATCTGCTTGAAAGCATTTGTTCATCACTTGTGGTATTTGTCATAACAATTAGTTGGATTGTCCTTTTTTGATCCAACTGTTGACCCTAAAGAGAATCAAAGGATGGCGATTGCTCTTAACGAAGAAGGAAGCAAAGATTAGCTAAAGAGAACAACAGTTGAACTTGAGGAGATAGCGCTGAATCAGAAAACAATTTCAAATTTTGTGACCAGTAGCACCAAGAAGATCTTCACACTGCTTAGCCTTCCTCATTCATTCCCAGAATTCGATCCATCCACATGGGAAAGTCATGAGGATAACAAGGAAGCTGAGTGCAATGTCCAGGGGCTACAGCTAACAAATGACTTTGCTAAAAGAGGGGTAGCACTGATACAAGAGTTTAATCCAGTGTTGACCAGAATGAAGATCAACGGCAGTTTCTTTTCCAATTCATTGAGCAATACTAGTAAGTGTATCCAGATGCGAAGAAGGCTACAGCTGGCAGCAATTACAAGCCACAGAACTAGGCAACAACGCGTGGGAGTTGGGTTCCAATGATACCCCCCCCCCCGTAGTAAGGGGCTAATACTCTGCAAAGAGGGGGACCTAGATAACCCAGTGGCATATTAACCTAACACCATAATAGTATAACTTTGAACATGATGCAGCACCATTTAAGATTATCAAATAAGTATGAAGATTTGCATACACCATTTTTTAATCAACAGGAACGAAGTCCCGGAGCAACTGAGGCCAGTGTTTCAAGTTGAAAATTAAGGACCACCCTGATATATATATATATATATATATATATATATATATAGATATATATATATATATATATAGATATTGTTACGGAACAGAGAAAGATAATGTGCACTTTAAGTGAGAATACGAAGAGTCACTACTGTCCCGTAAAGTTCCAGGTTCAAAACAAAAAGAGTTAGGTAAAATTACAAGTTAAAGTTTAATGCACAAACTAACAACAAAACATTCAGAACTCATAAGGATAATGTAATGGCAAACAAACAGGTTAAATATATGGTTAACTGCAATAGCCTCTATTAACACGAAATTAGCAAGAAAAGATTTATCTAAGTCAGCCCTGATAAAATGAGATACCAGATAATACTCAGTGAATGCCAGATAAATTATTACAGATACAAACTATTATCAAAAATGACTGACATAAAGAACCCCACACGAATTACAAAAACTTCACTAGGCCTACAAATTAAACTTATGCTATACAGTACAAGAAAAAATACAACAACAGTTATACTCAAATTACACACAGCTGCTAGATGGTTGGAGACTTCTTGAGCACTCACAATAATAATAATATCTGTACAGGGGAGGACAGAGATGTGAACAAAATGAGGAGCAGATCTAAGTGGCAATGATGCAGAGACTGAAGCTCATTATATAGGGGCCAGGAGAGCTTGATACAACTTGTAATGAGGACGCGCAAATGAAGCCATGGGGACAAAGAGATGACAATCCCGCAAAGTATAACAGAGATGTCGACTTACTCTACTATAACGGTAGAAGGGGGGGACTGAGGCAGAACACGCTCGTGATCAAACATGCAGCAACTGTGCGTTAAAATTACACAAAGGATGATGAAATCATAGGCTATGTAACACCTCCCCACAAAGAAAAAGAAATTTACAAGGAAATTTCTTATTACTCTAAACAATCTGTCTAAAGTCTAGATAAGCAATCTGCAATAACATTCTCTTTCCCCTTGACATGTTGTATGTCTAATGAATACTCCTGAAGAAGTAGACTCCATCTTGTCAATCTCTGATTTTTATCTTTAAACTTACTAAGGAATTTCAGTGGGTTATGATCGGTATAAATGACTATGGGGTCAAAACCAGAACACAAATAAAATGAAAAATGCTGTAAACCCAAAATCAAGGCCAAAAGCTCTTTCTCAATAGTTGAGTAGTTCTTTTGAGGTGGAGTGAACTTCTTACTGTAATAAGATACAGGATGTTCAATACCCTGATCATCCTCTTGCAGCAAAACAGCCCCAGCTCCTGTATCACTTGCATCAACAGCCATCTTAAAAGGCTTAGCAAAATTTGGAGTAGCGAGCACTGGCTGACTTAATAGAATAGCTTTAAGTTTGTTGAAAGAGGATTCACAGTTATCGGTCCAGACAAATTCAACTCCCTTTTTCAGTAGGTCTGTAAGTGGTGATACAAGAATAGAAAAGTTAAGAACAAATCTCCTGTAATAACCTACCATTCCCAAAAATCTTTGTAGCTCTTTCCTACTTTTAGGTCTGGGAAGATCACTTATAACCAGAACCTTAGCTCCTGGTGGTGCAACATGTCCATCACCAATTACATACCCAAGGTACTGAACTTTAGCTTGACCAAACTCACACTTTGATAAATTAGCTACAAGATTAGCATGAACTAAACGGTCAAGAAATTTACTGACATGGCATAGGTGATCTTTCCAGTTGTCACTGAAGATTAATACATCATCAATATAAACAACACACCCTGCCAAACCCTCTGTTACAACATTCATGAGCTTCTGAAATGTGGCTGGTGCATTCTTCATACCATACGGCATTACAGAACATGCAAAAGCCTTTCCTAGTGTTACAAAACATGAGATCTCCCTAGCACGTTCAGTCATAGGTACTTGCCAGTATCCCTTTAACAAATCAAACTTACTTATGTACCTAGCCTTTCCGATCTTGTCTATGCAATCTTCCACACGAGGGAGAGGGTAAGTGTCTGTTTTGGTTATCTGATTAACACGTCTGTAGTCGATGCAAAGCCTCTGTGACCCACCTGGCTTAGGGACTAGAGTGACAGGAGAACTCCACTCGCTCTGACAGGGCTCAATCATCTTGTGGTCCAACAGGTAGCCAAGCTCCTTCTGGATGAGAGGAACTTTCACTGGGTTCACACGGTAAGGAGGCAATTTAATTGGCTTTGCGTCTTCAACATCGACATCATGCATCAACACAGTGGTTCTTCCTGGAGTAGCACGGAACACTTGCGGGTACTCCTGCAGTAATGCCGAAAACTCCTGCCTTTCCTTGGGTGGTAGATGAGAAAGCTTAGTCTGGAGATCATTCATGATATCAGGATTCTTCCCCAAACTATCACTCAGGCTCATACTGCATGGGAGAGCTTCACTTGCAGACTCGGGTGGAACAGCTACAGTGCAGACTGGATTATTTTCGTCCCGCCTGTGATATAACTTTAGCATGTTGATGTGACATAGTTGCTTGCTCTTTCTACGATCTGGTGTGGCGATGACGTAGCTGACATCACTGAGTTTCTTCTCCACGAAATAAGGGCCACTAAACTTGGCTTGAAGAGGTTGCCCATGAACTGGTAGCAGAATCAAAACCTGATCTCCTGGCTGAAAGTGGCGTAACCTGGACTTCTTATCATACCAAGTCTTCATCTTCTCCTGAGCAGCTCCTAAATTCTCTCTCGCCAGCTGTAAAGCAGTGGACAGCCGTTCTTTGAAATTCATCACATACTCCAGTAGGTTGACGTCATCTTCCTCCGACAGCCAGCATTCCTTGAGTAGCTTAAGGGGTCCTCTTACTTCATGGCCAAACAGTAGTTCAAAAGGTGAGAAGCCCAGTGATTCATTTGGAGATTCTCTTGCAGCAAACACAACGAATGGAAGACCTTTATCCCAGTCTTTCTGATGTTCCAAACAGTATTTCTTGAGCATCGATTTGAGTGTTTGATGATATCTCTCCAACGCTCCTTGGGTCTGGGGATGGTAAGCTGAAGACGTGATCTGGGAGATGCCCAACTCTTTCAGAGACTGCTTGAAAACATTTGACATGAAATTACTTCCTCGGTCTGACTGTACCTCCTTGGGCAGACCAAACTTTGTGAAGAACCCTAGCATTTCCTTAACCACGTTCTTTGCTGAGATATTTCTAAGTGTAATGGCTTCAGGATAACGAATAGCCATATCAATCATGGTCAACACATAAGAAAATCCTGAAGAAGTCTTAGGAAGAGGGCCCACAATATCCACCAACACACGGGTGAAAGGCGCCTCAAAAGGAGGAATGGGAACTAGAGGTGCAACCTTTTCAGTCTGATTACACTTCCCTACAACTTGACAGGTGTGACAAGACTTACAATACCAGGAAACATCCCTGAAGATACCTGGCCAGTAGAAGTGTTTCAAAATGCGTGCCACAGTCTTCCTCACTCCAAGGTGTCCTGCCAAACTGGAATCATGAGCCACTCGAATGATATCCTGCCTACAAACACGAGGGATGACAACTTGATGTACAACCTCCCATTCACAGTCGGCTGATGCTGTTGGGGGTCTCCACTTCCTCATAAGTACTCCTGACTTTACATAATAACAAGTAGAAGCACCAGCTGACTCTTCCTCACTGCAAGCAGAGTTAGCTAGACCTTTCAACTCAGGGTCAGCAACCTGCAACTCAACCAACTCTTGACGAGACAAATTATCAACACTACGGGGTACTGCCTCATCTGGTGAGTGGTCCAAATTAGCAAGAAAAGTGTCAGCTAGGATAACATCATCATCATCCTCTAAATCACCAGTAACTTTAGACTTAGCCCTAGTGACAGCACATGCAGGGAACACATCAGGGACATCACAATCCCGGGACACAGCCACTGGCTCACTAGACAACTGAGGAGCTGGACACACTTGACTTCCACCAATATCATTTCCAAGCAAGAAAGTTACACCTGACATTGGGAGTGTCTCAACCAACCCAACCATAACAGAACCATTAACAAAACCAGACTCTAAATTCACTCTGCACAGAGGAACAGAGAAGTAATTATTCCCTACACCTTGTAAGATTACAGTTTCATCAGAGGAATTAAAATTAGAGCCTAGAACACTGGTCAGCATAAGGGATTGGCAAGCACCTGTATCACGATATATTTTAACTGATTTCCTGTCATTACTGTCCAGAGGACTGACAAAACCATCAGACAGGAAATTAGCACATGAACTCTTGAGAGTGTCACCCACGTTACTGCTCAAAAGAGGAGCTCCATCATGAGAATTTAAGTTACCCCTCAAAGCAGGTTCAATTAACTCAGTTAAAGAATTCTGGGAACTCTCAAGAGTGGACACTAGACCAATTGACTGAATATTTAAAGACTCCTTTTTGTTCACATCACGCTGTCTCCTGAAACATCTCTCCGTAGTATGACCAAGCTTACTACAATAAGTACATTTACTTTTCTGAAATCTAGAGGTGAAGCTGGTATTTACTTCCTGAGAAACATCATCCTTATTCTCTTTCCTGTTACCTGTACTCTGAGTAGAGGCAACTTACTGACTCTCAGCTTTCCTTTTTCCTCTAAAATATCTCTTGTGAGTGAGAACATACTCATCAGCTAAAACTGCAGCATCAGACAAATTATCTATTCTTTTCTCATCAAGATATAGGCTTACATCTTTATAAATACACCTTTTGAAGTCCTCCAGCAAAATCATCTGCTTAAATTTGTCAAAATCAGAATCCACATTCTTAGAATTTAACCACTGCTCCAACAAATCTTCTTTGATTTTTGCATACTCAACATGGGATTGCTTATCTTGCTTGTAAGTTGTCCTAAATTTTACTCTATAGGCTTCAGGAACAAGCTCATAGGCCTTAAGAATCAAGCTCTTAACTACATCATAATTATCAGACTGATCCTGAGGCAAAGATGCATAAGTTACTTGAGCTTTACCGGTGAGAACAGTTTGAAGGAGTACTGGCCAATACTCCTTAGGCCAATTAAAACCTGTAGCTACCCTCTCAAACAACTGAAAATACTTTGTTAAGTCAGATTCATTAAAAGGAGGGACAAGTTTAACATTTTTAGCCACATCAAAATCATCAGAGCTAGATGATCCAGTTCCACCTTGTTTCATGCGATACTCATGGTCTGCCTGAATCCTAGCAAGTTCAACTTGTGCGTGAAACTCAGCCTCCTTAACATCAGCCTCCTTAGCACGTGCTTGAAATTCAGCTTCCTTCACACGAGCCTCCTGCAGGGCTAGCTGTAACTTAGCTAATTCAATCTGCGTTTGCTCATTTGGAGGAGTTACATTAAACAAGCTTTTATTAATCATGCCAACAATTTGATCTTTAGAATGATGAGAGTGAACTGCAATTCCCAATTGTTGAGCAACAAGCTTAAGTTCATTCTTTGTTCTGTTTTCTATATCACACACTGTTTGCACATTTGACAAAAAATCCCTGGCTTCATCAAGTGTAGAAATAGTAGCCATCATGAATATATCAGAGTCACAAAATATCAAACAATATCCTTATGATAATATCCTGAATATCCTGATATGAGGTCGCCAAATTTATGTTACGGAACAGAGAAAGATAATGTGCACTTTAAGTGAGAATACGAAGAGTCACTACTGTCCCGTAAAGTTCCAGGTTCAAAACAAAAGAGTTAGGTAAAATTACAAGTTAAAGTTTAATGCACAAACTAACAACAAAACATTCAGAACTCATAAGGATAATGTAATGGCAAACAAACAGGTTAAATATATGGTTAACTGCAATAGCCTCCATTAACACGAAATTAGCAAGAAAAGATTTATCTAAGTCAGCCCTGATAAAATGAGATACCAGATAATACTCAGTGAATGCCAGATAAATTATTACAGATACAAACTATTATCAAAAATGACTGACATAAAGAACCCCACACGAATTACAAAAACTTCACTAGGCCTACAAATTAAACTTATGCTATACAGTACAAGAAAAAATGCAACAACAGTTATACTCAAATTACACACAGCTGCTAGATGGTTGGAGACTTCTTGAGCACTCACAATAATAATAATATCTGTACAGGGGAGGACAGAGATGTGAACAAAATGAGGAGCAGATCTAAGTGGCAATGATGCAGAGACTGAGCTCATTATATAGGGGCCAGGAGAGCTTGATACAACTTGTAATGAGGACGCGCAAATGAAGCCATGGGGACAAAGAGATGACAATCCCGCAAAGTATAACAGAGATGTCGACTTACTCTACTATAACGGTAGAAGGGGGACTGAGGCAGAACACGCTCGTGATCAAACATGCAGCAACTGTGCGTTAAAATTACACAAAGGATGATGAAATCATAGGCTATGTAACAATATATATATATATATATATATATATACATATATATATATATATATATATATATATATATATATATATATATCATCACCCATTGTAAGTCCACTGCTAAACAAAGATCTCCCCCAACCTTTTCCATGAATTCAGTGACTGAGCCAAATTCTGCCATGTTTTGCCAGCAAACTTCTCTGTCTCATCTCTCCACCTCCTATCTGACCTTTTCTGCTATGTTTACAATCTCATGGAGTCCAGTCAGTTAGCCTCTTCCTCCATCAGTTATCCCTTATTCTTGCTAAATTACCTGCCCACCTCCATTTCTGTTCTTTTGTAACTTCAATAAAATCTGTAATTTTAGTCTGCTCATTCACACAAGTTGATCGTTTCCTGTCTGTCAAAGATATCCCCAACATTGACCTTTTCATTGCTTTTTGAGAACAGATTAGTTTATTTTCCGTTGATATTGTCAGTTCCCAGGTATCACAACCTCACAGCATAGCTGGGATTATACATTTGTCATATATTTTTCGATTCATACATACTGGCAAGTTACTTTTCATGATGTTTCTAAGTTTACCGAAAGCTTTCCATCCAGTTGTAATGCGTCTTCTTATTTGTTATCATGGTCTTTCGTTAGTTTTAGCATTTGCCCAAGTAACTGTACCCCTCGACTTCAAGAATTTCTTCACTTTCTCTTTTTTTGCTCTGGTATATTCAGATTAAACATAACTTTAGATTTACTCCGCTTCATCTTTAGTCTTACTTTGAACCTTTTTCAGTTTAGGTCATTTAATATTTCTTGCAAAGTCTCTGTTGTCTGTGAAACTAAGACAATGTCATATGCAAATCTTATTTTTTTTTTAATCTATGTTTACTCCTTTACTCTCCCAGTCTAGCTTTCTAAAACAAAAGTCAGCCATGTCGTAAATAACTTTGGTGAAACTGTCTCCCTGACGTGCGCTCTTCTCAGTCTTAATTTTTCACGAGTCTATGTTCTTTAACTGTAGCAGATCCCTCTTTCTAAATGTTGTCGAGGAGTTTTACAATGTTCTTGTTTACCCCTTGTTCCCACAATGAATTTATAATTGCCATGGGTTCCACAGATTCGGAAGCCTTTTCGTAATCAACAAAACTTTAAAAAGCGGTTTATTATATACTGTAGTTTTCTCAGGTAGTTGATTCAGTGTCAGTAGATGATGAGTAGTCGAACAACCGCTTCAGAATCCTGCCTATTCACAAGGTTGGTTTTCCTCCAAATTTGTTGTTACTCTGTTCATAAGGACATTAGTGAAGAGTTTGTAAATATTTGGTAATAAGCTAATCGATTGAAAGTTACTAAGATCGTTTGAGTCGCCATTCTTGAAAAGAAAATTAACTACTGCATTACACCGTTGTTTTGAGAACTTTTTTTTATTTCTTATACACTGAGTAAATAAGTGGGTGAGCTTGTTTCGTTCTTCTACTCCTGCATGCGACAGTAAATCTGCTACTCTTCCATGTTCTCCTGGGGCCTTCCCTCATTTCATACTTTTAAGAGAAATGTTTACTTCGTTTCGTGTTACCTCAGGTGTTTCACTTGTGTCAAATGAAGTCTTAAATACATAAAGTTCTTTTTAATATTCTTAAACCCCCTTAATCATCCTATCTCTGCATTTAATGATTTCATCGTTTTTGTCTCAGTGATATTTATTGCTTTCCAAATGCCATTTTACTTCAGAACTTTTCCTGACTTCTTTTTTTCATGATGTTTTATTTTATTTGATACATGTTTCTCTTTCTTTCTTCTTCTTCTCTCTGTCCGATGTTGATAAGCTTATTTAACTCCACTCTCTCTGTTTCACTTTCTTTTGATTTTACTTTCATCTCCTTTCTTCTTTTCATGAGTTCGAGGGTCATTTTTGAATACTTGTTGTCTTTGGTTGTATTAGCTTTCCCTATTACGTCCGCTGATTCTCTTAGTTCTTTTGTTAGTCTGTTATTCAACTCATCAATGTCACACTGGTCATAGCTTAGAGCCTGAAATCTGTTCGTTATATTAACTGAAAGACTACTTTGTTTTCACTTGCTTTCACTGGACATATATTTTTACTTTTAAACAACTTCTTTCCTTCAAGTCTAAAAATGAATCCGACTTTGCATCCCAACCTTTCTATGGTCAATTCCTAGATTCACTTTGTTAATAGCTGTGACCTATGCTGTATGATAGTGTTATTTTTGTCTACTATAATGAAGTCTATTTCATTCTTTGTTTCACCCTTTGGACTTCTCCAGCTCCATTTTCTCCCAGTTCTTCTGTGAAAGAATGTATTCATTATTCTCATGGCACACAGTTAAGCAAAATTTACCACCATTTCACCTCTGTCCTTCTTTTCTCCAGCTCCGAATTTTCCCTTAAATACTTCTCCATTTATTGCTTTGCCAACTTTTGCATTGAAGTCTTCCATGAACATAGTACATCTGGTCTTTTCTTTTTCCATAATCTGGGAGATTTTTATAGACTGTTTCTATTTCTTCATGTGAGCTTTGAGATGTTGGTGCATTTACCTGTATTACTTTCAGGGAGCATCTATTGCCTTGTTTGATTAAAATCCATGTTACTTTGTCAGATACACTGCTGAATTTTAAATTTTTTTGGGGGGGAGATTTCTGATAATTAGAAAACCTACACCCAAACTCTTACATTTTGCATTTCTTTGTAGTAAAATAGGTGGTTGCTGTCTTGGAGCTGAATAACTTTTTCTTCTTTTCTGTGGATCTCACTCAGATATAAAGTGTTACAACTAATGTTTCCTAATTCAGTCATTAAAGTATCATGTTTGTAATCCGCAAGGCTTCTTGCATTGTACCTGTAGATCATTGTGGATTTCAGTTTCTTTGATGTCCCGGTCTCTGATTTGCCAAGACAGTGCCTACTCATTTTCGGCGGCACACTGCCCGTAAGCACAGGAGGCAGTGTGGTTGGACCTTTAGTATACTATGACCTGACGGGAACGCCAGTGATATCATTAATAGAATTCATGTTTGGCTGGGTGGATTGTGACAAATAATCTCACCTCCCTGCCACATAATTTCTAGTGATATGTAATTATTGTGCCACTTTATTCAGTATATTTGGTGGAGCCCTGTATATCTACTGGCCGTGGGAGTGGGGGGTGCAATGGACTGTGACGTCTGAGACGGTACCATTCTGCAAGACCTTCCCCTATCAGCCAACCCAGGGAAGCACCTGGTAGCAGTGGGATCTTGTCTTTGGAGATCTATCTATTTGTCTATCTACGAGTATATAGATGGACATCGCCCAGTTGCTTTAACATCTTGTATGTCTAAAGTTTTTCAGTCAGTTTCTTAAAATATATATATAATGTAACCTTCCCGATCAGCAGTATGGGTTCCACCAAGGACGCTCCACTGGCAAGCTTGTTACCTTCCTTCAGGTTCCTGGTCATCCCTGTTTCTGGACTTTGGCGAAAGCTATGCCATTGCACTTAACATCTCAAAAGCTTCCGATCGAGTTTGACATAAATCATCGATTTCCATACTGCCCTCTTACAGTTTATATCCTTCTATCTGTGCCTTCCTCTCGAGATTCCTTTCAGGTCACTCTATTGCTACTGGTGTAAATGGCCACCGTTCTTTCTCTAGAGATTTCAATAGCTGTAGTCTTCAAGGTTCTGCCCAATAACCAACTCTCTTCTATTCATCGATTGCCATTTAGACTGTACATTTAACCCTATCCACTGATATGCTGATGACTTCACCTTTCCCCTTCCCATTCGCTCCTCGCTGCATCCATCTCAGTAGTCACGTCAACAAACAAGGGATGATGCCATGGTATGCTTAGGCCCAATTCATTCTATAGGGACGGTCGCGCTCTGCTTTCGCTCTGTTCACTGTCTGGTAATATATTATTACGTGCATTTCAATGGAAGCATTCACACTGGCAGTAACGGTCAAGGAACTCTCTGCTCTCACTCCGCTCACGATCCATTCAAAAGATATTTTGACTGGAGCAAGAGTGGACCGTGAGCGGAGCGAACCGACAGTGTGAACACCTGCCACGATCTCGCTCCGCTCCAGTCTTGATTCAGCCCTCTGAATGGTGTGCTTTCCTTTTTCAGGTCATTCTCAATTTTTGATAATATTTTTTCAGATGTTCCTATGTTCATTCTAAAATAGCTGTGAAATTTACTTTCATCATCAGTCAGATGAGGAAACAGTGTATGGAATTCCCCTTCACTTTTCATATCTTGCAAAACATGATGAACCAACACTCTCTATCTTTTCCGACTTTGTCTTCTTCTTTTTTTTTCTTCTTCATCCAGTGCAACGGCGATCATTGTGAACTCGGCTCGTGAAAAGTCACACATCCTCTGTCAATGGTGGTGGCACTTCTACTGTTGAGAGAGAGGGGATGACAGGACCATGAGCGAAGCGAGAGCGGACTGGACGTGTGAATGCACCAGGACCGTGAACGGAGCGAAAGTGGAGCGTGACTGGAGCGTGACCATCCCTATAGTGTGAACAGGGCCTTAGTGTCTGACCTGATTTCATATTTCTGATTGAGGTTAAAGAATTCTTGTTTATAATGGATCAAGAAAAGAGTCCTAAAATCTTTCAATCCGTCAGAATTTTCTGCAGGAGTATTCAATATTTTTAGCAATATCCAACCCAATCTTGCATCATCATTGAATATGAGTGGAGTTTCATTCTCTGCTGATTTACTCGTATCATGGGAAAATCATATAATCTCTTTTTAAAAATCTGTTTTCAAGAGATTAGGTGTTCTAAGACGAATCTGTGCCTTCTTTATCCATTCACAGTTGTTGATCTTATACAGGAGTTTTACTCACCCCAGAGAAAAGTAAAACTCTCATGTGTGCAGATGTTCCCCATATACAGCTCTTCTCAACAAGGTGGAGACAATGCCTTTTCATTTTATTCCATTTACTCTCCTACTCTTCAGGCTCCCTTCAACCTCTGTCACTTTGCCGTGCTGTTGCGTCTTCATCTCTTTTCCATCGCTGCTTCAATGGTCACTGCTTATCTGATCTGTCTACTTGTATGCCTCCACCACTAGGGTGGGTGTGTAGCTTCCATCAAGCAGTAAACTCTCATCCCATTTTTGTCCAAATCTAATGCAAGAGTTTATTGTTACATCCAGTCTTTCATGTATGCAACAAGTCACCTCTGAAACTGTCTTTCATTGTCTGTAATTCCTACAGCCAGTGATCTCCAATCTTTTTAATGCAGTGTATCCAGGCATCTCGAAATTAACTGACCTTGAATTTGGCTCTCAATTATATTTTTTTCTTGGAGAAAATAATGGTTCCTGCTTTCTGGCATAATTACGAGCAAGCAAGCGAGCGCAGCAAACGAAGCAATGTTTACTCTACATTAAGCTGAGAAATGATCGGCCCAACACAACACAGCCCGACTGCGATGGTTTTCAGAGGCTAGTAACTTTTCTACTTTGTGAGATAGAGAACAGATTCTTTCAGTAGGTAATAGATACATTCAATAAATTTTGTTTTTAGCTATATATTTACTCATCAGACCAAAGAAACCCCTTCGAATCCCAGCTTTCCAAGGGAATGTACTGAGGGCTTCAATTGACTTGCTCCACTATGAAATCGAATTAAAAGAGAGTTCCTGATGTAACACTATGTTTTCTTGCATGAAATAAAACAATTACATATTGGATATTACGCTCATAACGTTATATGAAAGGTTTTTCTATGTTTAGGGGGTGAAATCAGCAAGAGTAATCCCCCCATTTCTGGGTTTTATAATTCATTCAATTGCCAGGCTTTTACTAACGCAGTTCAATGACACGGCAAGTCGGGAGCAGAGAACTGAACATTGTGCCTGTAATAAATGCTGCAGCGCCTCATCATATGAACATCCTGAGAGAATACATGAGGGAGAAAATGTGAGAAAGTAAATATTTTAGCTCAGTTATTCTTCTGTTCTAGCTCAACTTCCTCACCAGAAATGCTGAAAGTTTACATCAAGATTAAATTATAATGATAGACATATGTTACAATGCTAGCTCGCTCGTCACGCGTTCACAAAGCACACATAACTAGTGTGTGTGTGTGTGTGTATGTGTGTGTGTATATATATATATATATATATATATATATATATATATATATATATATATATATATATAGATATATATATCTATATACTTATATATATATATATCGATATATAGATATATATATATATATATATATATATATATATATATATATATATATGCAGGGACTTCACTTC
Source organism: Coenobita brevimanus (assembly GCF_032717465.1). Lineage (NCBI taxonomy): Eukaryota > Metazoa > Arthropoda > Malacostraca > Decapoda > Coenobitidae > Coenobita > Coenobita brevimanus. The sequence continues at coordinate 27,517,015 of NC_137008.1, read as the reverse complement.
ACCGTGAAGATATGTATGCAAACTATCCTCAGGAGAAATGAAAGGAGCGACAGTGAGTACTTTCGTATATTACATCTTCAGACAAAGTGAGACAGAAACGTAGAGGGTAGAGGTCTTTTATGCACACCCGCAGCAGGTAGTGGCACACAGAACAATGGATGACCTGAACTTTTACCTGCGGCTTAACTTAGGGTCACCTGCAGCAGGGAGTGGAACACAACAAAGGATGACCTGAATCTAAAAATGCACGTGACAAAGAAGGAGGGAGTAGGAGGGGAGGAAAGGGGAGTGGGAAGGAGGGGGAATGGGAGAGGGGGGAGGGAGGAAGGGATAAATACTGCTACTTAACTTAAGACCTAGAGGATTAATGCTTGGTGTGTCCCACACAGGTGTGACTACACCACCAGGAGATGACAGGGAACAATCAGTTGTTAGTCTGGGGGATACTGCTTTAAAATTAATTCAGTTAACAATTTATCACACTTAAAATGACCATAGCTCATGTTTACATTCTTTTCATATGTGCCAGAAATTAGACAAGATTCTATTACATTTCTTTCATCTAAGCTTTTTGATCTTGCTAGAATCTTGGAGCCTGTCCAGTCAATATGGTGATCACTGGATGCTTTGTGCTGAAATAAACCACTACTCTGTTGGCCTGTCCTTACACTGTATTTATGTTGCGAGATTCTAGTTTCCAAATCTTTTCCAGATTGTCCTATGTAAAATTTGTTACACCTTTTACACGGGATTTTGTAAACAACTGAGTTAGTATGCTTTGTGGATATTTTAGCTTCTTTCCAATATTCTGAATCATTTTTAGTTCATCATCTAAAAATTCTGGGTCTGAAATTCTATATGCTCTTAGGTACATGGATATGAACACAGATCTTTTTACATTAATATGATGGTTTGAATAGTAATGAAATTATGACATAATATTTGTAGGTTTTCTGTATACCTTGGTCTTCAAAACATTTTGGTCCCTGATAACTTTTACATCCAAAAATGGCAATTCATTATCCATTTCCATCTCATGAGTAAACTTAATCGATCGAACTAAGCTCTGTAGGCTCTACGACATACAAACTCTCCAAGTGGCTGGTAACACTGTTGTCCCCTGTTGTAGTCACTATCTCTGATTCATTTGCACAAAACAATGAGGATTTTGTAAGATAGTTAAAGTCTCTAAATGTCATGTACCCCTATAAATTAGTCAGCTTTGATATTAAATCATTATTCACAAATGTCCCTGTTGATGATGTTTTAACTTTCCTGCCAAGCATTCTGGGTAGTAACACTGATGGTATTCCCTCTGAAAACATTATCAAGCTAATTAAATTGTGCGTTGTGAACTCTTCTTTTATCTTTGAAGGTAAATTTTACCCACACAAATTTGGTATGGCCATGGGTAATCCCCTCTCCCCAGTTCTGGCAAATATTTACATGGAATACTTTGAGAAACATTTACTGACCTCCATAAAGAAGCAAAACATAGCTTGGCTCCGATACATTGACGATATCCTGTGCTTCTGGCCTAACAGTCTTTCCATTGATGAATTTCTCCTGCAATTAAATTCGTTAGTTCCATCGATTAAAATTACTCATGAGATGGAAATGGATAATGAATTGCCATTTTTGGATGTAAAAGTTATCAGGGACCAAAATGTTTTGAAGACTAAGGTATACAGAAAACCTACAAATATTATGTCATATGTTCATTACTATTCAAATCATCATATTAATGTAAAAAGATCTGTGTTCATATCCATGTACCTAAGAGTATATTGAATTTCAGACCCAGTGTAAGGACAGCCCAACAGAGTAGTGGTTTATTTCAGCACAAAGCATCCAGTGATCACCATATTGACTGGACAGGCTCCAAGATTCTAGCAAGATCAAAAAGCTTAGATGAAAGAAATGTAATAGAATCTTGTCTAATTTCTGGCACATATGAAAAGAATGTAAACATGAGCTATGGTCATTTTAAGTGTGATAAATTTTTAACTGAATTAATTTTAAAGCAGTATCCCCCAGACTAACACGTGATTGTTCCCTGTCATCTCCTGGTAGTGTAGTCACACCTGTGTGGGACACACCAAGCATTAATCCTCTAGGTCTTAAGTTAAGCAGCAGTAATTATCCCTTCCTCCCTCCCCCCTCTCCCATTCCCCCTCCCTCCCACTCCCCTTTCCTCCCCTCCTACTCCCTCCTCCTTTGTCACGTGCATTTTTAGATTCAGGTCATCCTTTGTTGTGTTCCTTTCCCTGCTGCAGGTGACCCTAAGTTAAGCCGCAAGTAAAAGTTCAGGTCATCCATTGTTCTGTGTGCCACTACCTGCTGCGGGTGAGCATAAAAGACCTCTACCCTCTATGTTTCTGTCTCACTTTGTCTGAAGATGTAATATACGAAAGTACTCACTGTCGCTCCTTTCATTTCTCCTGTCGTTAGTTTGCACACACACACACACACACACACACACATATATACTGTATATATATATATATATATATATATATATATATATATACATACAGTATATTGGTAGATAGACAAATATAAAAGAAAGCATGAAGGTTACATTATTTACGGATTATTGTCTGCAGTAACAATATCAGGTGTACTGTTATTCCTATCCTCTTTTCCTCATATTTAGCCACGTTTTCGCTGACTTGAAATATTCACTGGCTTTTCTTTCCCATTAATTGAACAGGTCAATTATTTCTTTAATGTTATAAACATAATTTGTCTATGAATATCGTTGCATTTCTGTGTGAAGGAAGGGTTATCCAGATATTTCATGAAAGATATATGTTGGAGGTTCAGGTCCGACTAAACCTTTAGCCCGGTGTGAATACAACGAATAAAAACAGATCCTTTGTCGTTTCTCTGGTCTGAGTATATTGGTCCGTCAGGTGCTATACTATCCAATGTTTGCTCTTCAGTAAAGTGAAAATTTTGATTATATTTCTGCTGTCTCGATAAATGTCATTTACCATTGGAGACTAGATAACCTTCACTGAAAGTGGGTTCTACTAAATGGGAAAACCAGTGATGTTTAAAAAAAAAAAAAAAAAATGAAAAAGACGCCTCTGCGATGAAATGGGTGAAAGATTAGTGTCAACTTGAAGAATAAGAGCAAAGATAGGAATCATCCAGCTGCCCTGGCCACAGAAATCAGGCGCCTGGTGTACGTGTGAAATGAAGGCCATAAATACTGCACAAGTGGAGGCGCCCGGCTGAAATCATCAGGTTCCCTTTCCTTCACGGTTATGGCAGGGGATTTGCATACACAGGGCGAGGTAAAGAGGCCATCTCAGGTCGAAAACAGGATGAGGATGGAAAGAGGAAACGGCGTGGAAAATAGAGAGGGGTAGATTAAAATGATAAGAATGGATGAAGAAAAAAAGAAATACAGGAGAGAGAGAGAGAGAGAGAGTAGGTGGAAGTATAAATGAGTTGGAATTAGAGACAGTGAATAGGAATGCGTGAGAGTAAATGAGGAAATAGGTAGGAATGACAGAGTGGAGCAGAATTAGGGGAAACCAATAGACCTAGCAAGTATGAAGACAAAGCAGGTACGAAAGAACATGCATAGCAATAAGGAAGAGGAGGATAGTAGGAATTGGACTGGAAAATGAATAGACGCACTGCAAATAGGAAACGAACAAAAAGAACTGAGAGAAGTGATTGGCGAACTGTTGAATGGGAGCACAAAATCAGAACTGCCATCCATATCTTTAGAATATTTCACGTATGTAGCCCTACATGGAAGCACTGGTCCGGATTCACTAATATGCTTACAAAGAATTACCTCTTTTAGCTGCTGTATGATGCATTTTTGTACAATGGGCAAGGACGCTTTCAAATCTTATCATGCCTTTTCTTGCTCCACCTTAATGTGCACCTAAGCTAATATTGGAAAATTATCACTGCCTGTTTTCTCTCTCTCTCTCTCTCTCTCTCTCTCTCTCTCTCTCTCAGGAAGAAATAAATTGTGGATTCTCTCTATGTCTCTTAGAGTTTCAAGATGTAGTTGTTACTTGTCCCTGTTTTTTTTTTTTTTTCCATGAACCACCTCTAAGCCAACCTGCCCCTATCACGGTACATTACCCCTCCTCCCTCTCTCTCTCTCTCTCTCTCGCTCTTCACACAAATATGTAATTGGGGTTCTACATATAAATTTTATTTTTGCAGGCCGTAATTATAAAAAAAAAAATATTGTCTGCCTCTATGACCGTCGTGTAGCCATTAGGTGGTCATCTCCTCCTCTCCTCTCTTCTTCTTTCTTCACCTTCTTCTTTGTCTTTGCTTGTGATCTCCACCATCTTCCTTCGGTCTTCATTCCTTCTCCATGTCGACACCTTTGGTTCCTTCCTTTATTTGCTTAACCACTTCATACCAAGAATAAATTTTTTATTGTTCGTATTGTTGAAAGTTTTATTATGCTTAGGAAACTTTTTTGGAACTGGAGAGTAAGATGCAGCCTTCACTGATCTCTTAATACTACCATTGAGCTCTCCTTAGCTTGATAAAATAGAAAGGAACATAAAAAAATAATAGTAAACTTGATGCTTTAGACAGGAAGGAACAAGGTAAGGGAGTTGAGGAAGCAAACCATTGACAACGAGTCAGTACAGACTGATGAAGTTATGTGCCTGATACAGAGGAGAGTCAGTTACACTCTGATATCATCTGGGGTCTGTTAGGGTCCCACTACTTTTAAATCAAACACTTCAAGTGAAGTGAAAATGTGGACAAAGCTAATTCCTATTCACTCATTCACATTATGACTGCTTTGCCATCAACTTGGTCTCTTAATTAGGCAATTAATATTTTGTAAACTAACTACAGTTAAACTAGGGCCTTAACCCGAGGCGTCCCGTCGACGTATGGGTACATTGCAACATCATGTAACTGCCAGTCCCGACGACGTTCTTGTACGTCACACAATTGCAAGGTTCATAATTTGCACAATTTTCAAATCTCGCACTTGATTTTTGATAGGTATACATGGGACACCTTCCTTTATTCCTCTACAAGATGCCAAGCAGGGACAATGCCTTACACCGCATAACCTCCCCCCCCCCCGCAAACCATTGTCTCGGCAATTTACCTGTTACCAGTGACCTGGCCAGTAAAGACATTCATGGCCAGAGTGATTCCCTAATCGATGACAATGTGGAGGACAAAGTTTACATAGCATTAGAGGAAGAAACAGTCAGAAATGATGATCAGATAATGTCGCCAAATAAGGTCAGATATGTTGATGAGTTAGTGAGTGAAACAATGCTTATAATGCCTATATTACTTTTTGAAAACAAATATACTCTCACACTACATATAAATTCGTACCAAATAAATAAATAAACACCGTTTATGAGTGGTGTGGAATAGTTACCCTCCCATAGAACTCGTTTTCTTTGAAGCCAGCCTGATAGAAAACCCAGTAAGGTAAGGAGGTACTGCTACCTGTATTGAGTATTTTAATCCTCAGGTGAGCGATTTCTCTATGAATTTTCGATGTTTCTCACCAAAAGCGGAGGTTTTAGCCAATTTTTTTTTTTTTCAAAATAGCTCGGGATTGGGGGGTACTGGAGGTGCGAAATTGGTCGGGACGTGACAATGTATTCGTTCAACAACTGTTTCACGTTGATTTATGTGTCAGGTCTTTAACGTATCTCACCTACAAAGCTAGCGATGGAATTCGAGGAGACGTTGGACATTCATGGTATGCAGTCAAGTCTCTCCCTCAGATTTTTTTTTTTTTTTAATGAGACTAAATGAAACAGATTTAATTTAAGCTGCATCTTAGTGAGGCTTTTAGTCCAGTTCCTAGAGGTTCACACTGGTCCTATGGCTGTTCTTTTGTAACAAATTAGATTGATTAGGACTGGTCTGAAGCTGGCCTACCCATCGCCTGGACTGCTTTATATCGGTCCTGAGACAGTGATAAACTCTGTAGATTATTGTAAGTTAAAGATGATTCCTATGAATATTTAACAGTACTAATTCCTTCAAGATGAGAACTGCAACCATTTTCTTCGGTAATTAATGTTTCAGTTTCACTAACAGATAAGGTGCATGTCTCTGTCACTTCATGGCTTAATAAGAACTCCATTACCTTGATTGTGATGGTGTCAGTCTGGTGTGTTATCACAAATTTTCTTTTATATAACATAGAAGCAGCCACTGTGAAAGTTTAAAAGGCAATATTACCAGTTATAATTAATTTATAATTATATAATCTTTTCTGTTTACACAGTTCAGCTGATTCCCTCTCTCCTCCGCCCCTTCAATCCCCCAGCCAATATGAACACCAGTGAGGATGTACCGGTCTAAAATCCATCCTCACAAGCATCTAGACGGTCCAGTGAGCTTCGAACGTTTTTCGCTGGTCTAAAAAACGTTTCATTTCGTTTTTAAAGGCTCCAGCATGCTTGCATGTGTCGGCCTTGGTCACCTAATGGCGGCTCTCCACGTTGCACGATCCATTGCAGCCTCCCTGTTCAGTCCCTTAACCCTAAGGTCACACTTAATGACCTCGTCCCATGTCTTTCTCGGTCTACCCCTCATAACCCCACCCCCAATATTAACACTTCTCACCTTCCTCACCCAATTTTTTTTTTTATAATGCGAGGAAGAAGGAACCAAAGGCCATGAGCCCGAAGTAACAGTTCCCTCAAAGAGAAAAACAAAATACAATAGAGAGCCAAATTCAAGATCCGATCATTTTGAGATGCCTGGACGCACTGCGTTTGAAAGACTGGAGATCATAGGCAGCAGGAAATACAGACAGAGGGAGACAGTTCCAGAGCTGACCTGTTGCATAAATGAAAGACTGGGAGTAACGGTTAACTCTTGCATTAGAGAGTTGGACAGAAAAGGGATGAGAGTTTGCTGCCAGACGGGTGCTACGCGCCCGTCGTAGAGGTGGAGGAATGCAAGCAGACAGTTCAGAGGAGCAGTGACCATTAAAGTAGCGATAGAAAAGAGATAAAGATGCAACAGTGCGGCGAAGAGACAGAGGTTGAAGGGAGTCAGTAAGAGGAGGAGAGTTGATGAGACGAAAAGCCTTTGACTCCACCCTATTGAGAAGAGCTGTATATGGGGAGCCTCCCCACACATGAGAGTTGTACTCCACACAGGGGCGGATAAAACCCCTGTATAGAGTCAACAATTGTGCAGGGGTAAAGAAAGAGCGGAGTCGGCTTAGCACACCCAATCTCTTGGAAGCAGATTTTACAAGAGATGTAATATGATCTTTCCAAGACAAGTCCCGAGTAAATGAAACCCCAAGCACGTTCAAGGATGATGCAGGATTAAGCTGAATATTATTAAACATTAGTGGGTATACCTGTGGAAGATTTTGTCGGGTTGATAGGTGTAAGAACTGAGTCTTAGATGCATTAAAGACAACCATATTATTTTTACCCAAGTCAGAGATACGAGCCAAGTCAGACATTAGGTGTGCCATAGCCTCATCCCTTGTTTGTTGAAGTAACTGTTGAGATGGGCGTTGCGGGAACCGAATGGAAAGGTGAAGGGTGGAGTCCAAACCACCTCAATCTACCCCTCCTCATCATAACACCAATACACTCCAGTCCCATCCTACCTCTCAACTCTTCCATTGTAAACCCAGCCCCTCCAGGCCTTGGACGCAGGGACGCACTGCACATCCACCTAATCATTGTCATTTCTGTACGTCTGAGCCGGCGAATGTCTTCCTCCTTCACTGCCCAGGTCTCACTGCCATACAGTATTACACTCCTAACACATGCTGCATACAAAGACCCCTTAGCACGTAGGGAGAGCCCTCTCAATGTCAGGAGAGGCAAGAGCTCCCTGAACTTCTTCCAACCACTTCTCACCATAGCCACAGAGCTAGCTCCAGCCCCACCTCCAGCACACAACATGTCTCCCAAATAACAAAACTCTTCCACACACTCAAGAGATTCACCAGCAAGTTCAATCCTTTCACATCTGATGATCTCCACCTGCTCACCCCGGCACGCCGTACACATAAAATCAGCATTATCTCGCAGTCTACCTCTGATACCACTACATCTCTTATGCACCCATTTATCACACACACCGCACAAGATGGAATTACTTCCCACTCCCTTGTGGCAAACTGCACATGGCCACTCTCCCTCGTCTTTGACAGTACCGCCACCAACCCTAGATATCATCACTTTCGTTTTATCTGCATTTACCCTTAAACCCTTTTGCCCCATACCATCTCTCCACTTCCTAAACCTTTCCTCCACCTCCCTTTCATTCTCTGCAATCAACACCAAATCATCAGCATACAACAACTCCCACGGGAGTCCGTTTCTAAAGTCATGTGAAAGGGCTTCAAGTACCATGATAAACAACATGGGACTCAAGACTGACCCCTGATGCACACCAACATTCACGGAAAACTCATCACTCAAATCTCCATTCACTCTCACCTGGGTGTGAGCACCCACATACATGGCCATAACCACCCTAACCAGCCACTCCTCCAAGCCAAGCTTTCTCATTGCCCACTTCACCACCTCTCTAGGGACTCTGTCAAAGACCTTTTCCAAATCAACAAAAACAAAATAAAGATCCCTTCTCCTACCAATATATTTTTCCTGAAGCTGTCGAACAATGAATATGGCATTAGTGGTCCCCCTACCTGGCATAAACCCAAACTGCATCTCATCAATATTCACTCTTTCTCTAATCATACCTTCTAAAACTCTCTCCATTACCTTCATTATCTGATCTAAAAGCTTTATACCTATATAATTTCCTCTTTCCAGGGCATCACCCTTCCCTTTATACACATTTACAATTACACTCTTCAGCCAATCATCTGGGACAACACACTCATAAATAATCCTATTTATCAGGTCAGTGACTAAACTCACCCCTATATCGCCTGAGGCCTTCAACATTTCGGCAGTCAACCCAGACACACCTGCTGCCTTCCCCACCCTCATCCTGCCTATTGCCTCACTCACAGTAGCAGTATCAATCAAAGGCCAAGGGCCAGACATCAGAATAAAAGGATATATAAAAAACTCCTGAGGGGAAGGCGACCATTATGTGTCCCAGACACCAGGACGAGAAACTACCGTATACCTAGCTGAAGATGAACTCTAGGTCCATCATCCACATATCACCAGGAAGTAATTTTCCTGTTGAAGCAACAGGGCCCCTATTCTTCCGTGCATTATACTGACAGTCAGTATCATATAAAGGCGTTACATGAAGGAATTTACGATTTTCTTCACCCTGAGAAACTTTAGGGATGCTATTGGGAAATTAATTGTTATTTGACTTATAGACATCGGCTGATGAAGCAGTGGTTGATATTCAACTATAATAATAATCATAATAATAATAATAATCATAATAATAGTTGTAATATTGATAATAACAATAACTAAATGCAGGATTCTAGCGATCTGCAGAGTCAGTCCACACTCTTAGACATTTCTACTCTGAACGTCTTCTTGGATCCGTTAACCCTTTGAACACGATTATAATTTTTTTATTGTTACTGTGACCGAATGTTATTCAGCTTTAGGGAGACATTGTTAAGGGGTTAGTACGTTTCAGTATAAAAAAAAAAACGTATCTCCAGTGCAGTTAGCGTCGTTGGTTATATAAAAAATATAGTATGTAGTATAATATCGTTGGGTCTCTCAGACCAGATGATGCCTGATATTTCTTTGTTATATTGGGTTATGTTGGTAGTACTGCCATCCCGTTCTGTTTACCTTCAGTGTTCTCAGTAATGTTACGAAAGTACCATTTTGTTACTCTTTAGAAAGGCTGTACATTTATACGACGCTGACCAAAATGTTACGAAATTGATAAAACTCCTATAATTTGTTACTTTTCTGTTACGTTTTGCAATATACTGTAGAAACCTTCTCTTCTAGCGAAAACTAGGATCTTATTTCTTATTTCCTTGTATACAAGGCTTAAGAACGTGCAGGAAAAGGCCAAATTTTCCATCCTTATGGTATTTAAACAGAAGCAAAACATGTACTGGCAACTGGGGAGGACTGGAGTAGACGCCGTGGAGGCAGGCAAATATTGTATGCGTAATGTACCTGATAAGTTGACAGACCGTCAGCGTCAGTCTGAGACGACAGTGTTAAGTAAACAAGGCCCCCGTGACTGAGTCTTGCTGTACTAAGTTGCTCAGTGAGTTAGTGCTGCTCAACCTGCTCACTGATTGGCATGTCAGTACTTTAGTGCGCTTCCTGCTGTGGGCAATATGTCTGCACTCAGCTGGATTAAGACAGGAAAGCTTAACCCGCCCCATCCCGACATTTTCTGGGCAGTGGTACGCCCCAGTCCCGACATTTTTGGACCTTTTTTTTTTTGGCTCAAACATCTGCTTTTGGTGAGAAACATCGAAAATTCATAGAGAAATCGCTCACCTCAGGTTTAAAATACTCGATTTAGCTACGAGTACTTCCTTACCTGACTGGGTTTTCTAACAGGCTGGCACCAAAGAAAACGAGTTCTATGGGAGGGTAACTATTTTATCCACTCATAAACAGTATTTATTTATTTGGTACGAATTTATATGTAGTACAAGAGTATATTGGTTTTCAAACAGTAATATAGGCATTATAAACGTTGTTTCACTCACTAACTCATCACCATTCATGACCTTTTTTTTCCCACATTACCTGATCATCATTTCTGACTGTTTCTTCCTCTAATGCTATGTAAACTTTGTCCTCCACATTGTCATCGATTGGGGAATCACTCTGGCCCTGAATGTCTTTATTGCTCAGGTCACTGGTAACAGGTGAATTGCCGAGACAATGGCGTGCAGGGGGGGGGAGAGGTTATGCGGTGTAAGGCATTGTCCCTGCTTGGCATCTTGTACAGGAATAGAGGAAGGTGTCCCGTGTATACGTGCCAAAAATCACTCGCGAAATCACTCGCGAAAATTGAAAATTGTGCAAAGTAGGGACCTTGATATGTTGCCGCGTTAATTCACGTTGCCAGGACATGAGTGCACATCATGTGCGGACGTTAATTCACGACGCTGGGACGGCGCAGGTTAAAGGTATGAGTAGACAGATAGCAGGTCAATTTTACATCACATTTCTTGGTTATTAGTGCTAGTATGCTATCGTGATATTGTTAAGAGTTGTAGATTGAAAAGTGGTGTTAAAGTTTGCGTGTTGTGATTTATTATTCTTTTTGAATTAAGAGAATTTATACGTGAAATATGTAGATTACAAGGGGGCTCGTCATAGTGTCATCTGTTTACCAAATTCAGTGGTGTCGTCAGTTCTTGAATCCAACCATCCCCAAATGCATGCACATATACACATTTGGTACCTATATCATGTTCCACATAAAACTTTTGGAAGTGTACTTTTTTATGTTTTTTAATATATATAAAGGCCATCTGATAATCTTTCATATAAAATTGTTTGCTTTGTGTTTTGAACGAATTTGACCTAAATGGCTGGTGGCACTGCCCTGCCCCCCCACCGCCTTGCATCCAACCTTAATCTTCCCCATAATAATTTTGCAGGTGACCGTGATGGTGGTAAGGGAAATGTTAATATGGAATGAAGTACTGGCAGGGAAAGAAATATTACCGGTGATGACCCTGGTGATCCTTTTCCTATTGCTGTTGCTCTCTCTGATGATGATCCTTCCTCTAGTAGGACAAGTGTGATTTCACAGGATGCAGGTTAGTTTCTTATTCATACGTATGTTATACAGACTTCACATGTGTTTAGGGGCATGATATTTTTTCCTTCTGAGGGGGTTAATTTTCAATTTATTATTGGATAATGCCACTTATAATTGGGAAATGTAATTATATCAGATATACGGTATATATATATATATATATATATATATATATATATATATATATATATATATAATTTTTTTTTTCAGGCAGCAAAGGTGTACGTAAAAGGAAACGACAGACTGATGTGAGTGCTGAATTAAATGTTGGAGAGGCTAATGATTCTCGTGGCTTGGGTCATGAAAGGTCAGGTGATGCAGCCATTTCTGAATCTGAAGACGTTTCATTCATTGACAGTGTACTGTCAGGATGCAGGTTAGCTTTTCAGTCATCAAATATATAATGTTTTCGAAGATTCTCTTAAGTGCTCATTTTCCAAATTGAAGTAGCTTTTCAGACGAATATCTGCCGAGTTTTTCGATGTTATTTTTATTTCTAAATGACAGTTTCAAAATACCCATCCTTTTATTGTGAGATTAGCCTATATAGCAGTCATCCGATATTTCAGTCTGTTGATGTGACTGAAAGTAGATTAGAGTTACCGTAACCGTACATCCACCCACTAGCTTTGTATGCACTATCATAGTTTTTTTTTTTTTTTTTTTTTCCACGAAATATCGATTGCAGGTGTGCCTGGAAGAAATGAAAATGGGGAACGAATGATAACGATGTGTGTTGAGCGAGAGTTGGTGATTGGAAATACTCTGTTTGAGAAGAAAGATATTTATAAGTATTCATGGGTGAGACAAGAGGGTGGAATGGTTGTGGATAAAGCATTGATGGACTATGTGGTTGTGTCTAGGAATGTAATAGGAAGATTGTTGGATGTGAGAGTTCTGAGAGGGGAGGGCGGAGGTATGTCTGACCACTACCTGGTGGAGGGAAAGTTAAGAGTAGGTAAGAGATGGATGAGAGCTAGGAGGGTTAGGTGTGGCAGGGAGGTTTTGAAAGTGAGTGAGTTGGATAAAACAGAGAAAAAGATAGCGTATCAGGAGAAATTGAAATATGAGTGGAACGCAGTGAAAGATCGGGAAAATGGCAGTGTGGAGGAGGAATGGCAGTTATTTAAGAGTGCTGTGGTGGGGCATACAGAAGAGGTGTGTGGTGTGAGACGTGTGGGTGGTGGTATAAGAAAAGGAAGTGAATGGTGGTGCGAAGAAGTAAGTATAGCTGTGGCTGAGAAGAGACGTGCATATGAAGTGTGGCTCCAGAGGAAGGATGAGATGTCATATGAAAGGTATAAGGAAAAGGGGAATAGGACGAGAAGAGCTGTGCGTGATGCTGAAGTGGCAGCAGATGCGAGGTGGGGTAGGCGGCTAACAGAATTTTCAACAGAATAAGAAAATATTTTGGAAGGAAGTGAAAAGGGTGCAAAAGGGAGAGTCTGGGAAGGAAGAACAAGTAAAGGGAGAAAATGGAAGGTTGTTAATTGAGATGGATGCAGTAAGGAAGAGATGGGCAGAGTATTTTGAAAGATTGTTAAATGTAGAGGAGGAAAGGATGGCTGAAATTGTGGCAGATGGAAGGGTGCAAGGAATAAATGTGTTGGGAGAGTTGAATGATTCTTTGGTCACGAAGGAGGAAGTGGAGAAGGCAGTAAAGGAGATGAAAACAGGGAAAGCTGCAGGTATGGATGGGTGTGCTGTGGAATGCCTGAAGGGTGGTGGAGTGACTATCGTTGACTGGTTAGTAAGATTGTTGAAAGTGTGCTTTGTGAAAGGTATGGTGCCAATTGACTGGGCAAGTGCTTCTGTGGTCCCATTGTATAAAGGCAAGGGTGATAAGTATGAATGTACTAGCTTTAGGGGTATAAGTCTGTTGAGTGTTGTAGGTAAGGTGTATGGTAGAGTGTTAATTATGAGAGTTAGGGTACAGAGGGAGTGATTGGTGATGAGCAGTGTGGCTTTAGGAGAGGGAGGGGATGCGTGGATCAGGTGTTTGCGGTGAGACAAGTGTGTGAAAAGTATTTAGCGAAAGGCAGGGATGTGTTTTGGGCATTTATGGATTTAGAGAAAGCGTATGATAGAATTGATAGGGAGGCTTTGTGGACTGTTTTAAGATTATATGGACTTGATGGTAGGTTACTAAAAGGGGTGGAAAGTTTTTATGTAAATAGTAGAGCGTGTGTAAGAGTGGGAAATGCTGTGAGTGATTGGTTTCCTGTGAGAGTGGGGCTGCGACAGGGATGTGTGATGTCGCCTTGGTTGTTTAATATTTACATGGATGGTGTTGTAAGGGAGGTGAATGCAAGAGTTTCAGGTGGAGGTCTGAGTCTGGTGAATGTTGATGGTGGAGAGTGGAATCTGAAGCAGCTGCTGTTTGCAGATGATACTGCACTGGTGGCTGATTCAGAGGAGAGATTGAGACAGTTGGTAGAGGAGTTTGGAAGGGTGTGTGAAAGGAGGAAATTGAAGGTAAATGAGAATAAGAGTAAAGTGATGAAGTGTACGAGGTTGGTAGATGGTAGGGGGATGAATATAGTTTTGAATGGCGAGTTGCTTGAGGAGCTAGAGTGTTTTAAATATCTAGGGTCACATGTTGCTGTGGATGGAAAAATAGATGCAGAAGTGAAGTTTAGAGTAAATGAAGTAGGAAAGGTGCTGGGAGGAATGAAAAAAGTGTTTAGATGTCGTTCGCTTAGAATGGATGTAAAGAGAAGGCTGTATGAGGGTGTTGTGGTACCGACTGCATTATATGGGGCTGAAACATGGAATATGGGTGTAGCAGAGAGGAAAAGTTTGAATGTAATGGAGATGAGGTGTCTGAGGAGTATGTGTGGAGTGACGCGTATGGATCGAGTGCGAAATGATGAAGTGCGAAGGAGAACTGGAGTTGTTCGGGAGATGGCTGGTAGAGTTGAGCAGAGGGTGTTGCGATGGTTTGGGCATATGGAGAGAATGGATAATGAGCAATTGGTGAAAAGATAACTAGATCTGATGTGAGAGGTGTAAGGCTGAGAGGAAGACCACGAATAGCATGGATGGACAGTGTGAAGAGAGCGCTGGATGAGAGAGGGATGTCTATTGAGCAAGGAAGAGTGGCTGTGCGTGACAGAAATAAATGGAGAGAAATTGTGAATGAATAAGTGATGACGCAGCCCTGAGGGGATATTCTCCTGCATTTGGTCAGATCAGCTAGTCAGGTCAGGTGTGGGTAAGGGGATGAGTCTGTTATGATGTGGCAGGGGTAAACCAGCTCTGCTGTCGGGCCCTGCTGCGGATGTCACTGATTGCATTGCACCGTTGACCCTTGTGCGGTTTGGTGCGGTGAGGATCTGTCCGTTCTCCCCTTTGGGGCTAAGATGCGAATGAATGTGTTTGAATGGATGAGTAAATGGGGAGTGTGTCATCCTGTCTCGGCTACCTCCCTTTCCTTGGGGGAAGCAGCCTAGGTATATAGATAGATAGGATTCCAATTATTTCACTGTTAGGAATGTTGGTCATAAATGAAGTAGAGTTAATTTAATATGGCCATATAATCAGTATACACACATTATACTGTTTTATACTTTTTAGGTATCAAACATAGACAGAAACAGACACATTCAACTGATCAAGATGATGACCCTGTCCCCAATCTCAGTGTTAGTACACCTGAGCCTGTTCCAAGGAAAAATTGCTTCTAGTAGGAAATATGTTGATAAATGGTCAAAATACCCAGAACTTAATGTTTTTTTTTTCAAAATATAAAGGTGACAAATCTGAGTTCAGAAACAAAACCTGTTGCAAAGTTTGTGGTAAGTTTATTGAAGGTGGTGTTTCCCGTATGTTCAGACATTTAAAGTCTGCTTATCATAAAAGTCGAGCTGCCTCTTGCCAGTCAGAAACTGTAGAGTCCTTATTTTCTAAACAAAAGACTCCGGAAAGAGATGTTGAAAGGTGTCGCCTCATCTTGTTGAAGTTCATATGCGATCACAACATACCATTTAATGCAATGGATCATCTTGTAAAAGCTTTAAAACATGCTGCTCCAGATTCCAAAATATTGCAAAAACTCAGATCAGGGAGGGAAACTTCTAGAGAAATTGTAGTCAACTGTTTGGGTAATGAAAGTTTAAAGGAATTGGTGGATGTGTTAAACTCTAGCAAATTCTCACTGATTCTTGATGAAAACACTGATATTTCCACTGTGAAGCAATTGTGGAGGATAAATTTCTTCAATTATTGGATGTGGAAGACTGTAGTGCGAAGTCTCTGTTTCAACTACTAAAGAAGTTTTTTGATACTCAGGGCATTCCCATCGATAACATGATAGGTTATGCTGCTGATAATGCTAGTGTTATGATGGGAAATATCGGGGGTGTTAAGGCCAAGTTACAGACCCCGGTCCCTAATCTGTTTGTAATGGGCTGTATTTGCCACTCGCTACATGTATGTTCATCCAGTGCCTGTCTTAAGCTCTCGAGGTCTGCTGAAGAGCTGTGCAGGGACATTCATAACTATATAAATCATAGTCCGAAAAGACTGGGCAAATTCCAAGAATTCCAAGAATTTGCCAGAGTGGATTGCCATAAAATGCTCCATCCCTATCAAACTAGATGGCTGTCACTAGAACCAGTGGTTAATAGGTTATTGGAACAGTGGTCTGCTCTGCAACTTTTTTTCCAAAGTGAAGCTCTAGAAAATCAGGTAAAAGCTGCTAAGCAAATTTCTGAAGCCTTACACACACCACTTTTCAAGTTATAGTTTTAATTTTTGAGTTACGTTTTGCCAATTGTGAATAAAATGAACAGGGAGTTTCAGATTGAAAATGTAAAAATCCATGTAGCATATGCAAATATTTGTAGTTTGTACAGAACCATTCTTGGAAATTACATGAAGAAAACTATCCTCATGTCAACTCCTGTTGTGTTTACAGTAAGATTTAATGGTCCCTCGAACTTTCTCCCCGAGACAAAGTGGTATTTTGGCAGCAAAGTCGAAATTATGTTGCAGAATAGGGATCTCACAAGTGCAACTGAGCTCTCTGCCTTTAAAGTGCTTGGACTTTTATATTGAACTAGGCAATCAGATACACAAGAGATTGCGTGGGATGAGTACTATTCTACCACTTTTGAAAGCTTGTGACCCAGTTGAAGTGAGAGCCTCTTCTGTACACAGTTTACTGCCTTTATTGGTCAAATTTCCTCAGTTGATGAGTGACACAGATTATGATGACTGCAATGACGAGTGGAGAAATCGTCCATATTGCTTAGAGAGGGTAAAGAATAATGATGATTCAACAGAAGTTTGGTGCTCCGTTCGGAAATTAAAACAAGGTGATGGGACATTGATGTTTCCCAAATTGTCAGAATTTATGTTAAACTTATTAGTATTGCCCCATTCATCTGCTGCTGTTGAGAGGATTTTTTCACAAGTTAACCTAATCAAGAATGATACAAGAAATAGGTTAAATACTGACTCACTCAATGGTCTCCTTCTGACAAAAGAAAATGGAGGTAAGACTCCATGTTTCAACTGGGAGCTAAGCATCTCAATGATTCATTCTGCACAAACTGTGTTCAAGCAAACAAAGAGTACATATTTTATACGTTTCCTGACTCTAGACTGTTCTGTTATAGACAATAACATTTCTGCTGACTGTAGACTGTTCTGTTATAGACAATGAAATTTCCATCAATTTAAAGCCTTGATAAACTTAACCACCTTCCTCATGTATTAATTACAGAGTCCACTTAGACTGTACTAGTATGAAGAAAAGATTATGAAACAAAACTAGCCACTTCAGAGGGCAAACTAAGGCAAGTAATACACTGTACATGCATATTTACAATGTTCAGTAGATCATTTCCAATGCGTAGCTGGTTCTAGTGCATTCTCCCACTGATATTCTTGTATAAACACTCGTGTTAACAAATAAATTACGTATCGGATATTCACCCACTATCTTGGCAGATCTGGGGAAAATAATCTTACTGAAACAAGGTCACCTGATTCATTAACTAAAGAATTAACATGTATAGAGTTTTCGTTACTCAGATAATGTCTGTTCAATAGTATAGATGAAAATAGGTTACACTTCAAACGCTTGATCAAAAATCATAAATGTTACTTTTTGTTGCCAGATGTTACGTTTTTTTGTTACGTTTTCAGATTTCCCGCTGGGAACACTGTTTACCTTCAGTTTCATTGCTAAGGGTGAGTGTGCAACTCTATGCTCTATTTCCATTATCGTGTTTTTATGGTGTATCCCAGTGATACCATTTGGAGGGGTAATATATAATCTTCATGTGCCACTAGTGAAGTCGGATAATACTATAGCCCTGAATTATGTGAAAGATAAGTATCAGTGTGTGTTGGTATAGGACTAGACTTTGTGAGGCATTCTTTATTATTGGGAATGTCGTGACGTCTATTATTTATTAACGTTATATATAATAATAATATATATACTATATTGCCTTATACTCGTATATTATCTACCCTCCTTCTTTAGATAAGTAGAACCAATAAGTATCATTTAGTAGTTATTATATGAGGTTTACTGCATTGGAAATATGCCTAGGTGAAATAACCTCGTTTTCAGTCCCCCCAACTTGTCCTTTTTTGTCATGTTGTCCTAC
The DNA here is from genome assembly GCF_032717465.1 of Coenobita brevimanus. Classification (NCBI taxonomy): domain Eukaryota; kingdom Metazoa; phylum Arthropoda; class Malacostraca; order Decapoda; family Coenobitidae; genus Coenobita; species Coenobita brevimanus. The sequence goes on along the minus strand of NC_137008.1, from coordinate 27,498,680 downwards.
AGATCTTGGTACTGAAGGCAGGCTGTAAATCAGTCACCAGGCAGCAGGTAGTAAGAATAATTGATGATGTAAATATAAACCACTTGTGGTAAATAGCTTTTACGGCTTAATTGTCTAAGTGAATTTTCTTTTTTCAAAAAATTGGATTTTTAATTTTTACAGAGAGATGTTCTTTTTTCATTTTTTTTTCTGTTTGAGTAGGTTAAGCAAACTTCAAAATTATGTGCATTTTATATTATCAATAAGTTGTCATTAGAAGTATATATTTTTGCATTGCCTACCCGGTCTGTTGATCCAACGATACCTGAATCATTACACAAAAATGATCATACTGTTCTAGGGTAAATTAAAGGTACTAAAACTCTCCATGAGCACAGGCTTATTGCTGCAAAGGAATCCTTGTGACCTACAGTATTAACTCCTAAAACCTACTTTCTTGAATTTTTATCGTGCCTTCTGGCCCACCAATATTTTGCTCTAAGGTGCATAAAGATGGCAGAAGAGGTCCAGCAGTGTTCTGACTCTTGACGTTGCCCCGCTGCGGGGGGTCACGTTGACGTCGTGGTGCGGCTTGTTGCATGTTTGTTGGTGGCACCTGCTTTAGAGGCGTGCCTACCTTTGTAGGGTTCGGCATTTGTCAGTCTTGTAGACCAAGCACTTCCTACTTAACTGGTGGAGGAGGCCGGCTGGTGATGTTAGTCCCTGCCCATTTGCCATCTAGGGCGAGACTGTTGCCTCCCCACGTGTTTGCTTTGTGTGGCACCCCATAATGCTGGGAGACGGGAATCCTGGGGGTTGAGTGATGCTGCACGATGTGCCCTGCAGCTGGCAATACACCCCTTTAGTCCCTTATTCTGATTAGACCGTCGGCCTGGTTGGGCCGACCAGGTCAATCGGCTGGTCATTTTTTGGCTAGGGTCAAGTGAGCACTGGGGGGGGCGAGGCCCTGGAGGCTCCTGGGATCAGCCCCGGGGTCACCATTGCCCCGGCCCCCCAGTGGTCACCCGTGTGTACTCCCCTGCTATCCCTGAGGTCGCCTGTGGCGTATGGTCTCTCCTTGCTGGGCGTCTTGGTGGGTGGGTGGTTGGGGGAATGAAGTTTTTAGTTGAGTGATGTGGCTATTTTTATTGTGCCCAGACCTACCTCTCTCCAAGACCTCAGCATGTCTTCTCGGCCTTCATTTGTGGCCACTCTAGAGCCCTTCCAGATTCCACATGGCTCTACAGGGAATTTGGCATCCCCTGCCTTGGCTCCTGGGTCCGGTGGCTCCCGTAACGGGTTGCAGGCAGGGGTCAAAGAGTGTATCCGGCTCTCAGGGCCCCCATGTTAGAGATTCGGATAATTTTTTGATTGCTCCTCCTCCTGCACCTTTTCTCAAGTTCTTAGTCTTTTGTGGCCCTGCTGGGGTAGACCTCAGAAAGTGCAATATTTTTCGAACACATCGAGAACTGGTTGCTGCTTGTGGTGCAGCCCGTACAGTGGTTCCACAGGCTGACAGCAGTTTGTTGGTAGAGGTGTCTGACCCTTCTCAGTGTGCGATTGTTCTATCTTTATCCATGCTTTCTGGTCAGTCAGTTCCGTGCTCCCCCCGTGCTTCATTGAATCATTCTCGTTCCATTGTCTGTGCTAAGGAACTACTGATTTACGATGAGGCATGCCTTATTGAAGAGTTGTCTGCCCAGAATGTAATAAAGGCTGAGAGGATTAAGAAGATAAATGGTGACCTTGTGCCAACTCTATCCTTGATTGTGACTTTTGATTCATTTAGCCTCCCTGCTGTTCTTAACACTGCATGGTATGGTACAGAGTTAGGCCCTATGTCCCTATCCCTCATAGATGTTTCCACTGTCAATGTTTGGGTTATATTGGTCAAACTTGTAGGCACCTTGCCCTGAGCCTCCCATCAGTCTATGTGTCATGTGGTTTAGATGTTCATGAGAGTGTGGAATGCCCTGGTCCTGTATCTTGTGTCAGTTGTGGTGGTGAGCATGCTGCTTTTTCTAGATCTTGTGATCGTTACAAAATGGAATATGAAATTTTGTCTCGAGCCACAGAGAGGCTGAGTTTTACCGAAGCAAAGGACCGTGCCATGTCTGTGTATGTCCACTCTGCTGTGTTCCTTCCTTCTATTCTTTCTAGGTCAAAGCCTGCTGTGTGTTGCCGTGGGACTCCTGCTCCTCTCACTGACCTTTCTCCTCGTCCCTTGCCCATACCAGACGTCCTACTACTCTTCCTTGTGGTCTCCCAGAGACTCCGGTACCTTTGCAGTCTGCATCTCGTCCGGCTGCTGCTCCTGTACCAGCTACTACTCCATTACCCGCTGCTACTCTTGTATCGGTTGATACGCCTGTAATGGCTGCTATTCTTGTACCTACTGCTGCTACTGTACCATCTGCTCGCTCTGCTACTGGTGTTCAATCTTCCCTACAGTATGCTCCTACAGTTTCTAGTGTGTCCTCAAGTCCTGGCATAGAGATGGAGGTTGCATCTGCCAACCTCAAACGGGTGAGGAGTGAGAAGTCTTTGGGTGATTCCCCTCCTCCTAAAGGTTCAAACTTCTGTACCACATGAGGATTCTGAGGGGACTTTTCGCTTGGCAACCCAGGCAGTGGTGGCATCTAAGTCAGTGGGTGTTTATGATGGTCTTTGTAGAATTCCAGTCCCTTCTTCTTGCTCAGGTGTGGTGGGGTCTGGGTCTTTTGACACTCAAAGAGCTCGGTCACTTGCTCCCTCTGATCTGTCACCCGGCAGCCGACCTTTGGTTGATTCGGTTGGGGAGGGTTAGGTTGACCCTGAGGTGCCAGCTGGACCCCCACATGGGGGTGCAGATGGGGCAAGTGGGTCTTCCAGGAAGGTCTCTGTGCCTCAGGCTCATTCTGGCGATGGGCAGGACGTGTCTCGGGGTAAGGGTCCTTTCACCCATGGAAACTCTAAACCTTCATTGTCTTTTCGGTTGGCAAGGCAGAGCTCCACGCCTGGGAAGAAGGGCTTTCACACACTTCCCAACGAGGTTGCTACGTAGCCTTGATGTTGCTCAATTCATATTATTCAGTATTAATTAATATGGCTCAATCAGTACCAATTTGTCTTCAATGGAATTGTAGAGGTGCCATGGCAATTTGGGAGAAATTACCTTATTACTCTCTGCTCTGAGCCTGCTCTGTGTCTGTCTCCAGAAGACAATGATGAGGAATAGACCGTTTCCTTCTGTCAGGGAGTATGAGGTCTTCCATGCATCTCCTCCTGGCAGTCACAGTGGTGGATGTGCCATTTTGTGTGATCTGATGTCTCCTTTGTTTCCTTTGCGATACAGTCTCCCCTTCGAGTTCTAGCAGTACAGATGCATGTTGGGAGGTATTATACCATCTGTTGTCTGTACCTTCTATGTTCTCTTTCTGTTATGCATGCTGATCTGGAGACCCTTATCAGTCAACTTTCACCCCTTTTTCCACTCCTTGGTGACCTTAATGGCTGCCATCCTTTGTGGGGTGATTCACTTTCAAATCTTGCCTCTTTGGTTGGGGATTTAGATTTGGTTGTTCTAAACAATGGGAGGCCGACCATTTTCATGTTCAGACTGGCACATATTCTGTCACTGACTTCACCATCTCCTCCTCTGACTGTGCCCTTGATTTTTGTTAGGAAGTTTTGGATGATTTGCATGGCAGTAACCATTATCATGTGTTGGTCCAGTCTACTCACTCTGTTCCTGCAACCCATATGCCATGCTGGTGTCTGGATAGGGCTGATTGGTCTCACTTTGAGAAACTATATGTATTTGCCTACAAGGTTACTGACTTTTCAACTATCATTGATGCCAAACGTTATTTTACTAAGACTCTTTTCTCAGCAGGGGTTCATTCCATCCCACGGACTTCCGGTGTTTTTTCCTGGAGACCTGTGCCATGGTGGAATGCTGACTTCTCTATACCAAAAAGAGCTTACAAAGCGACTGCCCATTGGTAGTTTGCCAATCGTGATGTTGTTTTTCAAAAAATCCAGTTTTGCAAAGCATATGCTCAATATAGATGGGTCATGAAGATTGCTCACCGTAACTCGTGGAGGTTGTATGTTTCTACAGTTACATCCTCTACTACAATGCCTATGGTGTGGAAAAAGGTGTGCAAAGTTTCTGGTAGGTTCTCGCCCCCTCCCCACCGGTGTTGCAATTTCACAGAAATATTGTGTCTGTACCACATGCAGTAACCTCTGCTCTTGCAAATCAGTTTTGTGCTGTCTCAAAAAAGGATCCATCTAAGTCATGTGCTAGCTTTCATAGGAATCAGGAGAGGCTGGGTCTTGACTTTTGCCCTCTTGGTGGAAAGCCTTATAATTTTGACTTCAGCCTCTGTGAGCTGCATGCTGCCCTCTTGGAGTGTGGTGACACTGCTCCTGGGCCTGACAACATTCCATACGCTCTGCTCCATCATCTGCTGACCGACTCAATACAGTTTTTATTGGACCTTTTTAACAGGGTTTGAAGTGAGGGTTCTTTTCCCAAGAGTTGGAAGTTGGGTATTGTCCTCCCCATTCCCAAGCCTGGTATGGACCATTCCCATGTCTCCAACTATCGTGTGTGTCCAAGTTGTTTGAGTTGATGGTCAGTGTCAGGCTTGTGTGGTTTCTGGAGAAGGGTTTTTTCTCTCTCCTTTACAGAGTGGTTTCCTTAAATTATGGTGTACTTTAGACAACCTTATCAGGATCGAAGAGTCAATCTGTGAAGATTTTGCCTCTAAGCAACATCTTGTGGCTGTGTTCTTTGACCTTAAGAAGGCTTATGACACTGCCTGACACCATGGCATCCTCCAACAACTTCATGCCTTTGGTTTATGTTGTTGCCTGCCTGAAGCTGTCGAACAATGAATATGGCATTAGTGGTCCCCCTACCTGGCATAAACCCAAACTGCATCTCATCAATATTCACTCTTTCTCTAATCATACCTTCTAAAACTCTCTCCATTACCTTCATTATCTGATCTAAAAGCTTTATACCTATATAATTTCCTCTTTCCAGGGCATCACCCTTCCCTTTATACACATTTACAATTACACTCTTCAGCCAATCATCTGGGACAACACACTCATAAATAATCCTATTTATCAGGTCAGTGACTAAACTCACCCCTATATCGCCTGAGGCCTTCAACATTTCGGCAGTCAACCCAGACACACCTGCTGCCTTCCCCACCCTCATCCTGCCTATTGCCTCACTCACAGTAGCAGTATCAATCAAAGGCCAAGGGCCAGACATCAGAATAAAAGGATATATAAAAAACTCCTGAGGGGAAGGCGACCATTATGTGTCCCAGACACCAGGACGAGAAACTACCGTATACCTAGCTGAAGATGAACTCTAGGTCCATCATCCACATATCACCAGGAAGTAATTTTCCTGTTGAAGCAACAGGGCCCCTATTCTTCCGTGCATTATACTGACAGTCAGTATCATATAAAGGCGTTACATGAAGGAATTTACGATTTTCTTCACCCTGAGAAACTTTAGGGATGCTATTGGGAAATTAATTGTTATTTGACTTATAGACATCGGCTGATGAAGCAGTGGTTGATATTCAACTATAATAATCATAATAATAATAATAATAATAATAATAATAGTTGTAATATTGATAATAACAATAACTAAATGCAGGATTCTAGCGATCTGCAGAGTCAGTCCACACTCTTAGACATTTCTACTCTGAGCGTCTTCTTGGATCCGTTAACCCTTTGAACACGATTATAATTTTTTTATTGTTACTGTGACCGAATGTTATTCAGCTTTAGGGAGACATTGTTAAGGGGTTAGTACGTTTCAGTATAAAAAAAAAAACGTATCTCCAGTGCAGTTAGCGTCGTTGGTTATATAAAAAATATAGTTTGTAGTATAATATCGTTGGGTCTCTCAGACCAGATGATGCCTGATATTTCTTTGTTATATTGGGTTATGTTGGTAGTACTGCCATCCCGTTCTGTTTACCTTCAGTGTTCTCAGTAATGTTACGAAAGTACCATTTTGTTACTCTTTAGAAAGGCTGTACATTTATACGACGCTGACCAAAATGTTACGAAATTCATAAAACTCCTATAATTTGTTACTTTTCTGTTACGTTTTGCAATATACTGTAGAAACCTTCTCTTCTAGCGAAAACTAGGATCTTATTTCTTATTTCCTTGTATACAAGGCTTAAGAACGTGCAGGAAAAGGCCAAATTTTCCATCCTTATGGTATTTAAACAGAAGCAAAACATGTACTGGCAACTGGGGAGGACTGGAGTAGACGCCGTGGAGGCGGGCAAATATTGTATGCGTAATGTACCTGATAAGTTGACAGACCGTCAGCGTCAGTCTGTGAGACGACAGTGTTAAGTAAACAAGGCCCCCGTGACTGAGTCTTGCTGTACTAAGTTGCTCAGTGAGTTAGTGCTGCTCAACTTGCTCACTGATTGGCATGTCAGTACTTTAGTGCGCTTCCTGCTGTGGGCAATATGTCTGCACTCAGCTGGATTAAGACAGGAAAGCTTAACCCGCCCCATCTCGACATTTTCTGGGCAGTGGTACGCCACAGTCCCGACATTTTTGGACCTTTTTTTTTTTTTGGCTCAAACATCTGCTTTTGGTGAGAAACATCGAAAATTCATTGAGAAATCGCTCACCTCAGGTTTAAAATACTCGATTTAGCTACGAGTACTTCCTTACCTGACTGGGTTTTCTAACAGGCTGGCACCAAAGAAAACGAGTTCTATGGGAGGGTAACTATTTTATCCACTCATAAACAGTATTTATTTATTTGGTACGAATTTATATGTAGTACAAGAGTATATTGGTTTTCAAACAGTAATACAGGCATTATAAACTTTGTTTCACTCACTAACTCATCACCATTCATGACCTTTTTTTTCCCACATTACCTGATCATCATTTCTGACTGTTTCTTCCTCTAATGCTATGTAAACTTTGTCCTCCACATTGTCATCGATTGGGGAATCACTCTGGCCCTGAATGTCTTTATTGCTCAGGTCACTGGTAACAGGTGAATTGCCGAGACAATGGCGTGCAGGGGGGGGGAGAGGTTATGCGGTGTAAGGCATTGTCCCTGCTTGGCATCTTGTACAGGAATAGAGGAAGGTGTCCCGTGTATACGTGCCAAAAATCACTCGCGAAATCACTCGCGAAAATTGAAAATTGTCCAAATTAGGGACCTTGATATGTTGCCGCGTTAATTCACGTTGCCAGGACATGAGTGCACATCATGTGCGGACGTTAATTCACGACGCTGGGACGGCGCAGGTTAAAGGTATGAGTAGACAGATAGCAGGTCAATTTTACATCACATTTCTTGGTTATTAGTGCTAGTATGCTATCGTGATATTGTTAAGAGTTTTAGATTGAAAAGTGGTGTTAAAGTTTGCGTGTTGTGATTTATTATTCTTTTTGAATTAAGAGAATTTATATGTGAAATATGTAGATTTCAAGGGGGCTCGTCATAGTGTCATCTGTTTACCAAATTCAGTGGTGTCGTCAGTTCTTGAATCCAACCATCCCCAAATGCATGCACATATACACATTTGGTACCTATATCATGTTCCACATAAAACTTTTGGAAGTGTACTTTTTTATGTTTTCTAATATATATAAAGGCCATCTGATAATCTTTCATATAAAATTGTTTCCTTTGTGTTTTGAACGAATTTGACCTAAATGGCTGGTGGCACTGCCCTGCCCCCCCACCGCCTTGCATCCAACCTTAATCTTCCCCATAATAATTTTGCAGGTGACCGTGATGGTGGTAAGGGGAATGTTAATATGGAATGAAGTACTGGCAGGGAAAGAAATATTAGCGGTGATGACCCTGGTGATCCTTTTCCTATTGCTGTTGCTCTCTCTGATGATGTTCCTTCCTCTAGTAGGACAAGTGTGATTTCACAGGATGCAGGTTAGCTTCTTATTCATACGTATGTTATACAGACTTCACATGTGTTTAGGGGCATGATATTTTTTCCTTCTGAGGGGGTTAATTTTCAATTTATTATTGGATAATGCCACTTATAATTGGGAAATGTAATTATATCAGATATACGCTATATATATATATATATATATATATATATATATATATATATATATATATATATATATATATATATAATTTTTTTTTTTTCAGGCAGCAAAGGTGTACGTAAAAGGAAACGACAGACTGATGTGAGTGCTGAATTAAATGTTGGAGAGGCTAATGATTCTCGTGGCTTGGGTCATGAAAGGTCAGGTGATGCAGCCATTTCTGAATCTGAAGACGTTTCATTCGTTGACAGTGTACTGTCAGGATGCAGGTTAGCTTTTCAGTCATCAAATGTATAATGTTTTCGAAGATTCTCTTAAGTGCTCATTTTCCAAATTGAAGTAGCTTTTCAGACGAATATCTGCCGAGTTTTTCGATGTTATTTTTATTTCTAAATGACAGTTTCAAAATACCCATCCTTTTATTGTGAGATTAGCCTATATAGCAGTCATCCGATATTTCAGTCTGTTGATGTGACTGAAAGTAGATTAGAGTTACCGTAACCGTACATCCACCCACTAGCTTTGTATGCACTATCATAGTTTTTTTTTTTATTTCCACGAAATATCGATTGCAGGTGTGCCTGGAAGAAATGAAAATGGGGAACGAATGATAACGATGTGTGTTGAGCGAGAGATGGTGATTGGAAATACTCTGTTTGAGAAGAAAGATATTTATAAGTATTCATGGGTGAGACAAGAGGGTGGAATGGTTGTGGATAAAGCATTGATGGACTATGTGGTTGTGTCTAGGAATGTAATAGGAAGATTGTTGGATGTGAGAGTTCTGAGAGGGGAGGGCGGAGGTATGTCTGACCACTACCTGGTGGAGGGAAAGTTAAGAGTAGGTAAGAGATGGATGAGAGCTAGGAGGGTTAGGTGTGGCAGGGAGGTTTTGAAAGTGAGTGAGTTGGATAAAACAGAGAAAAAGATAGCGTATCAGGAGAAATTGAAATATGAGTGGAACGCAGTGAAAGATCGGGAAAATGGCAGTGTGGAGGAGGAATGGCAGTTATTTAAGAGTGCTGTGGTGGGGCATACAGAAGAGGTGTGTGGTGTGAGACGTGTGGGTGGTGGTATAAGAAAAGGAAGTGAATGGTGGTGCGAAGAAGTAAGTATAGCTGTGGCTGAGAAGAGACGTGCATATGAAGTGTGGCTCCAGAGGAAGGATGAGATGTCATATGAAAGGTATAAGGAAAAGGGGAATAGGACGAGAAGAGCTGTGCGTGATGCTGAAGTGGCAGCAGATGCGAGGTGGGAGTAGGCGGCTAACAGAATTTTCAACAGAATAAGAAAATATTATGGAAGGAAGTGAAAAGGGTGCAAAAGGGAGAGTCTGGGAAGGAAGAACAAGTAAAGGGAGAAAATGGAAGGTTGTTAATTGAGATGGATGCAGTAAGGAAGAGATGGGCAGAGTATTTTGAAAGATTGTTAAATGTAGAGGAGGAAAGGATGGCTGAAATTGTGGCAGATGGAAGGGTGCAAGGAATAAATGTGTTGGGAGAGTTGAATGATTCTTTGGTCACGAAGGAGGAAGTGGAGAAGGCAGTAAAGGAGATGAAAACAGGGAAAGCTGCAGGTATGGATGGGTGTGCTGTGGAATGCCTGAAGGGTGGTGGAGTGACTATCGTTGACTGGTTAGTAAGATTGTTGAAAGTGTGCTTTGTGAAAGGTATGGTGCCAATTGACTGGGCAAGTGCTTCTGTGGTCCCATTGTATAAAGGCAAGGGTGATAAGTATGAATGTACTAGCTTTAGGGGTATAAGTCTGTTGAGTGTTGTAGGTAAGGTGTATGGTAGAGTGTTAATTATGAGAGTTAGGGTACAGAGGAAGTGATTGGTGATGAGCAGTGTGGCTTTAGGAGAGGGAGGGGATGCGTGGATCAGGTGTTTGCGGTGAGACAAGTGTGTGAAAAGTATTTAGCGAAAGGCAGGGATGTGTTTTGGGCATTTATGGATTTAGAGAAAGCGTATGATAGAATTGATAGGGAGGCTTTGTGGACTGTTTTAAGATTATATGGACTTGATGGTAGGTTACTAAAAGGGGTGGAAAGTTTTTATGTAAATAGTAGAGCGTGTGTAAGAGTGGGAAATGCTGTGAGTGATTGGTTTCCTGTGAGAGTGGGGCTGCGACAGGGATGTGTGATGTCGCCTTGGTTGTTTAATATTTACATGGATGGTGTTGTAAGGGAGGTGAATGCAAGAGTTTCAGGTGGAGGTCTGAGTCTGGTGAATGTTGATGGTGGAGAGTGGAATCTGAAGCAGCTGCTGTTTGCAGATGATACTGCACTGGTGGCTGATTCAGAGGAGAGATTGAGACAGTTGGTAGAGGAGTTTGGAAGGGTGTGTGAAAGGAGGAAATTGAAGGTAAATGAGAATAAGAGTAAAGTGATGAAGTGTACGAGGTTGGTAGATGGTAGGGGGATGAATATAGTTTTGAATGGCGAGTTGCTTGAGGAGCTAGAGTGTTTTAAATATCTAGGGTCACATGTTGCTGTGGATGGAAAAATAGATGCAGAAGTGAAGTTTAGAGTAAATGAAGTAGGAAAGGTGCTGGGAGGAATGAAAAAAGTGTTTAGATGTCGTTCGCTTAGAATGGATGTAAAGAGAAGGCTGTATGAGGGTGTTGTGGTACCGACTGCATTATATGGGGCTGAAACATGGAATATGGGTGTAGCAGAGAGGAAAAGTTTGAATGTAATGGAGATGAGGTGTCTGAGGAGTATGTGTGGAGTGACGCGTATGGATCGAGTGCGAAATGATGAAGTGCGAAGGAGAACTGGAGTTGTTCGGGAGATGGCTGGTAGAGTTGAGCAGAGGGTGTTGCGATGGTTTGGGCATATGGAGAGAATGGATAATGAGCAATTGGTAAAAAAGATAACTAGATCTGATGTGAGAGGTGTAAGGCTGAGAGGAAGACCACGAATAGCATGGATGGACAGTGTGAAGAGAGCGCTGGATGAGAGAGGGATGTCTATTGAGCAAGGAAGAGTGGCTGTGCGTGACAGAAATAAATGGAGAGAAATTGTGAATGAATAAGTGATGACGCAGCCCTGAGGGGATATTCTCCTGCATTTGGTCAGATCAGCTAGTCAGGTCAGGTGTGGGTAAGGGGATGAGTCTGTTATGATGTGGCAGGGGTAAACCAGCTCTGCTGTCGGGCCCTGCTGCGGATGTCACTGATTGCATTGCACCGTTGACCCTTGTGCGGTTTGGTGCGGTGAGGATCTGTCCGTTCTCCCCTTTGGGGCTAAGATGCGAATGAATGTGTTTGAATGGATGAGTAAATGGGGAGTGTGTCATCCTGTCTCGGCTACCTCCCTTTCCTTGGGGGAAGCAGCCTAGGTATATAGATAGATAGGATTCCAATTATTTCACTGTTAGGAATGTTGGTCATAAATGAAGTAGAGTTAATTTAATATGGCCATATAATCAGTATACACACATTATACTGTTTTATACTTTTTAGGTATCAAACATAGACAGAAACAGACACATTCAACTGATCAAGATGATGACCCTGTCCCCAATCTCAGTGTTAGTACACCTGAGCCTGTTCCAAGGAAAAATTGCTTCTAGTAGGAAATATGTTGATAAATGGTCAAAATACCCAGAACTTAATGTTTTTTTTTTCAAAATATAAAGGTGACAAATCTGAGTTCAGAAACAAAACCTGTTGCAAAGTTTGTGGTAAGTTTATTGAAGGTGGTGTTTCCCGTATGTTCAGACATTTAAAGTCTGCTTATCATAAAAGTCGAGCTGCCTCTTGCCAGTCAGAAACTGTAGAGTCCTTATTTTCTAAACAAAAGACTCCGGAAAGAGATGTTGAAAGGTGTCGCCTCATCTTGTTGAAGTTCATATGCGATCACAACATACCATTTAATGCAATGGATCATCTTGTAAAAGCTTTAAAACATGCTGCTCCAGATTCCAAAATATTGCAAAAACTCAGATCAGGGAGGGAAACTTCTAGAGAAATTGTAGTCAACTGTTTGGGTAATGAAAGTTTAAAGGAATTGGTGGATGTGTTAAACTCTAGCAAATTCTCACTGATTCTTGATGAAAACACTGATATTTCCACTGTGAAGCAATTGTGGAGGATAAATTTCTTCAATTATTGGATGTGGAAGACTGTAGTGCGAAGTCTCTGTTTCAACTACTAAAGAAGTTTTTTGATACTCAGGGCATTCCCATCGATAACATGATAGGTTATGCTGCTGATAATGCTAGTGTTATGATGGGAAATATCGGGGTGTTAAGGCCAAGTTACAGACCCCGGTCCCTAATCTGTTTGTAATGGGCTGTATTTGCCACTCGCTACATGTATGTTCATCCAGTGCCTGTCTTAAGCTCTCGAGGTCTGCTGAAGAGCTGTGCAGGGACATTCATAACTATATAAATCATAGTCCGAAAAGACTGGGCAAATTCCAAGAATTCCAAGAATTTGCCAGAGTGGATTGCCATAAAATGCTCCATCCCTATCAAACTAGATGGCTGTCACTAGAACCAGTGGTTAATAGGTTATTGGAACAGTGGTCTGCTCTGCAACTTTTTTTCCAAAGTGAAGCTCTAGAAAATCAGGTAAAAGCTGCTAAGCAAATTTCTGAAGCCTTACACACACCACTTTTCAAGTTATAGTTTTAATTTTTGAGTTACGTTTTGCCAATTGTGAATAAAATGAACAGGGAGTTTCAGATTGAAAATGTAAAAATCCATGTAGCATATGCAAATATTTGTAGTTTGTACAGAACCATTCTTGGAAATTACATGAAGAAAACTATCCTCATGTCAACTCCTGTTGTGTTTACAGTAAGATTTAATGGTCCCTCGAACTTTCTCCCCGAGACAAAGTGGTATTTTGGCAGCAAAGTCGAAATTATGTTGCAGAATAGGGATCTCACAAGTGCAACTGAGCTCTCTGCCTTTAAAGTGCTTGGACTTTTATATTGAACTAGGCAATCAGATACACAAGAGAATGCGTGGGATGAGTACTATTCTACCACTTTTGAAAGCTTGTGACCCAGTTGAAGTGAGAGCCTCTTCTGTACACAGTTTACTGCCTTTATTGGTCAAATTTCCTCAGTTGATGAGTGACACAGATTATGATGACTGCAATGACGAGTGGAGAAATCGTCCATATTGCTTAGAGAGGGTAAAGAATAATGATGATTCAACAGAAGTTTGGTGCTCCGTTCGGAAATTAAAACAAGGTGATGGGACATTGATGTTTCCCAAATTGTCAGAATTTATGTTAAACTTATTAGTATTGCCCCATTCATCTGCTGCTGTTGAGAGGATTTTTTCACAAGTTAACCTAATCAAGAATGATACAAGAAATAGGTTAAATACTGACTCACTCAATGGTCTCCTTCTGACAAAAGAAAATGGAGGTAAGACTCCATGTTTCAACTGGGAGCTAAGCATCTCAATGATTCATTCTGCACAAACTGTGTTCAAGCAAACAAAGAGTACATATTTTATACGTTTCCTGACTCTAGACTGTTCTGTTATAGACAATAACATTTCTGCTGACTGTAGACTGTTCTGTTATAGACAATGAAATTTCCATCAATTTAAAGCCTTGATAAACTTAACCACCTTCCTCATGTATTAATTACAGAGTCCACTTAGACTGTACTAGTATGAAGAAAAGATTATGAAACAAAACTAGCCACTTCAGAGGGCAAACTAAGGCAAGTAATACACTGTACATGCATATTTACAATGTTCAGTAGATCATTTCCAATGCGTAGCTGGTTCTAGTGCATTCTCCCACTGATATTCTTGTATAAACACTCGTGTTAACTTTTTTTTTACGTATCGGATATTCACCCACTATCTTGGCAGATCTGGGGAAAATAATCTTACTGAAACAAGGTCACCTGATTCATTAACTAAAGAATTAACATGTATAGAGTTTTCGTTACTCAGATAATGTCTGTTCAATAGTATAGATGAAAATAGGTTACACTTCAAACGCTTGATCAAAAATCATAAATGTTACTTTTTGTTGCCAGATGTTACGTTTTTTTGTTACGTTTTCAGATTTCCCGCTGGGAACACTGTTTACCTTCAGTTTCATTGCTAAGGGTGAGTGTGCAACTCTATGCTCTATTTCCATTATCGTGTTTTTATGGTGTATCCCAGTGATACCATTTGGAGGGGTAATATATAATCTTCATGTGCCACTAGTGAAGTCGGATAATACTATAGCCCTGAATTATGTGAAAGATAAGTATCAGTGTGTGTTGGTATAGGACTAGACTTTGTGAGGCATTCTTTATTATTGGGAATGTCGTGACGTCTATTATTTATTAACGTTATATATAATAATAATATATATACTATATTGCCTTATACTCGTATATTATCTACCCTCCTTCTTTAGATAAGTAGAACCAATAAGTATCATTTAGTAGTTATTATATGGGGTTTACTGCATTGGAAATATGCCTAGGTGAAATAACCTCGTTTTCAGTCCCCCCAACTTGTCCTTTTTTGTCATGTTGTCCTACAGATCTTGGTACTGAAGGCAGGCTGTAAATCAGTCACCAGGCAGCAGGTAGTAAGAATAATTGATGATGTAAATATAAACCACTTGTGGTAAATAGCTTTTACGGCTTAATTGTCTAAGTGAATTTTCTTTTTTCAAAAAATTGGATTTTTAATTTTTACAGAGAGATGTTCTTTTTTCATTTTTTTTTTCTGTTTGAGTAGGTTAAGCAAACTTCAAAATTATGTGCATTTTATATTATCAATAAGTTGTCATTAGATGTATATATTTTTGCATTGCCTACCCGGTCTGTTGATCCAACGATACCTGAATCATTACACAAAAATGATCATACTGTTCTAGGGTAAATTAAAGGTACTAAAACTCTCCATGAGCACAGGCTTATTGCTGCAAAGGAATCCTTGTGACCTACAGTATTAACTCCTAAAACCTACTTTCTTGAATTTTTATCGTGCCTTCTGGCCCACCAATATTTTGCTCTAAGGTGCATAAAGATGGCAGAAGAGGTCCAGCAGTGTTCTGACTCTTGACGTTGCCCCGCTGCGGGGGGTCACGTTGACGTCGTGGTGCGGCTTGTTGCATGTTTGTTGGTGGCACCTGCTTTAGAGGCGTGCCTACCTTTGTAGGGTTCGGCATTTGTCAGTCTTGTAGACCAAGCACTTCCTACTTAACTGGTGGAGGAGGCCGGCTGGTGATGTTAGTCCCTGCCCATTTGCCATCTAGGGCGAGACTGTTGCCTCCCCACGTGTTTGCTTTGTGTGGCATCCCATAATGCTGGGAGACGGGAGTCCTGGGGGTTGAGTGATGCTGCACGATGTGCCCTGCAGCTGGCAATACACCCCTTTAGTCCCTTATTCTGATTAGACCGTCGGCCTGGTTGGGCCGACCAGGTCAATCGGCTGGTCATTTTTTGGCTAGGGTCAAGTGAGCACTGGGGGGGGCGAGGCCCTGGAGGCTCCTGGGGTCAGCCCCGGGGTCACCATTGCCCCGGCCCCCCAGTGGTCACCCGTGTGTACTCCCCTGCTATCCCTGAGGTCGCCTGTGGCGTATGGTCTCTCCTTGCTGGGCGTCTTGGTGGGTGGGTGGTTGGGGGAATGAAGTTTTTAGTTGAGTGATGTGGCTATTTTTATTGTGCCCAGACCTACCTCTCTCCAAGACCTCAGCATGTCTTCTCGGCCTTCATTTGTGGCCACTCTAGAGCCCTTCCAGATTCCACATGGCTCTACAGGGAATTTGGCATCCCCTGCCTTGGCTCCTGGGTCCGGTGGCTCCCGTAACGGGTTGCAGGCAGGGGTCAAAGAGTGTACCCGGCTCTCAGGGCCCCCATGTTAGAGATTCGGATAATTTTTTGATTGCTCCTCCTCCTGCACCTTTTCTCAAGTTCTTAGTCTTTTGTGGCCCTGCTGGGGTAGACCTCAGAAAGTGCAATATTTTTCGAACACATCGAGAACTGGTTGCTGCTTGTGGTGCAGCCCGTACAGTGGTTCCACAGGCTGACAGCAGTTTGTTGGTAGAGGTGTCTGACCCTTCTCAGTGTGCGATTGTTCTATCTTTATCCATGCTTTCTGGTCAGTCAGTTCCGTGCTCCCCCCGTGCTTCATTGAATCATTCTCGTTCCATTGTCTGTGCTAAGGAACTACTGATTTACGATGAGGCATGCCTTATTGAAGAGTTGTCTGCCCAGAATGTAATAAAGGCTGAGAGGATTAAGAAGATAAATGGTGACCTTGTGCCAACTCTATCCTTGATTGTGACTTTTGATTCATTTAGCCTCCCTGCTGTTCTTAACACTGCATGGTATGGTACAGAGTTAGGCCCTATGTCCCTATCCCTCATAGATGTTTCCACTGTCAATGTTTGGGTTATATTGGTCAAACTTGTAGGCACCTTGTCCTGAGCCTCCCATCAGTCTATGTGTCATGTGGTTTAGATGTTCATGAGAGTGTGGAATGCCCTGGTCCTGTATCTTGTGTCAGTTGTGGTGGTGAGCATGCTGCTTTTTCTAGATCTTGTGATCGTTACAAAATGGAATATGAAATTTTGTCTCGAGCCACAGAGAGGCTGAGTTTTACCGAAGCAAAGGACCGTGCCATGTCTGTGTATGTCCACTCTGCTGTGTCCCTTCCTTCTATTCTTTCTAGGTCAAAGCCTGCTGTGTGTTGCCGTGGGACTCCTGCTCCTCTCACTGACCTTTCTCCTCGTCCCTTGTCCATACCGGACGTCCTACTACTCTTCCTTGTGGTCTCCCAGAGACTCCGGTACCTTTGCAGTCTGCATCTCGTCCGGCTGCTGCTCCTGTACCAGCTACTACTCCATTACCCGCTGCTACTCTTGTATCGGTTGATACGCCTGTAATGGCTGCTATTCTTGTACCTACTGCTGCTACTGTACCATCTGCTCGCTCTGCTACTGGTGTTCAATCTTCCCTACAGTATGCTCCTACAGTTTCTAGTGTGTCCTCAAGTCCTGGCATAGAGATGGAGGTTGCATCTGCCAACCTCAAACGGGTGAGGAGTGAGAAGTCTTTGGGTGATTCCCCTCCTCCTAAAGGTTCAAACTTCTGTACCACATGAGGATTCTGAGGGGACTTTTCGCTTGGCAACCCAGGCAGTGGTGGCATCTAAGTCAGTGGGTGTTTATGATGGTCTTTGTAGAATTCCAGTCCCTTCTTCTTGCTCAGGTGTGGTGGGGTCTGGGTCTTTTGACACTCAAAGAGCTCGGTCACTTGCTCCCTCTGATCTGTCACCCGGCAGCCGACCTTTGGTTGATTCGGTTGGGGAGGGTTAGGTTGACCCTGAGGTGCCAGCTGGACCCCCACATGGGGGTGCAGATGGGGCAAGTGGGTCTTCCAGGAAAGTCTCTGTGCCTCAGGCTCATTCTGGCGATGGGCAGGACGTGTCTCGGGGTAAGGGTCCTTTCACCCATGGAAACTCTAAACCTTCATTGTCTTTTCGGTTGGCAAGGCAGAGCTCCACGCCTGGGAAGAAGGGCTTTCACACACTTCCCAACGAGGTTGCTACGTAGCCTTGATGTTGCTCAATTCATATTATTCAGTATTAATTAATATGGCTCAATCAGTACCAATTTGTCTTCAATGGAATTGTAGAGGTGCCATGGCAATTTGGGAGAAATTACCTTATTACTCTCTGCTCTGAGCCTGCTCTGTGTCTGTCTCCAGAAGACAATGATGAGGAATAGACCGTTTCCTTCTGTCAGGGAGTATGAGGTCTTCCATGCATCTCCTCCTGGCAGTCACAGTGGTGGATGTGCCATTTTGTGTGATCTGATGTCTCCTTTGTTTCCTTTGCGATACAGTCTCCCCTTCAAGTTCTAGCAGTACAGATGCATGTTGGGAGGTATTATACCATCTGTTGTCTGTACCTTCTATGTTCTCTTTCTGTTATGCATGCTGATCTGGAGACCCTTATCAGTCAACTTTCACCCCTTTTTCCACTCCTTGGTGACCTTAATGGCTGCCATCCTTTGTGGGGTGATTCACTTTCAAATCTTGCCTCTTTGGTTGGGGATTTAGATTTGGTTGTTCTAAACAATGGGAGGCCGACCATTTTCATGTTCAGACTGGCACATATTCTGTCACTGACTTCACCATCTCCTCCTCTGACTGTGCCCTTGATTTTTGTTAGGAAGTTTTGGATGATTTGCATGGCAGTAACCATTATCATGTGTTGGTCCAGTCTACTCACTCTGTTCCTGCAACCCATATGCCATGCTGGTGTCTGGATAGGGCTGATTGGTCTCACTTTGAGAAACTATATGTATTTGCCTACAAGGTTACTGACTTTTCAACTATCATTGATGCCAAACGTTATTTTACTAAGACTCTTTTCTCAGCAGGGGTTCATTCCATCCCACGGACTTCCGGTGTTTTTTCCTGGAGACCTGTGCCATGGTGGAATGCTGACTTCTCTATACCAAAAAGAGCTTACAAAGCGACTGCCCATTGGTAGTTTGCCAATCGTGATGTTGTTTTTCAAAAAATCCAGTTTTGCAAAGCATATGCTCAATATAGATGGGTCATGAAGATTGCTCACCGTAACTCGTGGAGGTTGTATGTTTCTACAGTTACATCCTCTACTACAATGCCTATGGTGTGGAAAAAGGTGTGCAAAGTTTCTGGTAGGTTCTCGCCCCCTCCCCACCGGTGTTGCAATTTCACAGAAATATTGTGTCTGTACCACATGCAGTAACCTCTGCTCTTGCAAATCAGTTTTGTGCTGTCTCAAAAAAGGATCCATCTAAGTCATGTGCTAGCTTTCATAGGAATCAGGAGAGGCTGGGTCTTGACTTTTGCCCTCTTGGTGGAAAGCCTTATAATTTTGACTTCAGCCTCTGTGAGCTGCATGCTGCCCTCTTGGAGTGTGGTGACACTGCTCCTGGGCCTGACAACATTCCATACGCTCTGCTCCATCATCTGCTGACCGACTCAATACAGTTTTTATTGGACCTTTTTAACAGGGTTTGAAGTGAGGGTTCTTTTCCCAAGAGTTGGAAGTTGGGTATTGTCCTCCCCATTCCCAAGCCTGGTATGGACCATTCCCATGTCTCCAACTATCGTGTGTGTCCAAGTTGTTTGAGTTGATGGTCAATGTCAGGCTTGTGTGGTTTCTGGAGAAGGGTTTTTTCTCTCCTTTACAGAGTGGTTTCCTTAAATTATGGTGTACTTTAGACAACCTTATCAGGATCGAAGAGTCAATCTGTGAAGATTTTGCCTCTAAGCAACATCTTGTGGCTGTGTTCTTTGACCTTAAGAAGGCTTATGACACTGCCTGACACCATGGCATCCTCCAACAACTTCATGCCTTTGGTTTATGTTGTTGCCTGCCTGAAGCTGTCGAACAATGAATATGGCATTAGTGGTCCCCCTACCTGGCATAAACCCAAACTGCATCTCATCAATATTCACTCTTTCTCTAATCATACCTTCTAAAACTCTCTCCATTACCTTCATTATCTGATCTAAAAGCTTTATACCTATATAATTTCCTCTTTCCAGGGCATCACCCTTCCCTTTATACACATTTACAATTACACTCTTCAGCCAATCATCTGGGACAACACACTCATAAATAATCCTATTTATCAGGTCAGTGACTAAACTCACCCCTATATCGCCTGAGGCCTTCAACATTTCGGCAGTCAACCCAGACACACCTGCTGCCTTCCCCACCCTCATCCTGCCTATTGCCTCACTCACAGTAGCAGTATCAATCAAAGGCCAAGGGCCAGACATCAGAATAAAAGGATATATAAAAAACTCCTGAGGGGAAGGCGACCATTATGTGTCCCAGACACCAGGACGAGAAACTACCGTATACCTAGCTGAAGATGAACTCTAGGTCCATCATCCACATATCACCAGGAAGTAATTTTCCTGTTGAAGCAACAGGGCCCCTATTCTTCCGTGCATTATACTGACAGTCAGTATCATATAAAGGCGTTACATGAAGGAATTTACGATTTTCTTCACCCTGAGAAACTTTAGGGATGCTATTGGGAAATTAATTGTTATTTGACTTATAGACATCGGCTGATGAAGCAGTGGTTGATATTCAACTATAATAATAATCATAATAATAATAATAATAATAATAATAGTTGTAATATTGATAATAACAATAACTAAATGCAGGATTCTAGCGATCTGCAGAGTCAGTCCACACTCTTAGACATTTCTACTCTGAACGTCTTCTTGGATCCGTTAACCCTTTGAACACGATTATAATTTTTTTATTGTTACTGTGACCGAATGTTATTAAGCTTTAGGGAGAGATTGTTAAGGGGTTAGTACGTTTCAGTATAAAAAAAAAAAAACGTATCTCCAGTGCAGTTAGCGTCGTTGGTTATATAAAAAATATAGTTTGTAGTATAATATCGTTGGGTCTCTCAGACCAGATGATGCCTGATATTTCTTTGTTATATTGGGTTATGTTGGTAGTACTGCCATCCCGTTCTGTTTACCTTCAGTGTTCTCAGTAATGTTACGAAAGTACCATTTTGTTACTCTTTAGAAAGGCTGTACATTTATACGACGCTGACCAAAATGTTACGAAATTGATAAAACTCCTATAATTTGTTACTTTTCTGTTACGTTTTGCAATATACTGTAGAAACCTTCTCTTCTAGCGAAAACTAGGATCTTATTTCTTATTTCCTTGTATACAAGGCTTAAGAACGTGCAGGAAAAGGCCAAATTTTCCATCCTTATGGTATTTAAACAGAAGCAAAACATGTACTGGCAACTGGGGAGGACTGGAGTAGACGCCGTGGAGGCGGGCAAATATTGTATGCGTAATGTACCTGATAAGTTGACAGACCGTCAGCGTCAGTCTGTGAGACGACAGTGTTAAGTAAACAAGGCCCCCGTGACTGAGTCTTGCTGTACTAAGTTGCTCAGTGAGTTAGTGCTGCTCAACCTGCTCACTGATTGGCATGTCAGTACTTTAGTGCGCTTCCTGCACTCAGCTGGATTAAGACAGGAAAGCTTAACCCGCCCCATCCCGACATTTTCTGGGCAGTGGTACGCCCCAGTCCCGACATTTTTGGACCTTTTTTTTTTTTTGGCTCAAACATCTGCTTTTGGTGAGAAACATCGAAAATTCATTGAGAAATCGCTCACCTCAGGTTTAAAATACTCGATTTAGCTACGAGTACTTCCTTACTTGACTGGGTTTTCTAACAGGCTGGCACCAAAGAAAACGAGTTTTATGGGAGGGTAACTATTTTATCCACTCATAAACAGTATTTATTTATTTGGTACGAATTTATATGTAGTACAAGAGTATATTGGTTTTCAAACAGTAATACAGGCATTATAAACGTTGTTTCACTCACTAACTCATCACCATTCATGACCTTTTTTTTCCCACATTACCTGATCATCATTTCTGACTGTTTCTTCCTCTAATGCTATGTAAACTTTGTCCTCCACATTGTCATCGATTGGGGAATCACTGTGGCCCTGAATGTCTTTATTGCTCAGGTCACTGGTAACAGGTGAATTGCCGAGACAATGGCGTGCAGGGGGGGGGAGAGGTTATGCGGTGTAAGGCATTGTCCCTGCTTGGCATCTTGTACAGGAATAGAGGAAGGTGTCCCGTGTATACGTGCCAAAAATCACTCGCGAAATCATTCGCGAAAATTGAAAATTGTGCAAATTAGGGACCTTGATATGTTGCCGCGTTAATTCACGTTGCCAGGACATGAGTGCACATCATGTGCGGACGTTAATTCACGACGCTGGGACGGCGCAGGTTAAAGGTATGAGTAGACAGATAGCAGGTCAATTTTACATCACATTTCTTGGTTATTAGTGCTAGTATGCTATCGTGATATTGTTAAGAGTTTTAGATTGAAAAGTGGTGTTAAAGTTTGCGTGTTGTGATTTATTATTCTTTTTGAATTAAGAGAATTTATACGTGAAATATGTAGATTTCAAGGGGGCTCGTCATAGTGTCATCTGCTTACCAAATTCAGTGGTGTCGTCAGTTCTTGAATCCAACCATCCCCAAATGCATGCACATATACACATTTGGTACCTATATCATGTTCCACATAAAACTTTTGGAAGTGTACTTTTTATGTTTTCTAATATATATAAAGGCCATCTGATAATCTTTCATATAAAATTGTTTCCTTTGTGTTTTGAACGAATTTGACCTAAATGGCTGGTGGCACTGCCCTGCCCCCCCACCGCCTTGCATCCAACCTTAATCTTCCCCATAATAATTTTGCAGGTGACCGTGATGGTGGTAAGGGGAATGTTAATATGGAATGAAGTACTGGCAGGGAAAGAAATATTAGCGGTGATGACCCTGGTGATCCTTTTCCTATTGCTGTTGCTCTCTCTGATGATGTTCCTTCCTCTAGTAGGACAAGTGTGATTTCACAGGATGCAGGTTAGCTTCTTATTCATACGTATGTTATACAGACTTCACATGTGTTTAGGGGCATGATATTTTTTCCTTCTGAGGGGGTTAATTTTCAATTTATTATTGGATAATGCCACTTATAATTGGGAAATGTAATTATATCAGATATACGGTGTATATATATATATATATATATATATATATATATATATATATATATATATAATTTTTTTTTTGTCAGGCAGCAAAGGTGTACGTAAAAGGAAACGACAGACTGATGTGAGTGCTGAATTAAATGTTGGAGAGGCTAATGATTCTCGTGGCTTGGGTCATGAAAGGTCAGGTGATGCAGCCATTTCTGAATCTGAAGACGTTTCATTCATTGACAGTGTACTGTCAGGATGCAGGTTAGCTTTTCAGTCATCAAATGTATAATGTTTTCGAAGATTCTCTTGAGTGCTCATTTTCCAAATTGAAGTAGCTTTTCAGACGAATATCTGCCGAGTTTTTCGATGTTATTTTTATTTCTAAATGACAGTTTCAAAATACCCATCCTTTTATTGTGAGATTAGCCTATATAGCAGTCATCCGATATTTCAGTCTGTTGATGTGACTGAAAGTAGATTAGAGTTACCGTAACCGTACATCCACCCACTAGCTTTGTATGCACTATCATAGTTTTTTTTTTTATTTCCACGAAATATCGATTGCAGGTGTGCCTGGAAGAAATGAAAATGGGGAACGAATGATAACGATGTGTGTTGAGCGAGAGATGGTGATTGGAAATACTCTGTTTGAGAAGAAAGATATTTATAAGTATTCATGGGTGAGACAAGAGGGTGGAATGGTTGTGGATAAAGCATTGATGGACTATGTGGTTGTGTCTAGGAATGTAATAGGAAGATTGTTGGATGTGAGAGTTCTGAGAGGGGAGGGCGGAGGTATGTCTGACCACTACCTGGTGGAGGGAAAGTTAAGAGTAGGTAAGAGATGGATGAGAGCTAGGAGGGTTAGGTGTGGCAGGGAGGTTTTGAAAGTGAGTGAGTTGGATAAAACAGAGAAAAAGATAGCGTATCAGGAGAAATTGAAATATGAGTGGAACGCAGTGAAAGATCGGGAAAATGGCAGTGTGGAGGAGGAATGGCAGTTATTTAAGAGTGCTGTGGTGGGGCATACAGAAGAGGTGTGTGGTGTGAGACGTGTGGGTGGTGGTATAAGAAAAGGAAGTGAATGGTGGTGCGAAGAAGTAAGTATAGCTGTGGCTGAGAAGAGACGTGCATATGAAGTGTGGCTCCAGAGGAAGGATGAGATGTCATATGAAAGGTATAAGGAAAAGGGGAATAGGACGAGAAGAGCTGTGCGTGATGCTGAAGTGGCAGCAGATGCGAGGTGGGGTAGGTGGCTAACAGAATTTTCAACAGAATAAGAAAATATTATGGAAGGAAGTGAAAAGGGTGCAAAAGGGAGAGTCTGGGAAGGAAGAACAAGTAAAGGGAGAAAATGGAAGGTTGTTAATTGAGATGGATGCAGTAAGGAAGAGATGGGCAGAGTATTTTGAAAGATTGTTAAATGTAGAGGAGGAAAGGATGGCTGAAATTGTGGCAGATGGAAGGGTGCAAGGAATAAATGTGTTGGGAGAGTTGAATGATTCTTTGGTCACGAAGGAGGAAGTGGAGAAGGCAGTAAAGGAGATGAAAACAGGGAAAGCTGCAGGTATGGATGGGTGTGCTGTGGAATGCCTGAAGGGTGGTGGAGTGACTATCGTTGACTGGTTAGTAAGATTGTTGAAAGTGTGCTTTGTGGAAGGTATGGTGCCAATTGACTGGGCAAGTGCTTCTGTGGTCCCATTGTATAAAGGCAAGGGTGATAAGTATGAATGTACTAGCTTTAGGGGTATAAGTCTGATGAGTGTTGTAGGTAAGGTGTATGGTAGAGTGTTAATTATGAGAGTTAGGGTACAGAGGGAGTGATTGGTGATGAGCAGTGTGGCTTTAGGAGAGGGAGGGGATGCGTGGATCAGGTGTTTGCGGTGAGACAAGTGTGTGAAAAGTATTTAGCGAAAGGCAGGGATGTGTTTTGGGCATTTATGGATTTAGAGAAAGCGTATGATAGAATTGATAGGGAGGCTTTGTGGACTGTTTTAAGATTATATGGACTTGATGGTAGGTTACTAAAAGGGGTGGAAAGTTTTTATGTAAATAGTAGAGCGTGTGTAAGAGTGGGAAATGCTGTGAGTGATTGGTTTCCTGTGAGAGTGGGGCTGCGACAGGGATGTGTGATGTCGCCTTGGTTGTTTAATATTTACATGGATGGTGTTGTAAGGGAGGTGAATGCAAGAGTTTCAGGTGGAGGTCTGAGTCTGGTGAATGTTGATGGTGGAGAGTGGAATCTGAAGCAGCTGCTGTTTGCAGATGATACTGCACTGGTGGCTGATTCAGAGGAGAGATTGAGACAGTTGGTAGAGGAGTTTGGAAGGGTGTGTGAAAGGAGGAAATTGAAGGTAAATGAGAATAAGAGTAAAGTGATGAAGTGTACGAGGTTGGTAGATGGTAGGGGGATGAATATAGTTTTGAATGGCGAGTTGCTTGAGGAGCTAGAGTGTTTTAAATATCTAGGGTCACATGTTGCTGTGGATGGAAAAATAGATGCAGAAGTGAAGTTTAGAGTAAATGAAGTAGGAAAGGTGCTGGGAGGAATGAAAAAAGTGTTTAGATGTCGTTCGCTTAGAATGGATGTAAAGAGAAGGCTGTATGAGGGTGTTGTGGTACCGACTGCATTATATGGGGCTGAAACATGGAATATGGGTGTAGCAGAGAGGAAAAGTTTGAATGTAATGGAGATGAGGTGTCTGAGGAGTATGTGTGGAGTGACGCGTATGGATCGAGTGCGAAATGATGAAGTGCGAAGGAGAACTGGAGTTGTTCGGGAGATGGCTGGTA
Organism: Coenobita brevimanus; assembly: GCF_032717465.1. Classification (NCBI taxonomy): domain Eukaryota; kingdom Metazoa; phylum Arthropoda; class Malacostraca; order Decapoda; family Coenobitidae; genus Coenobita; species Coenobita brevimanus. The sequence goes on along the minus strand of NC_137008.1, from coordinate 27,473,284 downwards.
GAGTTGAGCAGAGGGTGTTGCGATGGTTTGGGCATATGGAGAGAATGGATAATGAGCAATTGGTAAAAAAGATAACTAGATCTGATGTGAGAGGTGTAAGGCTGAGAGGAAGACCACGAATAGCATGGATGGACAGTGTGAAGAGAGCGCTGGATGAGAGAGGGATGTCTATTGAGCAAGGAAGAGTGGCTGTGCGTGACAGAAATAAATGGAGAGAAATTGTGAATGAATAAGTGATGACGCAGCCCTGAGGGGATATTCTCCTGCATTTGGTCAGATCAGCTAGTCAGGTCAGGTGTGGGTAAGGGGATGAGTCTGTTATGATGTGGCAGGGGTAAACCAGCTCTGCTGTCGGGCCCTGCTGCGGATGTCACTGATTGCATTGCACCGTTGACCCTTGTGCGGTTTGGTGCGGTGAGGATCTGTCCGTTCTCCCCTTTGGGGCTAAGATGCGAATGAATGTGTTTGAATGGATGAGTAAATGGGGAGTGTGTCATCCTGTCTCGGCTACCTCCCTTTCCTTGGGGGAAGCAGCCTAGGTATATAGATAGATAGGATTCCAATTATTTCACTGTTAGGAATGTTGGTCATAAATGAAGTAGAGTTAATTTAATATGGCCATATAATCAGTATACACACATTATACTGTTTTATACTTTTTAGGTATCAAACATAGACAGAAACAGACACATTCAACTGATCAAGATGATGACCCTGTCCCCAATCTCAGTGTTAGTACACCTGAGCCTGTTCCAAGGAAAAATTGCTTCTATAGTAGGACTCGCGCGCGCTCGCGGCCGTGGCGCGGCCCGCACCTGTGTACAGTGTTGCCACGTTTTCTATACCGTTATCTCTCTCTCTCTCTCTCTCTCTCCTGGCGGGAAATGTGAGCCACCTTGAGTACTTTTGATTCTTTTATAAGTTATTTATAATTGTGCTTTCATTTGTTAATTTGGTTTTGTCATATTTAGTAGTAGATGGAGTGTCAAAGTTACTGTCTGCTGAGAGGTTTGTTACGTTACTGATTCATACACCCCGACGTAGTGGTCCAGGGGGGAGGGGAAGTGTGAAGGGGGATTTGACCTGAGACACCCAGGAGGGATTAAGAAGGGAGGAGAGGGGAAGGGGGGGCTGGATTCACCTACCACGTGGTCAGTATTAGAAGAGAGAGAGAGAGAGAGAGAGAGAGAGAGAGAGAGAGAGAGAGAAATTACGTGTATAGATATATGTGCATCAATAGGAACAATGTATATCAGTGTGTGCAGTATGTACAAAGGAACAAATGAATACAAAGAAGGCAGTGAAAGACCTCTCTCTCTCTCCACTTCCCCTCTCTCTCTCTCTCTCTCTCTCTCTCCTGGCGGGAAATGTGAGCCACCCTGAGTACTTTTGATTCTTTTATAAGTTATTTATAATTGTGCTTTCATTTGTTAATTTGGTTTTGTTATATTAAGTGATGCCGACAATGCATTCAATGCATGCCTCTCTCTCTCTCTCTCCCTCTCCCTCTCTCTCTCTCTCTCTCTCTCTCTTGGGACATTGAATCTCCTCATTCTCCCTTGGGACATTTATTTTAGGCCGAGATGGATGTGTAAGTATTGCCACTCACAAGAATTACATGAATTATTTCTTTTACTTTGGATATTGGCATATTTCTTCTTTTTTCAGGCTCATTATCTTATATCCATAACTGTGATATTATTAACCACCCTAAAACTACGCTAAAAACCAATAAAAGTGACTACAATATCTTTTAGCAACACTGTACAATATGTGTGCCATGTTTCTGTGTTACTGTATAAATATTTTATGCATAATAAGATTACTGTTGATTCATCCATCAAAATACACAAGTGTAAGTTTTATTCATCTGAATTTATCGAATTTGTGATGCCTTGTACATAAATAGCTTCCGTTTCACATCGCAAGTTGGGGAAACGTGGCACCATTGCCCACAGGTGCTGGCCACACCCCCGCCGCAAACAGGCGGGAATCCGACTATAGTAGGAAATATGTTGATAAATGGTCAAAATACCCAGAACTTAATGTTTTTTTTTCAAAATATAAAGGTGACAAATCTGAGTTCAGAAACAAAACCTGTTGCAAAGTTTGTGGTAAGTTTATTGAAGGTGGTGTTTCCCGTATGTTCAGACATTTAAAGTCTGCTTATCATAAAAGTCGAGCTGCCTCTTGCCAGTCAGAAACTGTAGAGTCCTTATTTTCTAAACAAAAGACTCCGGAAAGAGATGTTGAAAGGTGTCGCCTCATCTTGTTGAAGTTCATATGCGATCACAACATACCATTTAATGCAATGGATCATCTTGTAAAAGCTTTAAAACATGCTGCTCCAGATTCCAAAATATTGCAAAAACTCAGATCAGGGAGGGAAACTTCTAGAGAAATTGTAGTCAACTGTTTGGGTAATGAAAGTTTAAAGGAATTGGTGGATGTGTTAAACTCTAGCAAATTCTCACTGATTCTTGATGAAAACACTGATATTTCCACTGTGAAGCAATTGTGGAGGATAAATTTCTTCAATTATTGGATGTGGAAGACTGTAGTGCTAAAGAAGTTTTTTGATACTCAGGGCATTCCCATCGATAACATGATAGGTTATGCTGCTGATAATGCTAGTGTTATGATGGGAAATATCGGGGGTGTTAAGGCCAAGTTACAGACCCCGGTCCCTAATCTGTTTGTAATGGGCTGTATTTGCCACTCGTTACATGTATGTTCATCCAGTGCCTGTCTTAAGCTCTCGAGGTCTGCTGAAGAGCTGTGCAGGAACATTCATAACTATATAAATCATAGTCCGAAAAGACTGGGCAAATTCCAAGAATTCCAAGAATTTGCCAGAGTGGATTGCCATAAAATGCTCCATCCCTATCAAACTAGATGGCTGTCACTAGAACCAGTGGTTAATAGGTTATTGGAACAGTGGTCTGCTCTGCAACTTTATTTCCAAGGTGAAGCTCTAGAAAATCAGGCAAAAGCTGCTAAGCAAATTTCTGAAGCCTTACACACACCACTTTTCAAGTTATAGTTTTAATTTTTGAGTTACGTTTTGCCAATTGTGAATAAAATGAACAGGGAGTTTCAGATTGAAAATGTAAAAATCCATGTAGCATATGCAAATATTTGTAGTTTGTACAGAACCATTCTTGGAAATTACATGAAGAAAACTATCCTCATGTCAACTCCTGTTGTGTTTACAGTAAGATTTAATGGTCCCTCGAACTTTCTCCCCGAGACAAAGTGGTATTTTGGCAGCAAAGTCGAAATTATGTTGCAGAATAGGGATCTCACAAGTGCAACTGAGCTCTCTGCCTTTAAAGTGCTTGGACTTTTATATTGAACTAGGCAATCAGATACACAAGAGAATGCGTGGGATGAGTACTATTCTACCACTTTTGAAAGCTTGTGACCCAGTTGAAGTGAGAGCCTCTTCTGTACACAGTTTACTGCCTTTATTGGTCAAATTTCCTCAGTTGATGAGTGACACAGATTATGATGACTGCAATGACGAGTGGAGAAATCGTCCATATTGCTTAGAGAGGGTAAAGAATAATGATGATTCAACAGAAGTTTGGTGCTCCGTTCGGAAATTAAAACAAGGTGATGGGACATTGATGTTTCCCAAATTGTCAGAATTTATGTTAAACTTATTAGTATTGCCCCATTCATCTGCTGCTGTTGAGAGGATTTTTCACAAGTTAACCTAATCAAGAATGATACAAGAAATAGGTTAAATACTGACTCACTCAATGGTCTCCTTCTGACAAAAGAAAATGGAGGTAAGACTCCATGTTTCAACTGGGAGCTAAGCATCTCAATGATTCATTCTGCACAAACTGTGTTCAAGCAAACAAAGAGTACATATTTTATACGTTTCCTGACTCTAGACTGTTCTGTTATAGACAATAACATTTCTGCTGACTGTAGACTGTTCTGTTATAGACAATGAAATTTCCATCAATTTAAAGCCTTGATAAACTTAACCACCTTCCTCATGTATTAATTACAGAGTCCACTTAGACTGTACTAGTATGAAGAAAAAGATTATGAAACAAAACTAGCCACTTCAGAGGGCAAACTAAGGCAAGTAATACACTGTACATGCATATTTACAATGTTCAGTAGATCATTTCCAATGCGTAGCTGGTTCTAGTGCATTCTCCCACTGATATTCTTGTATAAACACTCGTGTTAACTTTTTTTACGTATCGGATATTCACCCACTATCTTGGCAGATCTGGGGAAAATAATCTTACTGAAACAAGGTCACCTGATTCATTAACTAAAGAATTAACATGTATAGAGTTTTCGTTACTCAGATAATGTCTGTTCAATAGTATAGATGAAAATAGGTTACACTTCAAACGCTTGATCAAAAATCATAAATGTTACTTTTTGTTGCCAGATGTTACGTTTTTTTGTTACGTTTTCAGATTTCCCGCTGGGAACACTGTTTACCTTCAGTTTCATTGCTAAGGGTGAGTGTGCAACTCTATGCTCTATTTCCATTATCGTGTTTTTATGGTGTATCCCAGTGATACCATTTGGAGGGGTAATATATAATCTTCATGTGCCACTAGTGAAGTCGGATAATACTATAGCCCTGAATTATGTGAAAGATAAGTATCAGTGTGTGTTGGTATAGGACTAGACTTTGTGAGGCAGTCTTTATTATTGGGAATGTCGTGACGTCTATTATTTATTAACGTTATATATAATAATAATATATATACAATATTGCCTTATACTCGTATATTATCTACCCTCCTTCTTTAGATAAGTAGAACCAATAAGTATCATTTAGTACTTATTATATGGGGTTTACTGCATTGGATATATGCCTAGGTGAAATAACCTCGTTTTCAGTCCCCCCAACTTGTCCTTTTTTGTCATGTTGTCCTACAGATCTTGGTACTGAAGGCAGGCTGTAAATCAGTCACCAGGCAGCAGGTAGTAAGAATAATTGATGATGTAAATATAAACCACTTGTGGTAAATAGCTTTTACGGCTTAATTGTCTAAGTGAATTTTCTTTTTTCAAAAAATTGGATTTTTAATTTTTACAGAGAGATGTTCTTTTTTCATTTTTTTTTTTCTGTTTGAGTAGGTTAAGCAAACTTCAAAATTATGTGCATTTTATATTATCAATAAGTTGTCATTAGATGTATATATTTTTGCATTGCCTACCCGGTCTGTTGATCCAACGATACCTGAATCATTACACAAAAATGATCACACTGTTCTAGGGTAAATTAAAGGTACTAAAACTCTCCATGAGCACAGGCTTATTGCTGCAAAGGAATCCTTGTGACCTACAGTATTAACTCCTAAAACCTACTTTCTTGAATTTTTATCGTGCCTTCTGGCCCACCAATATTTTGCTCTAAGGTGCATAAAGATGGCAGAAGAGGTCCAGCAGTGTTCTGACTCTTGACGTTGCCCCGCTGCGGGGGGTCACGTTGACGTCGTGGTGCGGCTTGTTGCATGTTTGTTGGTGGCACCTGCTTTAGAGGCGTGCCTACCTTTGTAGGGTTCGGCATTTGTCAGTCTTGTAGACCAAGCACTTCCTACTTAACTGGTGGAGGAGGCCGGCTGGTGATGTTAGTCCCTGCCCATTTGCCATCTAGGGCGAGACTGTTGCCTCCCCACGTGTTTGCTTTGTGTGGCACCCCATAATGCTGGGAGACGGGAGTCCTGGGGGTTGAGTGATGCTGCACGATGTGCCCTGCACTGGCAATACACCCCTTTAGTCCCTTATTCTGATTAGACCGGCGGCCTGGTTGGGCCGACCAGGTCAATCGGCTGGTCATTTTTTGGCTAGGGTCAAGTGAGCACTGGGGGGGGGCGAGGCCCTGGAGGCTCCTGGGGTCAGCCCCGGGGTCACCATTGCCCCGGCCCCCCAGTGGTCACCCGTGTGTACTCCCCTGCTATCCCTGAGGTCGCCTGTGGCGTATGGTCTCTCCTTGCTGGGCGTCTTGGTGGGTGGGTGGTTGGGGGAATGAAGTTTTTAGTTGAGTGATGTGACTATTTTTATTGTGCCCAGACCTACCTCTCTCCAAGACCTCAGCATGTCTTCTCGGCCTTCATTTGTGGCCACTCTAGAGCCATTCCAGATTCCACATGGCTCTACAGGGAATTTGGCATTCCCTGCCTTGGCTCCTGGGTCCGGTGGCTCCCGTAACGGGTTGCAGGCAGGGGTCAAAGAGTGTACCCGGCTCTCAGGGCCCCCATGTTAGAGATTCGGATAATTTTTTGATTGCTCCTCCTCCTGCACCTTTTCTCAAGTTCTTAGTCTTTTGTGGCCCTGCTGGGGTAGACCTCAGAAAGTGCAATATTTTTCGAACACATCGAGAACTGGTTGCTGCTTGTGGTGCAGCCCGTACAGTGGTTCCACAGGCTGACAGCAGTTTGTTGGTAGAGGTATCTGACCCTTCTCAGTGTGCGATTGTTCTATCTTTATCCATGCTTTCTGGTCAGTCAGTTCTGTGCTCCCCCCGTGCTTCATTGAATCATTCTCGTTCCATTGTCTGTGCTAAGGAACTACTGATTTACGATGAGGCATGCCTTATTGAAGAGTTGTCTGCCCAGAATGTAATAAAGGCTGAGAGGATTAAGAAGATAAATGGTGACCTTGTGCCAACTCTATCCTTGATTGTGACTTTTGATTCATTTAGCCTCCCTGCTGTTCTTAACACTGCATGGTATGGTACAGAGTTAGGCCCTATGTCCCTATCCCTCATAGATGTTTCCACTGTCAATGTTTGGGTTATATTGGTCAAACTTGTAGGCACCTTGCCCTGAGCCTCCCATCAGTCTATGTGTCATATGGTTTAGATGTTCATGAGAGTGTGGAATGCCCTGGTCCTGTATCTTGTGTCAGTTGTGGTGGTGAGCATGCTGCTTTTTCTAGATCTTGTGATCGTTACAAAATGGAATATGAAATTTTGTCTCGAGCCACAGAGAGGCTGAGTTTTACCGAAGCAAAGGACCGTGCCATGTCTGTGTATGTCCACTCTGCTGTGTCCCTTCCTTCTATTCTTTCTAGGTCAAAGCCTGCTGTGTGTTGCCGTGGGACTCCTGCTCCTCTCACTGACCTTTCTCCTCGTCCCTTGTCCATACCGGACGTCCTACTACTCTTCCTTGTGGTCTCCCAGAGACTCCGGTACCTTTGCAGTCTGCATCTCGTCCGGCTGCTGCTCCTGTACCAGCTACTACTCCATTACCCGCTGCTACTCTTGTATCGGTTGATACGCCTGTAATGGCTGCTATTCTTGTACCTACTGCTGCTACTGTACCATCTGCTCGCTCTGCTACTGGTGTTCAATCTTCCCTACAGTATGCTCCTACAGTTTCTAGTGTGTCCTCAAGTCCTGGCATAGAGATGGAGGTTGCATCTGCCAACCTTAAACGGGTGAGGAGTGAGAAGTCTTTGGGTGATTCCCCTCCTCCTAAAGGTTCAAACTTCTGTACCACATGAGGATTCTGAGGGGACTTTTCGCTTGGCAACCCAGGCAGTGGTGGCATCTAAGTCAGTGGGTGTTTATGATGGTCTTTGTAGAATTCCAGTCCCTTCTTCTTGCTCAGGTGTGGTGGGGTCTGGGTCTTTTGACACTCAAAGAGCTCGGTCACTTGCTCCCTCTGATCTGTCACCCGGCAGCCGACCTTTGGTTGATTCGGTTGGGGAGGGTTAGGTTGACCCTGAGGTGCCAGCTGGACCCCCACATGGAGGTGCAGATGGGGCAAGTGGGTCTTCCAGGAAGGTCTCTGTGCCTCAGGCTCATTCTGGCGATGGGCAGGACGTGTCTCGGGGTAAGGGTCCTTTCACCCATGGAAACTCTAAACCTTCATTGTCTTTTCGGTTGGCAAGGCAGAGCTCCACGCCTGGGAAGAAGGGCTTTCACACACTTCCCAACGAGGTTGCTACGTAGCCTTGATGTTGCTCAATTCATATTATTCAGTATTAATTAATATGGCTCAATCAGTACCAATTTGTCTTCAATGGAATTGTAGAGGTGCCATGGCAATTTGGGAGAAATTACCTTATTACTCTCTGCTCTGAGCCTGCTCTGTGTCTGTCTCCAGAAGACAATGATGAGGAATAGACCGTTTCCTTCTGTCAGGGAGTATGAGGTCTTCCATGCATCTCCTCCTGGCAGTCACAGTGGTGGATGTGCCATTTTGTGTGATCTGATGTCTCCTTTGTTTCCTTTGCGATACAGTCTCCCCTTCAAGTTCTAGCAGTACAGATGCATGTTGGGAGGTATTATACCATCTGTTGTCTGTACCTTCTATGTTCTCTTTCTGTTATGCATGCTGATCTGGAGACCCTTATCAGTCAACTTTCACCCCTTTTTCCACTCCTTGGTGACCTTAATGGCTGCCATCCTTTGTGGGGTGATTCACTTTCAAATCTTGCCTCTTTGGTTGGGGATTTAGATTTGGTTGTTCTAAACAATGGGAGGCCGACCATTTTCATGTTCAGACTGGCACATATTCTGTCACTGACTTCACCATCTCCTCCTCTGACTGTGCCCTTGATTTTTGTTAGGAAGTTTTGGATGATTTGCATGGCAGTAACCATTATCATGTGTTGGTCCAGTCTACTCACTCTGTTCCTGCAACCCATATGCCATGCTGGTGTCTGGATAGGGCTGATTGGTCTCACTTTGAGAAACTATATGTATTTGCCTACAAGGTTACTGACTTTTCAACTATCATTGATGCCAAACGTTATTTTACTAAGACTCTTTTCTCAGCAGGGGTTCATTCCATCCCACGGACTTCCGGTGTTTTTTCCTGGAGACCTGTGCCATGGTGGAATGCTGACTTCTCTATACCAAAAAGAGCTTACAAAGCGACTGCCCATTGGTAGTTTGCCAATCGTGATGTTGTTTTTCAAAAAATCCAGTTTTGCAAAGCATATGCTCAATATAGATGGGTCATGAAGATTGCTCACCGTAACTCGTGGAGGTTGTATGTTTCTACAGTTACATCCTCTACTACAATGCCTATGGTGTGGAAAAAGGTGTGCAAAGTTTCTGGTAGGTTCTCGCCCCCTCCCCACCGGTGTTGCAATTTCACAGAAATATTGTGTCTGTACCACATGCAGTAACCTCTGCTCTTGCAAATCAGTTTTGTGTTGTCTCAAAAAAGGATCCATCTAAGTCATGTGCTAGCTTTCATAGGAATCAAGAGAGGTTGGGTCTTGACTTTTGCCCTCTTGGTGGAAAGCCTTATAATTTTGACTTCAGCCTCTGTGAGCTGCATGCTGCCCTCTTGGAGTGTGGTGACACTGCTCCTGGGCCTGACAACATTCCATACGCTCTGCTCCATCATCTGCTGACCGACTCAATACAGTTTTTATTGGACCTTTTTAACAGGGTTTGAAGTGAGGGTTCTTTTCCCAAGAGTTGGAAGTTGGGTATTGTCCTCCCCATTCCCAAGCCTGGTATGGACCATTCCCATGTCTCCAACTATCGTGTGTGTCCAAGTTGTTTGAGTTGATGGTCAGTGTCAGGCTTGTGTGGTTTCTGGAGAAGGGTTTTTTCTCTCTCCTTTACAGAGTGGTTTCCTTAAATTATGGTGTACTTTAGACAACCTTATCAGGATCGAAGAGTCAATCTGTGAAGATTTTGCCTCTAAGCAACATCTTGTGGCTGTGTTCTTTGACCTTAAGAAGGCTTATGACACTGCCTGACACCATGGCATCCTCCAACAACTTCATGCCTTAGGTTTATGTTGTTGCCTGCCTGTGTTGCTTGGAGACTTCTTGACCGATCATGTGTTTTGGGTCCGTGTGGGTTCTACCCTCTCTGCGTCACTGTGCCAGGAGCAAGGTGTCCCACAGGGGAGTGTCATAAGTTTTTACCTGTTTGCAATGCCATTAATGGTATGCTTGACACTGTGCCTGCTGAGGTATCCTGATCCCTTTATGTGCATGACTTAGCTCCCGCATGTCTGCTATTGAGCGGCATATGCAACTTGCCTTGACAAAATTTCTGCCTGGGCTACTTCCAAGGGTTTTCGATTTTCTCCTTCTAAGACTGTGGCTATGCACTTTTGTAGGATGAGAGGGGTACGCTCGGACCTGATCTCCAGTTTTGTGGCAGGAGACTCTGTTGTGTGGCAGAGACGAAATTCTTGGACCTACTGTTTGACTGCCGTTTGACTTGGGTTTCACACTTGGCAAATCTTAAAGCATCATGTGTGAAGGCTCTCAGTCTATTGAGGGTTCTGTCCCATACCTCTTGGAGTGTTGATCAGAGGACACTCTTGCATTGTTTCAGGTTTTTGTAATGCCTAAGCTGTCATATGGAAGCGAGATCTACTCCTCTGCCACAGAGTCCAGACTAAAAACTCTAGATGCTGTCTGTCATGCTAGTCTTCGCCTTGCAACTGGAGCTTTTCGGTTATCTCTGATTTCCAGCTTGTTGGTGGAAGCTGGTGTGCCTCCATTAGATCTATTGTGTCAGTCTGTTGCAGCACGGTGCTGGCTCAAAATTCGTCACCTTCCAACTCACTTGCCTGCGAGTGTGTGATGCAACAGTCTTGTTTTTTGTATTATAGCAGACACCCTCGCATGCCTCTTCCATTTGGCTATAGGGTTCGGGATGTCATGGAGGAGTTTGGTTTGTCAGCAGTACCTGTCTGTCCTATGCAGATCCTAAGAGTTGCGCCATGGATATTGCCCCAATTTTTTTTTGAATAACGAAACAGAGGAAGGAAAAACAAATGAATAAAAAAAATAATCATACACCAGATTACTGGCGTCCTCCATTCCTAAAATATCTGTAACAGTTGGACTTGAACAGCTGTAGATTGAAGTTTGGGGGGAAGCAACTCTGGGGAAGCAAGTTCCAGACAGATGCAGTTCTGAAAGACAGAAGTTTTGCAATATGGCTGAGTGACATTCCAGTCATGAGGACTACCAGATGCCCGTGTAGCACGATAGAGGGCATGGAGAGGTGGCACAATGGACGCAACTTCGTCTGAGCATTTGCCATAAAAATATCTGTAAAATAATTCAAGGAAGGCAACATTCCTTCTTACTTGTAGGGGAGTTAGTTTATTTATAATAGCAGGGTAACTGAGGCTTCTTGTTCGTATTTTCAGTTAGTTGTTTTCCGGGGAGGGGCACTAACCCTCTGTCAATCCACTTATTGTCACGTAGGGAACACGTGTTGGTTGGTTATAAGGTTACCACCTAGTGTTGTAAATGATTTCTTGGTTTACAGGAAATCATTTGGCTTGCGACTCAGTGTAAAGGTACCCTACAAACTGAGTGCACTATACTAAGTGGGTGGATGATGAGCACCCCCACCTGCCACATCTGTAAATGGATGGGGATATAAAAGAGATACAAGTTAGGGCAGTGGGTGTTGGAGTGGCTCTAATGCGAGAGGACAGTGTTTGGAAAATTCCTATACTGTTGTTTCCAGATGACACTGTGTTGTTAGATGAAGGTGAAGGGAAGCTGCAAGGCTTGGTGGATGAGTTTCGGAGAGTGTGTAAGATACGGAATCTAAAGGTGAATGTAGGGAAGAGTAAAGTTATGGCCTTTGAGAGAAGTGAAGTCAGTGAATGTACGGTGAGGCTGGATGAGGAGGAAATGGAAAATGTGAGTGCATTTAAGTATTTGGGTAGTGTGATGAGGAAGGATGGAAGTTTGGAGGGTGAAGTGCTTGAAAGGGTACAACAAGGAAGAAAGGTTGCTAGTTCCTTGAAAGCAATGATAAAAAACAGGGAAGTGAGCATGGATATGAAAAAGTTACTACATGACAGTATTGTGGTACTAACTCTAATGTATGGAAGTGAAGCTTGGACCTTGTTGGAGGGGCAGAAGTCAAGAGTGAGAACAGTGGAAATGAGTTATTTGAGAGGAGCATGTGGAGTCACATGGAGAGACAGACTGACAAATGAGGAAGTGAATGAGTGTTGTGGTGTGGATGTGAATGTGATAGGAAGCATTAGGAGAAACACATTGAGGTGGTTTGGCCATGTGGAGAGGATGGAGAGTGAGAAACTGACGAGGAAAGTGTATGTGAGAGAGGTGCAGGGGGGGGAGGGAGGGGGAGACCAAGGATGAAGTGGAGGGATGGAGTGGAGAGGTATATGAGAGAAGGGGGTGCGAGTTGGGAGCATGGCAGTGAAATGCCGGGGGGCAGGGCAACATTGAGGCGATTTGTTTGCGGCCACCCCATACGGGATTAAGGGTCTGGCAACAGACAGATAGGCAGATAGATAGGTAATTGACATTTCCAACAGCTTTGTTCTGAATTTTGTCTCGTTGTTTTAATGCACCCTCTCCACATCAATTCCACAAGGGTGAGCAATACTGAAGCTGAGAGCGCACATGACTCTTATAAATTATAGCTAACCGTTAGAGAAGAAGTTTCGGACTGAAGTCCAGCTGAGGGCATTGTTAAGTGAGACACCGAAAATTTTCAATACTGTTGAAGATGGGAATATTAGTAGCATTGAAGGTAATATACGAATCTCGCAATATCTGTCTATCAGTAAACTGTATATAGTTGGTTTTACTAGCATTAAAAGAGACAAGATTGTTTTGTCGCCATCCATTAATCATAGATAGGTCTTGATTTATGGTGATAGCTGTACTGAGTTGAGAGTTAGAGATAATAGACCTTGTAAATGAGTGTTTAAGTGTGAATGAACTGTGAAGTGTTGTCATTTGCATATGAATGGATGGGATTATGGGTGACACATAAGAGATCATTAATATGAACCAGGAACAGGGTTGGTGCCAGAACTGATCCCTATGGCACGCAAACGTTAATTGAGTGGAAATTGGAATATACATCATCTACTGTACTTTTATTAATCTGTAGCTGAGATATGAGGAAAGCAGAGGAACAAAAGACATTAGTCCATAACAAGGGAGTTTGGACAGCAGGGAACGGTTCCATACTCTGTCAGAAACTTTAGAATTATCGAGGGCTACTGCATGAGTTTCTCCATGCAGGTCGATTGATTGATGGATGGTATGAGTCAGGAGGTTGAGCCTGTCAATGGTGGATCTTTCGTGCCGAAAACCATATTGTCTGTCACTAATTAAGTTGTTGGATTCAAAATGTTTAACTATGTGCATATTTATTAAAGTTTCAAATACTATAGCAAGAGAGGATGCAACAGATATTGGTTTGTAATCAGAGGGATCAAAGGAACTTCCTTTTTTAGGAATTGGGTGGATATTGGCTTCTTTCCATGAATCAGGGAATGAAGAAGTACTTATGCATAGTCTGAATAATTTAGCTAGAACAGAGGCAAGTTCTGGGGAACACTTTTTCAAAACAAATGGACGAATTCCATCTGGGCCTGGAGCTTTGTTGGTTGGCAAATTGTCTAAGATGGATTGTATGTATCTTGTCTGTATTTTAGGTGGAACAATGTCGGGAGAGTCATGTTCTAGTACTGGGACATTCTGGTTGACTTCCTCTGTGGTAGAATTTCTGGCAAATGTACTGGCAAAGATATTTGCTTTCCCACATGGGTCATTTATAATGTTGCCATATGAAGATTTTAATGGAGGCATGGATGATGACTTAAAGTTATTATTGAAAGAACTGAGAGTTGATCAGAATATTCTATTGTCATTAGGGTGGTTAAGTAATTATGATGCTTGGTTTTGAGGAAAGTTTGATTTTTAGCGAGATTTATTGCAGCTTGTGCATGGTTTCCAGCAATTTTGCAATTGACAGAGTGATTCAGATGTTTCTGATCTTAAGTAAGAGTTATATGCTAATGACTTCTGGGTTGTTGCTCTGGCACAGTTGCAATCAAACCATTTTAAAGAGTTCAGTTTTTTAGTGAATTGTTGACTTGGTATGAATAAATCCATACTGGCTAGTATTAACCCCTAAACCGCGGGCTTGTTTTGCTTTGACTTGTGGCTCCCGCAGGCATATTTGCGCTCCGACAGACTCTCTAAAAATATTTGCCAAAAATCAGTTATTAGTCCTAGAATATTTAAATTACATATGCCTATGGCATATACCTTCAGCTTTCTCCTGGGATGTTTGTTGAGCCTTCGTCGAGTAACGTAGGACTTGTGGAGACCCGTAATATGATTATCACAGCCTGATATTATCAATAGAAACACAATTCTATGATTCTCAAATAGTTTGGAATCCATACTCCAAAAAAAAAAAAACACTGTGAAAGCAATGAAAATTATGAGGGCGTATGACCTGCCCACTTGCGATCGTTCGCCGCTGGTGTTCTGTCATTTATTATTCATAAAACTCCTCACACTTTATATTTCTATTACTATATAACACTTATATATATCTACAGTCTTTATCCATAAGTTTCCTTCAGTAATAGTAGTTTATTGTCACTGTAGGCATTCAATTTCTCTTTCAATAAAATACGTAGCATTCACTTTCTCGTCCTGTATACTAGCGTTGAGAGTGAATGTCACTTTCACCTTCACTCTCATAACTCATAGTAATCATACATGCTAGAGTGAAACTTTCACTTTCATTACTCCTAGTATATATACTCGTATTCTTATAATAATACTCATTTACATTTCTATTTACATTCTCTATTTTATTTACATTATTTACATTTCTATTTTATATACACTGTGTTAGGCACTGTCACTTGCAGTAACTTATAAAACTATTTTCCACTGTTCACTTATATTTACGTTCATTGCTATCACTTGCTGTTTACACATTATTTACACATTATTTACATTTCCACTTGCACTGTTTTACTCACCAGAAAGGTTGTAGTCACTCTCTATCAATTGCCAGCCCTTTACGTCTTTCCACACGAAGTTTAGTAGGGGGTAGACGTCACAGGGCCCTTTGCATGGAGCTAAAAAGCAGCGGAATTTGACAGCCGCGAATCCGATGTACTTTCACCTTGAAAGATGACAGTAAACTGATACTGGTGGCCTGCCTCTAGGGGGAGTGCAATACTGCCAACGTCAGCCTTGTGACACCTGCTAATATATAGTTATGAAATGATTGGCAGGAAATCTAGACAATACATAATAAATTAGGTAGTTCCAGGTGAATGTAAATATCACTTAGGCTTCTCCCTTCCCTCCTTATATATATTTTTATTATGAGAATAGATTATACGACATATTTCAAGGGGAAATAAACAGCGAAAATTGGCAAATGAGTGCATGTGAGGTGTTGTCAGGTGATAATTAGCCAATTCCAGGTGTATGGCACTATCATTTACCTTATTTCTTTTTTGTGTATATTATTTGGTATAAGAATAGGACATAGGGCTTATTTCAATGGATGAAATCAGTGGAAAATTCCAGGGAAGATTTACTTAGCGTAGAATACAGTGTGGTGGCCTTCAATAATTAGGTAGTTCCAGGTGAATGTAAATATCACTTAGGCTTCTCCCTTCCTTTCTTATATATATTTCTATTACGAGAATAGATTATACAGCATATTTTAAGGGGAAATAAACAGTGAAAATTAGCGAACGAGTGCACGTGAGGTGTTGTCAGGTGATAATTAGCCAATTCTAGGTGTATGGCACTCTCACTTACCTTATTTCTTTTTTGTATATATTATTTGGTATAAGAATAGGGCATAGGGCTTATTTTAATGGATGAAATCAGTGAAAAATTCCAGGGAAGATTTACTTAACGTAGTACAGCCGGGCAGGCGAGAGGATAGGGTAATGGAGGGGGGGTAGGGAGGGGAGTCAAGAACGGGGAGAAATGGCTAAATTGTCAACAATGGATGGGAGTATAGATGAGATTAGGAGTGCTGACTAGTGTTGGACATTGGCAGTACTGATAGATGATACAAGCCACCACTTGAAAGCCCGGGCGAATTCAAAATAACACAGAATCATAAAAGTGATGCCCCGCGGTATGATCCCTTGCTCCCAAGCATCACGAAAGTGATGCCCTGCGGTTAAGGGGTTTGTGGGACTGGGTAGAACTGAAATCACTAGAGAAGAAAGACTGCCATGGGATGTCAGCAAGGTAATTTCTAAATCCATCTCAGCTTGCCCTATCAAACTGCCATCAGATCACCCTGACAAGTTGAGAATGGGGAGGTTTGGGGGGGCTAACTAATGAGGCTTTAACCCATGGATTGTGCGATTACCTTTTTTTTATCCCACTCCTTGGTGCACAAAAAATAAAGAAAAAAGTTTTTTTTTTTTTTTAGTGTTTGTTTATTATAAACTTGAAGATAAACATCCAGAGCATCATCTGGTGAAAAAAATATATATATATATTCTCTCTCTCCATCTTTGCATAGGGCCATGTGTAAGTTTACGCAGGGGAGTGCTAAAAATGAAGAAAAAACAAAACAAAAAATTTTGTTTTTGTTTATCATAAACTTGAAGACAAACATCCAGAGCATCATCTGGTGAAAAGAGAAAAACCTCTCCCACTCCGTCTTTGTGTAGCACGATACGTAAGTTTGAGCAGGGGTGGAATAGTTAATGATGATGCACGGCCAGCACAGCCTGAGCTGTGGCTTGCAATGCGATGCTACCCAGCCTGAGCTGTGGCTCGCAATCCACGGGTTAATGAGATTGTGGTCAGAGGATCCAAGTGGTGACAATACTTCTATCCAGTATTGATTTGGATTATTTGTCAGGAATAGATCCAAGAGATGGGCCTCATGGTCAGGATCATCTGGTATTCTTGTTGGTTGTTTTACCAACTGTGTGAGCTTAAACGATTCTGCAAACAGCTCGCACTCTAGACCAGCATCGTCAGTTCTGGCAGAATGCAATAGCCATTCAAACTTATGTTCGTTAAAATCACCCAAAATGGTAATTTCGGTGCTAAGGGCAAAGTTAAGGTTATTCAACTGTGTGGATATGGAGTCAAATACAATGGGTTCTGAAGAAGGATTGGGGGAGCAATAGACTACACAGTGAGTAATCAAAATTAGTTGAAGTGAAGTTTAAAACAGTGTCAACTCAGTGTCAACTGCATATCCAGATTTGATACAACAACAGGTGCTGCCCTTGTTATGGAAGTTTGTGAGGAGATGATAACCAGGAAAATAAAACGGGGATATTTCGGCAGTGGGAGAGATTTGTGGTTTAGTGAGGTACTGGGCCAGAGGGGATATGGACTGTAGGAAAAAATGAACTGAATTTTGATTGGTGCTGAGACCACATATGTTGATGAAGAATAAGGTTGCACGTGCACGTCTCCACTGACGAGCATGACTGGAAATTGCAACAGTCGCTGCCAGCACAGTCGCTTGATGGCGACCAGGATGACCTTGTGCTGCCAGCCCTACTCTGCCGGTGGTATCTCGGTGGCAATCCGAGATACCACCTTGTTGGCTAGTAATAATGCAGTGGCCATTGTTAAAGGGAGTGGGAATAGAGGGTGTGATAATTTACACGCATGTAGTGTGGTGTAGACAGTTGAAGGTAGAGGTATTAAGAAAGTATGCTGGCTTACTCTGTGTGTCAGTGAAAGCACTGAAAATGTTCAGCAAAGGGAGATGGTCATGATCAAGTCCTGAGGGCTGGCTAAACGGGAGCTCCAGCTCTCCCTGTCACCAGCTTGCTATCCACCTTGGGAGTACTGCCCTGTTCGATTCGTGCTACAGTCTACTCCTCTGCAGGTTTTTTTGTAGGCTCAAAGGATTCTGTCGCTCCTCAATCTCTTTTACAGTTATTTTTAGAATATTCTTCTAGTCATGGTGGTTCTGTGCCTGTGTATACTGATCCGCCTCTTGTGTTGGTTTTGGAGTAGTATTTCCCATTTTTTGCCGTGGAGGTAGTCTTCCTTTGGCTGCCTCAGTTTTTACTGCAGAGTCGTCAGCTATCGTTTTAGCCCTGAAGTTGGTGTTTGTTCACCATGGCAATTATTACGCTTTGGCCCTGGACTCTTTTAACTCTTCATATCCTATAGTTTTAGCTATTTTGGACTGGCTGTTCCTCATTCGTCGTCGGGGGAAGAGAGTGGATTTCTACTGGGTTACCGCATATGTTGATGTGGTGGGCAATGAGAGGACAGATACATTAGCTAAAGCTGAGGCTTCTCAACAGCCCCCAACCGACTATCTGCTTCCTGCTTCTGATGTAACACCTTACTTGCGGTACAGAATTCGAACGTTTTTGCAGAGACACTGGGATGGAGCTGCTCAAAATAAATTAAATGAAATCTTTCATGGAGTGGTTGTGCCAAAGGTTCTCCCTTCCATGTCTCGGCAATTAGAGGTGGCTCTTGCTAGGTTTTGCATTGGGCACTCTCAGCTTACACATGGGTTCCTGATGAGTGGTTAGCCTCAACCGTACTGTGATGATTGCCTTGTTCCCCTTACAGTCCGTCACTTGCTGGATGAGTGTCTGAGTTTGGGGGACCTACGTCAGAGATTTCTCCATAGGCATAGAGGGGCAGATGGTGCCTACTGTCTCTCCTCGATCGTTGGTGGAGTCTCTAGCTATATTACTAAGCTTTTAGTTTTCTTCAGGAAGCGGGCCTTCTTCCACTATTATAAGTAATTAATATTTTATTATATATTCTTTTATTATTTTCAGTGTTTTACTTCTGCTAACAGATATTAACTTTATTTTAAATATGCACTTTTTATTTGCTGCGTCTGTTAGCTTGTTGTCCGGCAGCATATGACCCTGGTAGGTGCACCGCCAGATTTTAATGCAATCAGTCAATCAGTAAATTACTCTTGACGCTGTTTGCATATAAATTTATACGGGAAAACAATTGATTATTCAAGAAGCTATATCGTATCCTGTTTCAAGAACAGAACTATTTCTCCGTGTAAATCAGAAAGCAAGCATACTCTAATGTCCTATAATGCAGATCTCCCCACATCCCAGGACTTGAAGGAGATGCAGGAGGCATATGATATAAGCCCCAATTTTCATCCTACTGCGGGGACGTCAAAACTTCGAAGGCGTAAAATCCAATTCCACATTCAAGCCTCGTAACACTCACCTTCATCTCGTCTTATTCCCCCAGTCCCATTTCGCTCTATGATTTCTTGCCTCCATATCAGCTTCAAGTATCATACACTGCCATGAAAATTCAGCCTGCTGTGGTGATTTTGCCAGTTCGTTTCTATAGTGTACGTACAGGGAGTGCTAGAGAGGGACGCCTTCACGTGGTGAGACTGATATATAGTTAATGGGCAATGTTATGAAAACTTGCCTCAGTTTCCTATCCCCCAGAAGAATGGTGGCTTGCAGAAGAAAGACAGCTTCAGTCCTCATTCCACCGGCATCACGTCCAAACGAAACTAAGACATCACCAAAAACAATAACTACTACTACTACTACTAGTACTACAGGATCTGTTTTCTTATATTTCTGCCAGACTATTAAATCAGTTATACAAGAGCACCTTAATATTACAGAGTATGAGAAGACTAAACCTAATACTGTACCTTCATTTCCAAAAGTCTCTCCCAAGCTGATTAAAATCGACAAGAGGGAGAAAACTAAAATCTTCATCGTCAGAGTGAAGTGATTAATCCCTTTACTACAAGAGGATTCTCTTTAAGTTCATTAAATTAGTCTGTGGGGAGTGAATGGCAGGCTGCGGTGGGAATGGCAGGCTGCAGCGGGAATGGAAGGCTGCGGTGAGAATGGCGTGGTATTACCGCGAGGAAACCACGCAATTACGCTGCTTCATTACTTAATTCATGGTGCGGGAGGGACGACAATTTTCCACCTTCTGTGTTGAAATACTTAATACAAGGCAAAGAATTCATTAAATGGGTGTGTGCAGACGTCCATTTTACCTAAGATTTAATCACAAAAACTTACACTCTTCCTTCTCTTTCTGCATTACATTCAGTCATCGTCTTGATCATCATCATTAGTCTGTGTCATCCCTTTAGTTATGTAAATGCAGCACAACCTTTTCCATCCTAGGCCTTTTCATCTCACTCTGGCATCCAAGAAAGTTTCATATTTTCATCTCTATTTTATTTTGGTTTATTTTTTACCAATTTATTTATTTATTATTTTTTTTTCCATACACCTTCCTCCCAAAGAGTATCTGGTAAGTAACTGTGTTTCCCCTTACTGAAATAAGTTATCTGAATTGTGAAAGATCGGACCTGCATCTGTGTATTGTATTTTATTCTAAAAACATCTACTACCTCTTGTCCCGGTTTCCAAATAGTTTTTCCTTTATCTCTCTATGATATGCAACATTCCTCTTTCAATTTTACGTTAAACACTCATAAGTTTAAATTATGAAGACATTGTTGTGCTCTAGGGTTCTGATACATGAGTTGAATCAGGAGCGACACAATGGTTATTTATCTTTGTCTTACAGAACGTGAGAATGTTTTTGTATTGCCATTTGTACATAACTAATGTTTAGATAATACCATCCGAACGTAGCACTATTTAATATACTGTATTTAGAATGTGACGTCGTTTAATTGACCATAAGCATGTGGCATTGTTTATTTAATATCATTAGAACGTGCCATAAATTATTCTGTAGCATCCAAACGTTACAATACATAATAATGCGCTCCTTGTATATCAGTTTGGTTATATTCATAGTTATCTCTAAGAATGCCCTCTGTGGTACTTTATTTGAGCTTTGGTTAATCACTTGATTACCAACTCTCATTGGAACAGTAACCTACTTTTTTTGTCGTCCATAAATCTAACAATATATTGCCAGATATTTATCGTAGGTTTCCTTTTTATCTGGACTTCAAATTGCTTTCCTCAATTAATCTGTTTCAGATATGCAATGTCATTATCTGAACTCTATGATTAAACTGCGGCAAGGATTCTTGAATTCTATGGTTGTTGATTTGACTTTGCTTTAATGTTACTGAGAGAATATCCTGCAATGAGGTCTTCGTCTCATATCGAGTTCCTTCATGAATGGGGGAAGTCTAAAAAATGATTTCGTAAAACAAGAGAGAAACTTATTATTAACCATTTTTCTTCTTGTCCTTATCCACTCATTTCTCTGCATGTGTGCATCACAATAGTGTATTAAATTCTCCCAATATTATGATTATTTTTGGCAGGCATTCTTCTAATTAGTTTGCAAGGTTATCAAAGCAAAAATCACAGACGAGAAAGATTTGAGCGACTGAGCTTCATCTTCTGTTCTTTTCTTTTTCTTTTTACTACTGATGACAAGGACAACACTCAAAATGTTGTTGGACTTATCACCACGCTGGAAAGAAGGAAGAGCCTGAGAAACGAGCAGACAGTGAGGAAATTTATTGTAGGAGAAGCAATAAGCGTCAGGACTTTTCCCAACATGGTCTGGCAGAATTTTGCTAGTAAAATACTACCGGTATTTCAAAAATTCACATTCAGTTCTGACAGGTAATGTGTTATCGCTCCCCCCAAATTCAACACTTAACCGTTGGTTTCCTTCCAGAGTCTATCAAGGTCAGGGATAAGTATGGAACAATCTGAAGTAAATAATTTTTCTAAACATCAGTCTAGAAGTTGAGTTTTCTCATTAAATGATATGTTTTTAACTTATTTCCTCAGGATGAAGTACCAACTAGAATATTTATTTTCTCCTTGCTGTAGAAACAAACTCCGTAATTTTCTCCAGGTAACCAAGGCACATTTTGTTAGAAAAGCAGAAAGCAGAGTATTCTGGCGTGTCCTGTTCTTCCTGCAGTTATGAATTTGAGTTAGGAGAGGGACTTGACAGTAAGCTTGTTGGTGTACCCAAGTTCTGGGAGAACTCTTGATTGCTTGCTGAATGTGCTAACAATACACCACTACCATATCCCAAGTTTTTTTTTTTTTTTTTTTTTTTTTTGTGACCGACTCTGGGCATAGGCTTCACAGCCTGCTTTCAAGGCCCAGTAGTCCTCCTACATACCGCACACCTCTACATGTCACCACTTCGGCGCCAACACCCACCGTCCATATTGAACACATGCTAGGGCTGTCTCATACAGGACTGGTGTATTGGTATTAGCGGGGGTAATTTTACGACATGTCGGCGGGCCTTCTGGTAGATCAGTAAAGTCTGATTTTTCTGAAATTCAAATCCTTAAACTGTTCCCTGCCTCAGCGGTATTTGAACCCGGGTCCGTCAGGACTGCAGGCCAACTCTCTACCGATTGAGCCACCGCCTCCCCCTAACATCTTTAATCCGTTGGCTTGTGATTTAGTTTATTTTACCTAATTCCAGACGTCTCAGTTCAATTCATAAAAATATCTTTCGTTCTACAAGTACAACATATGCTATACCGGTACCTTTCCTTTCCAGTTTGAGTTTTTCCTGCACCTAATTAAACTGTCTGGAAAAGGTAAGACTACAAGCAAGAATGTGTCATCGGATCAAATTCTTAGAACACTCACTCCCTTCGACATATATTCCTGCTATTTTTTTCAGTTTAAGACTTAGTTTTGGAAATGCAAAAGTTCGGTAAGTCTTCTTTGCCTAATTCAGAAAAGGGAATAATCCGTAGGTAGCAACAGCGAGGAAAAAAAATTCCGTCTTCGAGTTCAAGAAATTACAGCTATTTGCCTCCTATACAGTGTTCTTACACAGCATATCCCCGTGTCCACTGATTCTCCCTCCTGAATCTGTTTCTCACGCCTGGAGGTACTAGGAAGTCTGTTTATCATCGTCTGACACAACATAGCAACACTAACGATTTCAGTTCTAAGTTGTGGTTTTATGAAATTCAATGAGCTTTTGTTATGCGATAGGGATGAGTTTCCTTGGTTACTGGTTAAAGTAATCCACCAGTTTCACCATACTTTGCCATCAACTAGGCGAAATATGGTTACATATCTTTGTCAGATGAAAAAAAAAAAATCCACAGTGGTGAAAAACATTGCATGCAGCTCCATCTCTGCTTAAATGACTAAACTTCTTTTTCGTCTCAGAGTCTTACACATTAATCATTTGTTTTCTGATTAACTCAAACCTCCTTTGTATTCCTAGAGTCTTAAATTCTTCAGAGAATACTCACATTTTAATGCTGCATGTCGGATACAAGGACTGATCGAAAAGAATCTAATATATTGATAGTGACAAAAGGAAGCCAACTAACTGAGTCCAAACTTTAATCCTCTGCAAAGTATGCCCACTGGGACTCAACACACTTAGACTAGCGGTCCTTCCATTGCTGGAAACATTTTGTAAAATCAGTTTTCGCGATTGGCAACAAGAGCTTCGTTGCATTTGTCTTTATCTCATTTGGTCCTCAAATCTCGAAACCTTCAGAGGCATCTTTAGTTTAGGAAATAACCAAAAGTTCCAGGGAGCCATCTCAGAAAAATAGGGAGCCTGCCGCACCTGTGTGATCCTGTGTTTGACCAAAAATTCCTGGATAAGACTGGACGAATGGACTGAAGAACTGTCGTGGTGGAGCTGCATGTCCTTCGCCTTCCACAAGCCTCATCTCTTGCTACTCACTGCATTTCAATGACGAGGGAAAGCTCTCAGGTAGTACTCTTTATTGATTACTTGGCCTTCTGGACAAAAATTATAATGAAAAACACCCTGGTAGTCGGGAATACAATGTGAGCATGAGTGTCGTTTTGCTTCATCTCGCTTCACTTTGGTTTATTGCCAAAAGTCTGCTGATTCATCCTGATGGTTTCATATTGCATGCCTCTAAGTTTCTGAAAAAAAAAAAATGATGCAATAACTGTGCTTGGTTCGCTTGGTCATTGTGGCACAAAGCGAAAATGCATCGAGCTAGAACACGTCTACAGAAACACGATATTCGGCAACGACTGGGCTTGGCATTACCAGTTTAGCACTGATCATATTCTAGCATGTACGCAACGATTCAAGGTCTTGATCCAAAGAGATGAATCCCCTTGCTTCTACTATATATATATATATATATATATATATATATATATATATATATATATATATATATATATATATATATATATATATATATATATATATATATAAGCAGTGCTGTTACTTATACAAGACCTTCAACAAAGGTGATGAGACTCATATCATGAGAACTAAAGGAGATATGAAGAAATGTTTTAAGTAAAAAAGCTTCTGAACACCTCATACTTAGTTATTTAGTTTCCTATTGATACCTTACCATTCTCTTCTATGTCATTTAATTTATCATCATATAGTGATAATCTCCATAATTAACATAAAAACTTATACCAACTAGCCGGATCTAAAAATAAATCGCTTAGGAAGAGATGCGAGGGAACCTTCTTAAACCAACTAGGATACGACCTTAGGGTGACCTTTCTAACTTACCCTTTCGCTCTTTGAGTGTTCGGGAATGAATAAGAACGTCTGGTAGCGTGTTGAATTAAAGAGAAATTGCATGCTGAGACTGACGGTATAAAAATATATTTTTTCTTTATCTTTTAACAGGTTTTGTGCTATCGTTCTTTACCCAACGGTGTCACGTTCATTCCCATGCATCTATTTGATTTTCTTAGATCGTTCATATTTTTCTGTTTGATTCCTGCTTTAATCCTGCTTTGTCTGAAGAACGCCTGATGTAAGAAACATTCACCTGTCACTTATTCGATGATCACCGCTTTGAGAAGGGCTGGTCAATAGGTAACCAACCCTACTCAAAGAACTTAAAGCTAATTGATCCACCAGACATGCAGCTTTTGCAGTATTGCACAGAAGCAATGGTTTTTTCAGTGAAAAACTATTTCTCATCTCTAGATATAGGTGTGTTCTTAGGGAATCAACTTCAACAGGAATAAAATCGCCTAGGTCTTCATAAGCATTATCTTTATTATCATTGTCCCAGACGTTTCGGTATATATTTTGTCATTTTCTGTGGCTAAAAACCTAAGAAAAAAAATACCTAAGTAAAAGTATGTTATATTATTGTAAAAACAAACAGTAAACTAAAAATAATACATAAACAAATGGAAAGGCTCCATGCACTCCTCACAATAAGTATAATGGGACCATTGAAAGTATGCTTGAAAGTCGTGACGAAAGTGGACTGTTTTGTTCTTATGTTTTCCATCATGTGTTTATGATTTTTTTTTCTTAACCAAAAATACTGTATATACCTCACCGTTGTGTCGTATTGCTGAGTGTCAGGGCGGCAGCACAGCCATAACTTTTCAGAAAGAACATGTGCGTAAAAATTTCCATATCCAATCCCTCTTCACTTGGTTATTCACTTATTGAGAGCCATAGATGCAATGTTAAGGTCATTCTCACATATTTCTTCAGTTTACCTTCCACCATCTGTCAAACCCGGTGGTAGGTGGTGGCGACCATCCTCCACTCACTTGATGTAGAGCTACCTGCTTCTTCTCCTCGCCATTATCAATATTTTTGTCTCTTCCCTCATTTCTTATTTTTCCCCCAATATTGCCTGTCATTCTTATTACTCCTTTTTCCAATTCAGGTGGCCCTGAAATGAATGATGGTTTCCTGTAACCCAGGAAACCATTTACAACTCTGGATGAAGGATATGTACTCAAATGATAATATGGTGACAAGACTGCGATAGTGCTCGTTAAACAGGGTGGAGAGACTTAAATGCCCAAACCATTCCTTACCCTGCACTGTAGCAAAGCGCTGTCTACCAGAAGGGAGCTTCGGTTCACTGCACGGGACGGCCTGCACGGGGCAATTATTTATCTCCGGTTGATCAGCCTGCTCGGCCAGACAGATTGGGGTTGCTCAACAACAATAACAACGCCAAAAACAACAACTACCAAAGTTGTCTAGTTCATATTTCATCAGACATTCCAAAGTCTACCTCACCTACCCACCAACCTACCTATTTACGAAAGAATTTCACGTATGCAGGCATCTCTCTCTCTCTCTCTCTCTCTCTCTCTCTCTCTCTCTCTCTCTCTTCAAACACATCTGAAGTCCTCCTTCTGCCTCAGGCACGTCTCCACCCGCTGATGGCCTTACTTTTATCCTCTTATTTTTTTTTTACCTCCTCCTTCCTCCTCTGATCTAGTCTTTCCTGCTGCAAAATATCGTCTTCCATTGTTGCTCTTTCTTTCTTCTCTTACATATAATCTTCAGATCTTCGTCTCTTCTTTTACTTTTTCTCCTGTCGCAGAGTATTCAACTTATTTTAGTTTTCATTCCGTGCCACAGTTTAATATTTGAACTCATCTCGCATTTAAAATACATTAAGGTAAATTTAATTCCTGTCCGAGCAAGCAAGCGGAAAAAGAGTACTCCATGTAAACCTTTTTGAACACAGCGCCAAAACTATGTTACATTAGAAACAATTAAAACTACAACGAGTCTGCACTTGTGAAAAAGTAATAAGTATTACTTTGTGACTCTCAAAAATCACCGGTTTTGATGAATGAAGCCAAAAAGCACCAAATTCGGCACAAAAACTCCGTTATTCCAGAAATTTACAACTACAGTGGATGTATGCACATCGATGAAAAGCTTGTGATAAAGTAAATGGTGTTACTTCAGTGACTTTTCACGATTCGTCATTGTATGACTAAAATGACCAAATGCTCCACCCGGAGCACCAAAACTGGATTACAGTCAGCCAAGTGTGATGTCACATTTCTCCTTATAGCTAAGATGTCAGTAATGTTTTTGCTCGTTCTAAGACGATCAACACTTTTAAGTATGGATTCCTATGATTTTATTATACATGCTGTGTAATTCAAGAATTGGCCCAGATTCCTGCTGAATAGTAACATCTTGCAGTAGCCATAATGTGATTTTAAAATTTGCCACCTATCCTGATGGCCTCACTACAAAATTAAATATTCTTCCTTATTATATCAGCACCACCACCACCACCACCATTATCATCATCATCATCAATTTTCCCACCTACGAAAGGAGTGTAATACAGTAGCAATGAAACAGAAAGTCTGAAAGAGGGAAAACTATGAACATTATATCTAG
Organism: Coenobita brevimanus; assembly: GCF_032717465.1. Taxonomy (NCBI): domain Eukaryota; kingdom Metazoa; phylum Arthropoda; class Malacostraca; order Decapoda; family Coenobitidae; genus Coenobita; species Coenobita brevimanus. The sequence goes on along the minus strand of NC_137008.1, from coordinate 27,446,446 downwards.
TGAAATTAATAACACAATCCCTCATACATTATCAATCAAACCCCGGAAATATTTACTCTCAAAATACGAGAAGAGAAGTTAGTTGACCCTCAAAATATGGTTTCTCACTCCCACATAACTATCTGGAATCATACTGAAGCCATGTGTCTCTTTTGTCTATTTACCGTCTCCTGTTTACACACTCTTTCTTCCATATTTCCCTCAGATTTACCGGCTCTCTCAGCCTTTCGCATATCCTTGTATATTCTCTCTCTCTCTCTCTCTCTCTCTCTCTCTCTCTCTCTCTCTCTCTCTCTCTCTCTCTCTCTCTAATGCGACTTTTTAAATTTAATTCTTTTGTTGCTTTCCTAGGACTGTGGCTTTTGTCAGATATATGTTTTCATTTTCAACCTCAATTTGTTCTATCTCCAGCTCTCCAACTAATTCCAGTCTTTCCTTCCATCCTTCATGCATCTGCCATTCGCCACCTACCCCCCCTCCCACAGTTCGATTTATTACCTCTATCTCCTTCAGCCCAGTACAAAACAGAAAACAGCATATATATATATATATATATATATATAGAGAGAGAGAGAGAGAGAGAGAGAGAGAGAGAGAGAGATTAGGGTAGGTCGAATTCCTATGAAATTAGAGTTGCTAGTTTGAAACATGGTGGAAATGATGCTCCATCAGGGTCCCTACGCCATTGCAACGGTTTTTTATTTTATGTACGCTCACTTCAGCAACTTTCACTCCAGTATCGAAGAAATGATGACAAAAATGAAGAATTTGAATGATACCTGTTAGAGGATTTCTCGCACGATTTAGCTTTGAACGAACCATAAAATCATCTGCCTGCGTATTCAGTATATACAAACAATATTCTGCCAATAAAATCTAAAAAACTACAAATCGCAGATGTATATGACGCACCAAACAGTGACAAACAACATAAGGCATTTCCAAGTTATTTCATTAGGAAAAGTCATCATGAACCGGACACGAACGTTCCGATCAGATGTCTTTCTTTAACTCTCAGGCTTCGTGAAATCTCTGCGAGACCTCCTGCGTTGCAGAAGCATGCCATGTTGCGCCTGGTGCCCGTAGACTTTTTGAGTGGTCGATGTTACATCTCTGATACAACGCTGCACACCTTGAGAGGGACAAGGGTAGCACTGGTCCAAGATTATGGGCTGGCTGTTGTCCATTGTGATGTTCTTCGAAAGTGGAGGGATTGTGACAGACGATTTGTCTAGCTGCACGAGCGTGGTGTAGTTCTTGGCCTCGAAATCTATTTTCAAAGCAGATTTGTCAAACACTCTGACATCATTGCTGTCGTTCTCCCGCGCTCCCTGAATGAGCGCAACAGCCAGGCAACGCACGTGTGGATCATCATCAGCAACAACCGACAGCAGGATATTTTCAGGGTGACAGAAGTAACTATTATTGCTGAGTATTGGGCGAACGATGCCCTGATCTTCTAGTGACAATACTCGCAATAGTTCCACCATAGAAAAGAAATTCTTGGCTCCTTTCTACCACGAACTGTTCGCTCTCACTTTGATCCAACCTGGCACATAAAAGTTGAGAATGATTGAAACAAGTTGTTTTTATACTGAAGATGGTGACATGTAGAACCGCAGTGTATGGTTGGCTCTAGTTAGTCATCTGGCATGGTTCAGTGGCCTTAGCTGCACAGATGGTTTCAAAACTACGCCTTTAGCTCCTCCGACTTGAACTGCCAGACATGTGCGGTGCAAATATCGCTGATCTTTGCTGAGATCCTTCTCATCTTCATTTGGTAGAGTGCAACTATTTTCGCACACCCGTTCATAGTCTACAATTGTCATATCTTTTCTATCGAACTCAAGGGATCTACCCATTTCCCCTCTGGAGCCAGTTGGACTCATCGTTGATCCATCAGTGGCTTCAAAATACCGTCTGAAAACTACTTCGATGAGATGTAACAAACAGATAAGCCACTGTAATAGTCTCTCCAGCTGGGTTTCCACCATAAGAATCACCCCATTCTTATTTCCTGTGTTACGTTCGTGCCATCGCAAACAATAGCTTGCAGTGATTCTGCTGAATTGGTCTTGGTGAAAACCGACATGATCTCCGTGATATCCACTGCTTTTCCACTTTCAGGGAAGACATAATCTATGTAAGCAGCATCAGGGAAGCCAATGACTGAGTAGTGGTCTTCCTTGATGATGACCCTCTCACTGTGAGGGGTTTTACTCAGTCTTGTCAATTTTACCATCAAAACCCAGAGAACTACCTTTGTCATGGTGTTTTGATGCTGTTGAACGGCAATATCCCTCCAGTATCTTCTTTGTCGCCGAAGTTTGCAAGGATCCAGCTCGCATTCCTCAGCAAGAATAACCATGTCCTTCTGTGCAGCATTCATTTTGGAGCATATATCTCTGTTGCTCATTTGGCATCGGTCTGATACACGACAGTTCAGGATATGCCAATCTATTATGACCCTGCTTGCCTCTCTCTACTGCTTCAGTACTATCATCATCATATTGATCATCTAATACATCAGAACTAGTATCATCAGTATCATCCATATATGTTGTTCCTGCATCTTCATCATTCATGGCTTCGTGAACTGACTTTTCATGAAGCTTACTTTTCATTTGTCTGTTTGCGGCGAGTTCATTTTTTTCTGTTTTTTGCTTTTCTGCTTTGCCGATGTACATTTTCCTACAACTGTTTTGGTCCACCCAAAAGGGCCCCTCTTCAGGAGGTATCTTGAAAGCCATGGCACGATGCTCAGACCTCTCTCGAGCATCAACATTTTTGTGGCATTTACAGCAGCAGATGTCAAATAGTACATCAAAGTTGGCTAACTTCTCCGAATACGTGCTTGAAGTCCCCTTGTTTGCAGAGTATATTCTTCCCTCCAGAGCTTTTGTTATCATGCGTTTTACACGGATGACAATGCTCCTGTAGTCAGTTATTGGAATCGATGCCTTCTCATATATTTCTACCACTTGGTCAGCAATGGTTTCAGCTTGGGCTTGCATGCTTGATAATGGGTCTGTCATTTAGTGTTACAAGTATTCTCTAATGACATCTTTGCATGTAGGTAGCTGATGCACTGGAAGACTACGAGGTAAACCAAATACGGAATCATTTGACACTTTCCCTTGTGCTGCAGGTAGCCATCATTCCAAAACAGGGTATAAATGAATGCAAAAAGTTAAAACTAACAGCTGACAAGCACAGCTCGCTTGTGTAACCAGTAACTTAGCCAAAGCTGCAAAAGTTCGTATTATCGTTAAATTATTATTGCGCTCATTCGGTGCAAGCATATAATAAAGTTGCTGGAGAAGTGTTCGCCAATTTTCAAGAATACAGATATATTATGTGAATATGGTGTTTCGAGCATCAAAATATCCATGTTTCGTTGAATTTTAAATTTCTTTTGACCCACCCCAATATATATATATATATATATATATATATATATATATATATATATATATATATATATATATATACAGTATATATACTCTGTGTGTGTGTGTTATATCTATATCTATATATATATATATATATATATATATACTGTATACCATAATCTCCCTACGTGTCAAGTGGGTTTGTGGAGGGTTAGTGCCCCTCCCTGTAAAACAAGTAACTAGAGTCAAATGGCCACCCCGTACGGGATTATGGCGTCTGGCAATAGATAGATAGATAGACCATAATCATCATCATCATCCGGACCTCCTTTCCCACCCCAGGGCACGGTCAGGAGTAGCAATGTCCAGACAGCCCAAATTTGCCCAGTCAAATGGGCCACGCTTCCATTCACTCACCATTCAAGCCCCTGGAATCTTGGGTCTATCATATACATAAAAAACATTCATCACGTTCTGTCACTTCACATAAGCGTATCCGATAGAGTCAACCCGGACGCTGTCACTTTAAAAAGCGATGCCAAATATCTGATCATGCACTCTTCCTCACAACATTCATCCAGCCAGCTCGATCTCTTGTCAGTTCCCTAGCCTCACCGACTTCCAAACCTGTCTTCCTCACACTCATTTTCCAAATCTCTCCACCTAATCCGTGGCCTATCTCGCCACCTCCCTCCTTGAAAATCGCTCAGATATACCTTTTTCACCATTCTATTGTTATCCATTCTCTCCACATGACCATACCACCTTAGTAAACTCTCTCTGATTCTGGTGTCCACAGACTTCCTCACTCCACATCTTTCACGAATCACATTATTTCGTATCCTATCCACCCTCTGTACTCCACATGCATTCCTCAGCAGACCCATCTACACTGCTCTTACTCTTGACTTTTCATTTTCATGCCACATCATACTTTCACATCCATATGTTAAAAGTTGGCACTAACACTCCTTCATGTAACCCTCGTGCAGCTGCTGCATTCAAGCTTCTGTTTCTTATCAAGGGCTTCATTGCACTATCTACTTTTCTTCCTTGTGTCACTCTACTTTCCACTTCTTTTTCACATTTTCCTCTCTTTTCTATCACTGTACCCAGGTATCTGAACTTCCTTACCGATTCCAGTCTCTCTCCATTCAGTTTAATATCGCGCTGGGGATCACCTTCTCTCTCAGTAACCATCACTTTACTCTTTCCTACATTTACTCTCAAGGCACGACGCTCACAGACTTCAGCAAAACTCTGCACTACCCTACCAACTTCTTGTTCGGTATTTGCAAGCAGTACTGCATCATTGGCATACAACAAATTTGAGTTCTTCCATCCGTCACCATTCATTACCAACGCCACCCTCCTCTCCATTACTCGTGTTTTGCTTCTCTCATCACCCCATCCATATATATATATATATATATATATATATATATATATATATATATATATATATATATACAGAGAGAGAGAGAGAGAGAGAGAGAGAGAGAGAACAACCATGGGGACATCACACCTTGTCGCACGCCCACACCGATCGTGAACCATTCACTTAGATGCCCATTAACCTTTACACGTTCTTCACTATAATCATAAAAACTCTTGACGGCTCCTAGCAGCTTACCGTCTACATCGTACATGCGCAAAACTTTCCACAATCCTTCTCTGTCCACTTTGTCATATGCTTTTTCAAAATTTATGAATGCCATAAACACATTAATGTCCTTCTCACAAACCTTCACTGCTATCTATCTCACTGCAAATATTTGATCGACACATCCTCTGCCACTCTTAAAGCCTCCCTGTTCATCACTCACTAGGATTTCTAATATCTGTCTGACATTCTCTATAATAATTCATCCATACATCTTCCTTACCACACTCAATAAGCTTATGCCACAATAATTCTTGCACTCACCTCGCCCACCTTTATTTTTTTTACAGGAGTAGGCTACAGTCACAGCCGTTTTCCACTCTGCTGGCACAGATATTCTCATCCATGCCTTCTTACATATCTCCAACAAGCACTTCATTCCGCTCTGCCCACTACACTTAATCATCACTGCATACACCTCATCAACCCCAGCTGTTTTCCCATTTTTCAGCCGCTTCACAGCAATCTTCACCTATGCGAGTGTTATGTCTCCTAGCACTGCATTCCTTCTCTGCTCACCCTCAAAACCAATCATGTGTACAGCTGCTCTGCTCTCTCTATTCCCGTTCATCAGGCTTTCAAAATATTCATTCCATCTGGTCCTTACTTCATCCCCATGGTTTAATAATCTACCACCTACATCCTTTACACCATCAAATTTCTTTCTGCTTTCACTTCTACATTTCCACATCTCTTTCCAGAATAACGTCCTATTTTCAGAGTAGTTTGCATTCATTTTTCTTCCTAGATCATCATTTGCCTCCTTTTTCCTCTTCACTAGTCTTCTTACTTGCTTTTTGCTCTTAGTATATTCATTTCATAATTCAACCACTCTAGCCACATCCTGTTTTCCTCCACTGCTCTCTTTCCTTATCATCCCACCATGCCATACCTTTCTTCTTTGTTGTTACTCTTGCCACACCACACACTGCTTAGCATTCCTAACTAAGCTATCCTTATATGCATTCCACAGGCTGTCCAGATCCATTTCATTCCAATTCACTGATTCTAACTCCTCCTATATTTTGGTCCTGTAATCATCTGCCATTTCTATGATCCTCAGATTCTCAACTTTCATTCTTTCTCCCTGACTGCTCCTCTCTCTCCTGATCCACCTCATTCCTCTCAGCTTGATCTTGCATACCACAATCATATGATCTGACAGACTTCCACATCGTCCTGTCACGGCCATTGCATCAGCAACCATTCCCAGCATCGACCTCACTACGAGCACGTCATCAATGACGCTTCTTTCAACATGATCCCCATTCCCTCTACACCATGTATATTTTTCTGCATCTTTGTGTTTGAAATACGAGTTACAAATGCACAACCTCATCTTCTGACCTTTAGTCACTTCCCATTATCATTTTCTCCTGGAACTCCATTACAACCCATTATGTTATCCTCAGGACCAGTGCCTAGTCTTCCATTCATGTCACCCATTACAATCACTTTATATTGTAGCTCCTGGGCATTTCTCCCACAACTTCATCCAGCTCATCCCCAAAACTGTCTTTCCCTCTCTCACTCCTGTCTTCACACGGTGCATATGCTACAGTTACTGCCACTTCCACCTTCTCAAACTTGAACTTGACATACTGTGCATACACCTCGAGCTTACAGATTTCCCCCCTATCGTCCCCCACAGTACCACACAGTTACTACCCACAAATACACCACATCACTAACGTACCCAACATCATCCTTGGTGGTGATTTCGACGACAAGGCATCGGCCTGGCATGTCAACAACCCTGACACAGACAGAGGGCTGGTACTACAGTCCCAAACAGATAATCTTTTCATATTGAATAATCTCCATCAACATACCTATATGCCACACCAAACCCTCTTCCTCCCATCATCCCCAGACATCACCTTTTGCCCCCAAACCTCGCCCTCGCAACATCCTGGAGAGTGGTCAAAACCCTTCGCTCTGACCACCTCCCAATCATCACCACTACCAAAACCAGAATCATCCCAGCTGGCCACAGGCACACATACACTAATCATAAGAGAGCCAACTGGGAGGCCTTCACAACGGAAATAGAACAATACTTTGAAACATTAAACAGTACATCAATCACAAACGTCATCACTGCTTTGCACACTTCAAATACAGTTATACAAAACGCAGACAAAACACACATCCCTAGAGGCAACAGAAAGAGACAAACTTCACACCAGAAATTCAAGGCCTCATTTAGTCAACGGGACGCACTAGGACACTCCGACACTCCATACACAAGACACCGTACAACAAATACAAGAACAGAACTCAACACTCATATAAACAATAAAATCTCAGAGCAGCAAACACTGAACTGGCATAATTATCTCCAAACACTTGACCACAAAAACACCAGCAAACTCTACAAAACACTAAACAGCACTACACTTTCCAACAGCAACACTACACAATCACACACTGCCATCACAACAACAAACACCATACCTTCAAACTAGCAACAAGCAAACACTCTCATCAATCACTTGTCACATGTCAGCCATCTAAACCCCCATCGCGACAACTGACGTATCATCTGACGTAAGAGACAGTTCCCCAGAGATCCAGACTTCGCACCTTTCATTTACAACCAGACGAAGCACATCATTAGCAACCTTAAGCACTCATCTGCCCGTAGACCAGACAACATAAGCAACATACAACTAAAACACCTTGGACCACAAGGCATACAAGCACTCACCAACATATCAAACTACAGCTACTCACACAACAAAAAAAAACATTATCTGGAAGCATGGCATTATCATCACTATCCCCAAACCCAAAAAAGACCCCACATTATCTTCCTCACACTGCCCCATCACACTCCTCTGCACCCCCACAAATAGTTACACCTCACACCCCCCTAGCCCCATCACAACATGGTTTTAGGCCACTACACTCCACAAACACTCTTGTTACAGACCTTACACAGAGAGTTTTGGTGGCATGAATTCAGCTAGGCCACCACATAGAACACTTCTAGTCACATTAGACATTAGCAAAGCTTTTGATGCCATCCCTCGCCACAACGTCACAAACAAAATATTCAACACAAGCATGCACAAAAACACAATAACATGGCTGACAAACTACTCAGCAGGCAGATGTGCACATCTAACATTTGCTGGTCAGTCTTCGAACATCAGAAACTTCACAAATGGCGTCCCTCAAGAATCTGTTTTGCCCCTTACACTCTTTAACCTATACATCCACTACATACCCACACCCCACACACCACAGATGCACTTAGCTTCCAATGCAGATGACATAACACTTACATATAGACACCAAAACGCAAACACAGCCGCACACATCCCCCAACCTTACCTCAACACATTACATGAATGGTTCACGACAAACAGGCTCAAAATAGCCCCAGCCAAATTACAGTGACCCTTCTCACAAACTGGAAACAGGACAGTCACATTCCACACCTCACCATAAACAACGCTCCCCTACCACACACACATGCACACCCAAAATCCTTGGTGTAACATACATTTCATCAATGTCATTTAAACAACACATCACAAACATTAAAGATAAATTAACACCAAGGCTCAATGGCTTGAGGTCACTTGCCCATACAACATTTGGACACAACAAAGAAACCACCACCACAGTATATAAACAATATATACGTTCATTAATGAATTATGCAAGCTCTACTTGGGCTCCTAACCTCACTAAAACATACTACAGCACTCTACAGACCATACAAAACAAGGCCCTAAAAATAATCGCAGGTTGCACAGCTAATATACCCACAGACCACCTACTAAGGATTTCAGGGGCAGTGTCCAACTGTTTTTTTTAAATAACGTCTCAACAAATCGTCGGACAATGATTTAACTTTGGCAGTGCATGTTTGAGACCCCGACCTAATTTGTAAAATTATGCTTTTGTACCAAATGTGTATGATTAAGGCATTTATAAGAGTAAATGTAGGGTAAACTTAGCTAAAATCGTCAGAGGCATGTAGCGAGGCTAGCTTCGGTCACGATACAAGCCCCGCCCACAATTCGGAACGTGACGTCGGTGTGACGTAGTAGTAATCACCGACGCAAGTGGCAGTTCTGTCTTTATGTAAGCTGCTTCAGATTCAATGCCTCAGGGTTACTCATATTTCTGAGCTGCGGCTGATTTTTAGAGTGACTGTACATCCCTCCAGACTCCCTATTAGTACATAGTATATGCATCGCCCTCTTACACATATTGTGACATCAATATGACTTATTCACTTCTGAAGAGTAGTAATCACTGTCTGAGCCGGCACCGCTGGGCGAGGTGATGTGGCTTCTGCCGACAGGCGAGACGTTACCAAACCGAAACTTCAGCGATGGCGAGCATAGATAGATTTCGCAAACATTCTTCTCATATAAGGACCATACTGAATGTATAGTAGGGGTGAAATATTACTTCGGTGTGTGTGTGTGTGTGTGTGTGTGTGTGTGTGTGAGAAAGAGAGAGAGAGAGAGAGAGAGAAAGTACAGTATGTGGGGGGGGGGGTTAGAAAGATAGAAATGCCACTTGCGTCGGTCGGTGATTACTACTACGTCACACAGACGTCACGTTCCGAATTGTGGGCGGGGCTTGTATCGTGACCGAAGCTAGCCTCGCTACATGCCTCTGACGATTTTAGTTAAGTTTACCTTACATTTACTCTTATAAATGCCTTAATCATACACATTTGGTACAAAAGCATAATTTTACAAATTAGGTCGGGGTCTCAAACATGCACTGCCAAAGTTAAATCATTGTCCAACGCTTTGTTGAGACGTTATTTAAAAAAAACAGTTGGACACTGCCCCTGAAATCCTTAGTAGTCAAGAAACCAAAGTCCTCAAAGTCAAGGATCATCTAGATATGAGAGGCACCCACATTCTCGGTGCAGCCTCCATAAACCCATAACATCCACTACACTACATGGCAACGCATCCACACACACCAAGAAACATCAAAACAACACCCAGCACACGATATCATACGCAAATACTGTCATCTCTCCCCACTCACCATCCTCAGACCAGCTTCCAGGAGCATATCCGTACTCAAATCACTTGCTGCTCTATTCAGTCACTTAGAGAAAACACACAGCTGCAAGCAAGGCCTCCTGATATCCACCCTTCTGAATCCTATCTCCTTCATGAGGACAGGGTCCACCTGGCCAGGCTGAGATGTGGGCATCATCCAGCCCCCTTAAGTTATCAGAAGAGGCTGGATGACTGTGTCGCTGGTGCCAGGCCAGGATGTAACACAGCACCCCATACTATTAAGTACATTATGGAAGACTGCATTGCACACAATCACCTACGCGAACAATGTAACATACACTCCTTGAGAGCTCTATGGGAAAGCCCGGTCTCGGCCGTGGGCTTCCTTAGGGACTCAGGGCTGTTCGGCCAGACTGCCTAGGGAACAACAACTACTACTAATACACGTGGAGATGGGAAAAAAGAGGGCAGATGGAGAGAACACTTTAAGGAATTGTTGAACATAAAAAATGAAAGTAATGCAAGTATAAATGGCTGGGAAATATCTGAGAGAAGAAGGGATGTGATAAGAGAAGAAGAAATCAGTAGGATGGAAGTTGTGGAAGCAATGAAGAAAGTTAAAATGGGAAAAGCCCCAGGAATTGATGGAGTGTGTGTTGAAATGCTGAAGCATGGGGGAGAGATAGTAGTACAATGGATATGGAAGATGTGCAGATTGGCCTGGGAGGAAGGTAGAGTCCCGAGGATTGGAAGTCATGTATAATTATTCCCTTATACAAAGGAGAAAGGGAAAAAGAAGTGTGTGGTAATCACAGGGGCAATTGTCTTCTTAGTGTAATAAGGAAAGTATAAGGTAGGTACTTATTGACAGAGTTAGGGAATAACAGAAGAATTAGTTGGAGAAGAACAGGGAGGTTTTAGAAAGGGAAGAAGTTCTGTAGATTAGATATTCATTCTTAGATCTTTAGTGGGAAAGTTTCTAGAGAAGGGAAAGAAGTTGTATGCAGCCTTCATGGATTTGGAGAAAGCATATGACACGGAGGATAGACAAAGACTGCGGAAAGTATTAAGAATATATGGAGTAGATAGGAAGTTGTTGAGTTCTGTGAAGAGTAGGTATGAGGGTGCTAAGGCTGAAGGCGTGTGGATAGTGAACTGAGTGAATTTTTCTATCTGAATATTGGATTGAAACAAAGATGTGTCATGTCTCCATGTTTGTTTAGTCTGGATATGGATGGGGTTATAAAAGGAATATAAGGTAGGGCAGTGGATGTTGGAGCGGCCCTAATGAGACAGGGCAGTGTTTGGAAACTCCCTATACTGTTGTTTGCAGATGATAATGTGTTGTTAAGTGAAGGTGAAGGGGCATTGCAATGCTTGTTGAATGAATTTGGGAGTGTGTGTAAGAAACGGAATCTAAAGATTAATGTTGGGAAAAGTAAAGTTATGGTCTTCAAAAGAAATGGAGTCAGTGAATGTACAGTGAGTCTGGATGAGGAGGAAATGGAAAATGTGAGTGTACTTGGGTAGTGTGATGAGTAAGGATCGAAATTTAGAGGGTAAACTGCCTTAAAGGGTACAACAAGGAAGAAAGGTTGCTGGTTCCTTGAAAGCAGTGATAAGACACATGGAAGTGAGCATGGAAGTGAAAAAGTTACTACATGACTATTGTGATACCAACTCTAACGTATGGAAGTGAAGCTTGATTTTGTTGGAGGGAAATAATTCAAGAGTGAGAGCAATGGAAATTAGTTATTTGAGAGGAGCATGTGGAGTCGCATGGAGAGACAGACTGACAAATGAGGAGGTGAAGGAGCATTGTGGTATGGATATGGATGTGATAGGAAGCGTTGGGAGAAACATGCTGAGGTGGTTTGGCCATGAGGAGAGGAAAGAGAGTGAGAGACTGACGAGGAGAGTGTATGTGAGTGAGGTGGATGGGGGTAGAGGGAGGAGAAAACCAAGGATGAGATGGAGGGATGGTGTGGAGAGGTAGGGGAGACCGAGGCTAGTTGTCACAATTTTACTGTTTTTGTCACCCGATCAAAAGTACACAGGATAACTTATAATAATTTCTGCTACTAAAAGGTCATAATGTTTATTAATACAAACATTAAACAGAAAAATCATAGTGTGTCTCGTTCTTAAGAAATAGCAGAATATACAGTGTGCAGTCACTGTATACAACTTCCCCCATATGTGGGGTATGTTGTTACAGACCATAGGGTAAGTTGTTACAAATATATGTATATATAATGAATGATGACCTTACTGGAAACAGCAGTCAACAATGCAACTGAGATAATACAGTGAAACACTCAGTAAAAAAACATAATTCTCGAATAAGTGATACTGGGATAACTTATCTACAGAACAGAACTTGCTCAAGATTCAAGATCTGCGACAGGTGCTGATCCTGCCTCCTTCAAGTTGGGCCAGGTATGATCACTCATTTTTAAGAATAATCATCATCAGCATTACATAGGTTGCATACAGAACAATCATACCCATCTTTACAATCCTCATGTGTGCATTCTTTACATTCGATACACTACACTCATTTTTCCCCTGGGACAGAGTCTGACTGGTTTTCACCACACACAAACACACAAGACATGAACAATATATGGTAGTCTTTCCCTTTTTCCTATTTCCAGCAGACTTCTGAGACAGTTTAGTGTCCAGGTTCCCTCTGTAGGTTTCTCGGGGCTTGTCCTCCTCATTATTGGGAGTAGATTGTAGCACCAGTCGAGCAGGGCAGTACTTCCAGGATGGATGAAAAGCTGATGGCAGGGAGAGCTGGAGCTCCCGTTTTATCAGCCCTTGGGACTAGTTCCTGACCTTCCACCTTTGTTGAACTTTTTCAGTGTCTCAGCAATACAGAGAGCAGGCCAGCATGCTCTTGAAAACAAGTTTGTAACACCAATTTACATATACAGTACACGCTACACTTCCGTTTCAAAATTATAAAAGGAAAATGACGGACATAAACCATGCCTCGGAGTCCCCAAGGGGGGGACTATAAAGGCCCCCACCATCCGCCCCTCTCCCTATGACAACTCCTCGACTTGCCTGGAACCACAGTCTGACTCACTTCTTCATTTCTGCAACATTTGCAGCCTTTCCTCTAACTTTCTCTCTGTTGAACACAACCTCTCCTCCTCTAAACTTCACCTTCTGTTTTTAACCTGAGGCATCCTGATGACATATGGATACGTTGCCACGTTCTGTCACAGTGACACCTGACAATGTATCCATATGTTATGCAATTGTGAGGTCTGTCATTTGTGCATTTTTCATGTTTCAAGGGTGACTTTTGGTAGGCGGGGATAATGCCTGGCCCCACCTGACCCCCTCCCCCCAGCATGCCATTTTCTCAGCAACTCACCTGTTAGCAGTGACCTGGCCAGAAAAGACATCTCGGACCACGGTCTCTCCAATGACGAAATTCAAGGCGAAAGTAATTCCCGAGGTGGAGGACACAGGAAGAAACAAGCCAAAGGAAGAAACATGCAGAAGTGATGAGGCGGTAATGGCATAAAGGGAGGTGCCATATGTTGACGTGTTTGGTGAGTGAAGAACGTTTATATTGCCTGTGTTATTGTGTGAAATCCAATATACTCTTGTAGTACATGTAAATTCGTACCAAATAAATATTTACATATAATGAGTGGTTTGGAATAGTTACCCCTCTCAAGAAAATGTCTTCTCTGGAGCCTGGCCTGAGAGAACATGGTACCAAGGTGAGGGTACTGTTAACTGTATTGGTATTTCTAAACCCAATTGAGCACTTTCTCTCTGAATTTTCGATGTTTGTCATAAAATGTGGAGATTTTAGCTCCCACCCCCAAAAAAAAAAAAAAACTATTCGAAAATCTGCCAGGATTGGGGAAAGGGGTCATTGGTGAAAAATTTGCCAGGATGCAGCGGGTTAACCGAGACTCAGCTGTCTGAGGCAACTGACAGGAAACCCATTTCTGTATCCTCATACTTTCTCTACACTCATTTCAAAGCCAAAGGTGGCTGTTGTGTATATGTACGCAATGACATATCATGTTCTCGTGTTCCTTAACTTGATTCTTCTCCTAAATTTGGCTCTCGTGTCATTCTCTGACTAAATATATCTGTGCTGTTTACTTATCCCCTAACTCTACTGACTATCAAAAATTCTTCAATTCTCTTACTTCTATGATGAAACACATTCTATCCATTTCTCCTTTCTCTGAAATCTCCATTCTAGGAGATTTCAATGTTCACCACCACCTTTGGCTCTCCTCTCCTTTCACTGATCCACCTGGTGAACAAGACTACATCTTTTCTATTCTTAATGACCTAGACCAGCTTGTACAGCAACCTACCCATATCCATGACCGTCCGCGAGAGAGATCAAACATACTTGACCTCTTCCTTACAACTAATCCTTCTGCTTACACTGTTAACCCTTAAACCCGCGGGCTTGTTTTGCTTTGAATTGCAGCTCCCGTCGGCATATTCGCGCTCCGACAGACTCTCTAAAAATATTTGCCAAAAATCAGTTATTAGTCCTAGAATGTTAAAATTAAATATGCTTAGGACACATACCTTCAGCTCTGGGATGTTTGTTGTGCCTTCGTCGAGTACCGTAGGACTTGTGGAGACCTCTGAAGTTGGGTAACCAAGTCTCCACTTTACACTTCGAGACAACGCGTAATATGATTACCACAGCCTGATATTATGACTAGAAACACTATTCTATGATTCTCAAATAGTTTGGAATCCATACTCCAAAAAAAAAAAACAATGTGAAAGCAATGAAAATTACACGAGGGCGTATGACCTTCCCAATTCTGATCGTTCGCCACTTGTGTTCTGTCATTTATTATTCATAAAACTCCTCACACTTTATACTTCTATTACTATATGACACTTACATATATCTACAGTCTTTATCCATAAGTTTCCTTCAGTAATAGTAGTTTATTGTCACTCTAGGCATTCAATTTCTCTTTCAGTAAAATACGTAGCAATCACTTTCTCGTCCTGTATACTAGTGTTGAGAGTGAATGTCACTTTCACCTTCACTCTCATAACTCATAGTATTCATACATGCTAGAGTGAAACTTTCACTTTCATTACTCCTAGTATATATACTCGTATTCTTATAATACTACTCATTTACATTTCTATTTACATTCTCTATTTTATTTACATTATTTACATTTCTATTTTATTTACACTGTGTTAGGCAATGTCAATTGCAGTAACTTATAAAACTATTTTCCATTGTTCACTTATATTTATATTCATTGCTTTCACTTGCTGTTTACACATTATTTACACATTACAGTATTTACATTTCCACTTGCACTGTTTTATTCACCAGAAAGATCGTAGTCACTCTCTATCAGTTGTCAGCCTTTTACCTCTTTCCACACGAGGTTTAGTAGGGGGTAGAGGTCCCAGGGCCCTTTGCATAGGGCTAAAAAGCAGCGGACTTTGACAGGCACGAATCCGACGTACTGTCACCTTGAAAGACGACAGTAAACTAATAGTGGTGGCCTCCTGCCGCCTGGTTAGGGTGAGTGCAATACTGCCAACTTCAGCCTTGTGAGACCTGCTAATATATAGCAATGAAATGATTGGCAGGAAACCAAGACAATACATAATAAATTAGGTAGTTCCAAGTAAATGTAAATATCACTTAGGCTTCTCCCTTCCCTCCTTATATGTATATTTATTACGAGAATAGATTATATGGCATATTTCAAGGGGATATAAACAGCGAAAATTAGCAAACGAGTGCACGTGAGGTGTTGTCAGGTGATAATTAGCCAATTCCAGGTGTATGGCACTATCTCTTACCTTATTTCTTATTTGTATATATTATTTGGTATAAGGGCTTATTTCAATGGATGAAATCAGTGGAAAATTCCAGGGAAGATTTACTTAGCGTAGAATACAGTGTGGTGGCCTGCAATAATTAGGTAGTTCCAGGTGAATGTAAATATCACTTAGGCTTCTCCCTTCCTTTCTTATATGTATTTTTATTGCAAAAATAGATTATACGGCATATTTCAAGGGGAAATAAACAGCGAAAATTAGCGAATGAGTGCACGTGAGGTGTTGTCAGGTGATAATTAGCCAATTCTAGGTGTATGGCACTCTCACTTACCTTATTTCTTGTACATATTATTTGGTATAAGAATAGGACATAGGGCTTATTTCAATGGATGAAATCAGTGAATAATTCCATGGAAGATTTACTTAGCATAGCACAGCCGGGCAGGTGAGAGGAGAGGGTAATGGATGGGAGGTAGGGAGGGGAGTCAAGAACGGGGAGAAATGGCTAAATTGTCAACAATGGGTGGAGTACAGATGAGATTAGGAGTGCTGACTAGTGTTGGACATTGGCAGTACTGATAGATGATACAAGCCACCAGTTGAAAGCCTGGGCGAATTCAAAATAACACAGAATCACAAAAGTGACGCCCCGTGGTATGATCACTTGCTCCCAAGCGTCACGAAAGTGATGCCCTGCGGTTAAGGGGTTAATCTTTTCTCTCCACTGGGCTCATCCGATTCCAACCTTATTACCTTAACCTGTCCTATCACTGGCATGGCCTGTGGACTCTCCAAAGAAATGTCATCTTTGGCATGTTGGAGCTGCAGATTGGGAGGCCCTAAGGCAGTTCTTCTTTGATTTTCCCTGGAATGATTATTGCTTCCATGGCCGGGAGCCATCTGAGTGTGCCTTGCGCATTACGGAGGTTATTCTTTTCGGCATGGAAGTATACATTCCTTTCTCACATCCTTTGACTAATGCAAGAAAGCCTTGGTTTAATCACACTTTCTCTAATGATGTCCACAAAACAAAGAGGGCCTATAAAAGATACCAGAGCCAACCCACCACTGAAATACATCTTGTTTTTGTTTCTGACCCGAATCATGCTAAGTCTGTTCTTTGCTCTGTTAAAAATAATTTCATCCGTACTAAATGCTCTCAACTTTCCAACTCGAATTCTTCCCGCTCCTTCTGGCACCTTGCCAAAAACCATTCTAACAACTTTACTTCATCATCTTTCCCTCCTCTTTCCTACTCTAATGGCTCTGTAGCTATTTCTGCTACTGATAAAACAGATCTCTTCACTCAGACTTTCTCTAATTCCACCTTAGACGATTCCGGTGCTGTTCCTCCATCACGTCCCCTCTGACTTCCTCATGGTTGACTTTAAAATTTCATCAGCTGATGTATTTTCTGCCATCACTGCCCTCAGTACTAACAAGGTATATGGATCTGATGGAGTCCCTCCTGTTGTCCTCAAGAACTGTACTTCTGTGCTTACATACTGCCTAGGTAAACTCTTTCACCTTTGTCTTTCCACCTGTACCTTTCCTTCTTGCTGGAAGTTTGCAATCATTGAACCAGTCCAAAAGAAGGGTGACCATTCCAAACCCTCTAACTATCGTCCAATTACTTTAACATCCTGTGTCTCAAAAGTTTTCGAGTCTGTTCCTAACAGGAAAAATGTAAAGCATTTTTCCTATCACAACCTTCTTTCTGATCGTCAGTATGGGTTCCATCAGGGACGCTCCATTGGCGATCTTCTCACCTACCTTTCAGACTCCTGGTCATTCTCCTTTCGGGATTGGCGAAAGCTTGCCATTGCACTTGACATCTCAAAGGCTTTCAGTCGAGTCTGGCATAAATCTTTAATTTCCAAACTGCCCTCTTACGGTTTCTATCCTTCTATCTCTGCCTTCATCTACAGCTTCATTTCTGGTCATTCTATAGCCGCTGTTGTAGACGGCCATCATTCTTCTCCTAGATCTATCAACAGTGGTGTTCCTCAGGTATCTGTCCTATCACCAACACTCTTCCTTTTATTCATGAATGATCTTCTAAGCTGTACATCAAAACCCTATCCACTCGTACGCTGATGATTCTACCCTTCACCTTTCCATTCGGTTCCCACAGCATCCATCTCAGCAGGTACTTCAACGAATAAGGGATGAGGTTATGGCACACCTAATGTCTGACTTGGCTCGTATCTCTGACTGGGGTAATAATAATCTTGTTTTTAATTCATCAAAGACTCAGTTCTTACATTTAACAACCCAACAAAATCTTCCACAGGAGTACTCTCTAATGTTTCATAATATCCAGCTCAATCATGCATCATCCTTGAACATGCTTGGTGTTTCATGCACTCGTGATTTATCTTGGAAAGATCATCTTACATCTCTTGTAAAATCCGCTTCTAAGAGAATAAGTCTGCTAAGCCGACTCCATACCTTCTTTACCCCTGCACAGTTGTTGACTTTATACACAGGTTTTATTCGCCCCTGTGTAGAGTACAACTCTTATGTGTGGGGAGGCTCCCCACATACAGCTCACTTCAATAGGGTTGAGTCAAAGGCTTTTCGTCTCATCAACTCTTCTCCCCTTACTGGCTCCCTTTAACCTCTGTCTCTTCGCCACACTGTTGCATCTTTATCTCTTTTCCATCGCTACTTCAGTGGTCGCTGTTACTCTGAACTGTCTGCTTGCATCCTTCCACTTCTTTGATGGGTGCGTAGCACCCATCTGGCAACAAACTCTCATTGCTTTTCTGTCCAACTCTCTAATGCAAGAGTTAACCTTTACTCCCAGTCCTTCATTTATGCAACAGGTCAGCTCTGGAACTGTCTCCGTCTGTTTGTATTTCCTACTTCCTATGACCTCCAATCTTTCAAACGAAGTCTGTCCATGCATCTCAAAATGAACGGATCTTGAATTTGCTCCTTTTTTTTTCTTTTTTTTTTTGTTGCTTGGAAGGAACTGTTATTGTGGGCTCATAGCCTTTGGTTCGTTCTTCCTCGCATTAAAAAAGAAGTTAGTTGTTACAGTCATATTTTATGCGAGACAATTTGTTACACCTTGTTACAACCACAGTCTAAGTAATATACAGTCATCTCACGCGCACGTGGATGATGTCATGAGGATGACGTCAGATGGCCTTCCATAGAAAACGAAAAGTGAAGGGATAACTCAAGTGTGACAAGTATACCCTGTTCACTCAGCTCCTCTGGCTAGAACCAAGAAACGTTAGATTTAAGGCTGCTCATTGGTTTATGCAACACTGAGGAGCATGGTAAATCTACAGCTCTCCTTATTTTAATGCATATATTTGTAATTTGCTTGCAATATAAGCAGCCAGTTTAAATATGAAATAATTTCCAAAGCTAGAGAGGTCAAAGTTAGCTTTAAAAGTTTACCATTATCAAAGAAAATTGAAGTTGATTATAAAGTTTAATAAAATGATGAGTGACATTTGAAGTAAATGTAGACATGTATCACAACATGCGGACGTAAATGTACACAGTGGTTGGATAATAATCTTCAAACGTCACTCAGTCTTATAAAACTTTATAATCTTTAATTTTCTTTGATAAAGGTAAACTTTTGAATCTAATTTTGACCTCATTAGCTTCGGAAATTGTTCCACATTTAAACTGGCATGTTTTCAAATGCCGCATGTCTGAAATTCCCGCACGAATTAGAAGAGACTGAAGGGACACGCATCTTATCCCCACCGCTGCCCCGAGCCAACTGACAGCTGCGGGACCCCGTGACGTCATGTGCGGACTGCTCCAAAATTTTAACCAAGCGTGAGACGACTGTATATTACTTAGACTGTGGTTACAACTAACCCCGACCCGACCTTTTTACTTCCCGACATAATGTAGGCCATACAGTCGAATTCTCAAAAAACAAAGTCTACTCGTAAATCAGGCATAAAAACAATCAATTCAAATGATCAAGTGAACTTTACTGGCCTGTGGTTTCTGCAAGGGGTATGAAAATTTTCTTAAGGGCTAGAATATTTACTCCAGGGGTCCAAAATCGTCCCCCTTCCCTAGTTTTGCAGAGGTTTGTCCAAGGCGGCCTGTGTCATCTGCACAATATGGCCGATGGTGAGGCATGTACGCACCGAGAAGCTGGGTGCCATCTGCTGGTTCATAGTAAAACCAATAACAGTGTATCAACCTGCCCCTATATACAACTAGCCCCGGTCTCCCCTATATGAGAGAGCTAGGAGCAGGGCAGTGAAATGACGGGGGACAGGGCAAGATGGTGGCGATTTTTTTGTGGTCACCACTTAAGGGATTAAGTCTTCTGGCAATAGATAAGATAGATAGTAATTAAGTAACCAAGCCTGTTTTGTACTTCTAAGCCTGTAACCAAGAATAAATCTGCTACTATACCATCTTGTCCCGGAGCCTTCCCTGTTTTGTATTTTTAAATGAAATATTTACTACGTCTGATGTTACCTCTGGTATTGTGTCAACTGAAAAGTTAACTATTGGTACTACTGTCTTTGATGCAATTCTTCAACTCTCTTCACCATCTTATCTCTGCATTTAATGACTTCACAGTTTTTGTCTTTCAGTGACGCAATTTGTTGCTTTCCTTGTGCCATTTTACTTCGGACCTGTTTCAGACTTTTTTCCCTTCTGGATGGTTTCTTTGATCTGATTCATGTTCCTTTTTTTTTTTTTTTTATCTTCTCTTTTTTCTCTTGTTGATAAGCTAATTTATGTTCGCTCTTTTTCATCTTTCTTTGTTTTTACCTTCATTTCCTCTCCTTTTTTTCATAAGCTTGAGTGTCTTTTCTGAACACTTCTTGACTTGGTTCTATTAGGTTTTCCTACTACCTCCGCCGATTCTTTTAAAAATATTTCTTAGTTTGTCATTCAGCTCATCAGTGTCATTAATATCTATCTATCTATCTATTATATATATATAGGAGTAGCCTCTGAGGTACTGTGGTAGAATGTGCGTTTTCGTCCATGGCAAAACGACGGTTCACGCCCCACCAGGGAAAAAAGCTTTGAGAGTATTCACCCGGCCACGTACTGCTTTGGCGGACATACAGTAAGGGATGCTGTGGTTGAACCAGTGTCACATACTAGAAAGTATGCTTGGACCCAGTCGGCTTGTGTGGGCCAATTACACCTGATTCACAGACTACACACACATCTGAAGCCACTCCAACATTAAAATCACACTTTCAAGCACTTCTTACCCTGCAGTACATACACTCTCTGCTAGGAAGAAGGAAGCAAAGGCTACAAACCCGTGAACTGTTCGAAGAGAAAAACAAAATATATGAGGGAGACAAATTCAAGATCCGATCATTTCGTGATGCCTGGACACACTGCATTTGAAAGACCGGAGATTATAGGTAGCAGGATATACAGACAGAGGGAGACAGTTCCAGAGCTGACCTGTTGCATAAAAGAAAGACTGGGAGTAACAACTGACTCTTGCATTAGAGTTGGACAGAAAAGGGATGAGAGTTTGCTACACACCCGTCGTACTTGTAGAGGTGGAGGGATGCAAGAAAACAGTGCAGAGGAGCAGTGACCAGTGAAGTAGCTATAGAAATGAGATAAAAATGTAACAGTGTGGGAAAAAGACAGGTTAAAGGGAGCCAGTAAGAGGAGGAGAGTTGATGACATGAAAAGCCTTTGACTCCATCCTATTCAGAAGAGCTGCATGTAGGGAGCCTCCCCACACATGAGAGTTGTACTCTACACAGGGGTGGATAAAACCCATGTATAAAGTCAATAACTGTGCAGGGGTAAAGAATGTATGGAGTCGGCTTAGCACACCTAATCTCTTGGAAGCAGATTTCACAAGAGATGTAATATGATCTTTCCAAGGTAAGTCCAGAGTGAATGACACCTCAAGCTTGTTCAAGGATGATGCAGGATTAAGCTGAATATTATTAAACATTAGTGGGTACTCCTGTGGAGGATTTTGTCGGGTTGATAGGTGTAAGAACTGAGTCTTTGATGCATTAAAAACAAGATTATTTTTACCCCAGTCAGAGATACGAGCCAAGTCAGACATTAGGTGTGCCATAGCCTCATCCCTTGTTTGTTGAAGTAACTGCTGAGATGGATGCTGCGGGAACCGAATGGAAAGGTGAAGGGTGGAGTCATCAGCGTACGAGTGGATAGGGTTAGATGTACAGCTTAGAAGGTCATTGATGAATAAAGGGAAGACAGTTGATGATAGGACAGAGCCCTGAGGAACACCACTGTTGATTGATCTAGGAGAAGAACGATGGCCGTCTACAACAGCAGCTATAGAATGACCAGAAATGAAGCTATAGATGAAGGCACAGATAGAAGGACAGAAATCGTAAGAGGGCAGTTTGGAAATCAAAGACTTATGCCAGGCTCGATCAAAAACCTTTGAGATGTCAAGTGCAATGGCAAAACTTTCGCCAAAGTCCCGAAAGGAAGATGACCAGGAGTCTGAAAGGTAGGTGAGAAGATCGCCAATGGAGCGTCCCTGACGGAACCCATACCGACGATCAGAAAGAAGGTTGTGATAGGAAAGATGCTTTAAAATTTTTCTGTTAAGAACAGTCTCGAAAACTTTTGAGACACAGGATGTTAAAGCAACTGGACGATAGTCAGAGGGTTGGGAATTGTCACCCTTCTTTGGGACTGGCTGAATGAGAGCCAACTTGCAGCAAAAAGGAAAGGTAGAAGTTGATAGACAAAGGCGAAAGAGTTTACCTAGGCAGGGTAAGTACAGTTCTTGAGGACAACAGGAGGGACTCTATCAGGCCCATATGCCTTGTTGGTAAAGATAAACAGGCTGTATCGTCCCCACTTCGGTTGAGAAAGGCCGGTACTCCAGTGGATATCATCCAGACCTCCATTCTCACCCTATGGCGGGAGAGGAGTAGCAACGTCCAGACAGCCGAAGTTTGTCCAGTTTAATGGGCCACGCTTCCATTCATTCATCATTCAGGCCCCCGGAATCCTGGCTCTATCTGATACACTAAAAAAATTTTCACCACATTCTGTAGCTTCACATAAAAGTATCCGATAGAGTCATTCCGGATGCCATCCCATTAAAAAGGAATGCCAAATCCATGATCCTGCACTTCTCATGATATTCATCCAGCCAGCTCAATCTCTTGTCAGTCCCCTTGCCTCACCGACTTCCATACCTCTCTTTCTCACACACTCATCCACCATATCCCTCCACCTTCTCCTTGGCCTATTTCGCCTCCTCCATCCTTTAGATTCGGTCAGATATACCTTTTTCACCACTCTTTTCTTATCTATTTTCTCCACAGGACCATACCACCTCAGTACACTCTCTTCGATTCTGGTGTCCACAGACTTCCTCGCTCCGCATCTTTCATGGATCACATTATTCCGTATCCAATCTACTCTCTGTACACATATATTCCTCAGTAGTCTCATCTCAACTGCTCTCACTCCTTGAATTTTCATTTTCATACCACATCATATTCTCACATCCATAAGTATAAGTTGGCACTAACACTCCTTTATGTAAGCCTCGCGCAGCTGCCACAATGAAGCCTGCATTTTACCAAAGCTTTCATAGCACTAGCTGCTCTCCTTCCTTGTGTCACTCTACTTTCCACTTTTTTTTGCACATTTTCCTCTCTTTCCTATAAATCTCCTAGGTATTTGAACTCTCTCATCAGTTCCAGTCTTTCACCATTCATTGTAACATCACACTGGGAGTCACCTCTTCTCTTGATTACCATCACTTTACTCTTTTCTAAATTTGCTCCCAATGCACGTCGCTCATAGACGTCACCAAACTCTGTACTAGTCTACCAAGTTCTTGTCCGGTATTTGTAAGCAGTACTGCATCATCAGCATACAACAAATTTGAGATTTTCCATCCATCACCATTCATTACCAAGGCCATCCCTCTCTCCATTACTAGTGTTTATTTTCTCATCACCCTACACACACACACACACACACACACACACGCACATATAAATATATATAAATATAAATATATATATATATATATATATATATATATATATATATATATATATACTGTATATATATAACAACCATGAGGACATCACACAAGTTTGTCGCACGCCCACACTGATCGTGAACCATTCACTTAGATGCCCATTTACCCTTACACATGCCTTTACTTTCATGAAAACTCTTGACGGCACCTAGCAGCTTACCATCTACACCGTATATGTGCAAAACCCTCCACAGTCCTTCTCTGTCTACTTTGTTGTATGCTTTTTCCAGATCCGTAAATGCCATAAACACCTTACAATTTTGAACTCATTCACCACTTCCATCCTCTTGCTCTCCTCATTCACACCTCTCACATTCCACATGGCCATGCGAATTTGCCCATTTGGCTGGGGCCCTGGGCAGGTATTGGTCCCTCCGAGGCTCTCTGAAACGACTGCCATGATCAAGTGATTATGAATCTGGGAATCTGGGGGAGAGTTAATCCTGGCAAAAACCCCGGTTGTATGGTTATCACCCAGCGTAGTAAATGGTTTTCTGGGTGCAGGAAACCATTTGGCTTGTCACTCAGTGTAGAGATCATATCTACCCCCTGGGGGTAGGGTTTTTTTTCAAGAATACTCCCCCAGTATCCCTGCTTGTCATACAAGGCGACTAAAAGGGTTGGCAGAGGGTTTGTGCCCCTCCCCGGAAAACAACTAACTAAAAGACGAACAAGAAGCCTCGGACAAGGACTGACCAAAAGATGACGACCAGAGACCGGACAAAGGACATGGTAATCGGAACATGGAATGTAAGAGGTGCGAATGATGAGGTGAAAGAGAAGGAGATTGTCCAGGTGCTTGAGGGTGCAAAAGTGGATGTATGTGGAGTAACTGAAAATGAAGAGGTGAGAGTGTGAGAGAATGGGAGTATGGATGGGGTATATGTGCAGGAGTAGGTGAGAATGAGGGGGCAAAAGAAGGAATGTGTATAGTTTTGAGTAAAAGATGGAAGAAGAACATAAGAGAGTATGGATCAGTTGGGTCAAGGATTGTGTGGGTAAGATTGAAAGTTGTGTGTGTATGCGCCAATGCAAGATCATGCAAGTAGAGTGAGAGAAGAGTTCTGGACAAATGTGGAAGTGTGCATGGAAAAGTTTGGAAGAAATGAGAGTGTTTTTGATTGGTGATATGAATGGTAAAGTAGGGAATGTGAAGGTGGATGGAATAGTTGGTGAGTGGGGTGTGCCTGCTGAGATAGACGAGAATGGCAGTGCGTTAGTGGACATTTGTGCTGGGAGGGGGTTGGTGGTAGCCAATACCCTCTTCAGGCATAAAATGATCCACAGCTATACATGGCGATTGATGAGAAGGGTGGGTGGTGAACCGAATGAAAGGAAGGCAATGATTGATTATGTGTGTGTGGATGAATGGATGCGAAGATGTGTAATGGATGCAAGAGCTTATAGAGGTTGAGGGAGTGGACTTTCTGACCACTACTTGGTGGTAGCCAGAATCAAGATCCAAATAACATGGAGTAATAGATGAAGGGAAGGACGGGAAGAAGGAGTATTTGCAAGGAGAGTGGAAAGTTTTCAAGAGGATGAGAAAAAGGCAGAATATAAGAGAGAAATGGAGGAACGATTGGGCAAATATGAATTGGAGCAGATGGGGAACGTGGAAGGTGTGTGCAGGATATTCACAGAAGAAATATGTGCAGCATGTGATGTGGTGTGTGGGATGAAGAGAAGACGGAGAGGTGTGCAAGGAACAGCATGGTGGAATGAAGAGGTGAGACAAGCTGTGGCACAAAAGAAGAAAGCATACAATGAATGGATGAGAAATAGGGCCGTGGAAGAAGTTGAGAGGCAGAAGAGAGAGTTATATGTACAAAGAAAGAGAGAGGTAGAAACATTAGTAAGAGAGAGTAAGAAGAGAGTGGATGAGGAATTTGGAAGGAATTTGAGAGTAAAGTGGAGGAACTGTAAGAAAATGTTCTGGAAAGAGGTGAAAAGAGTAAGACAGGGTGGAAGTGAAGTTAGCAGGGGAGTGAAAGATAAAAATGGTGGATTATTGGTGGAGAAGGGAGAAAAAGTGAGCACATGAAGAGAACACTTTAAGGAATTCTTGAACATAAAGGATGGAAGTGATGCGAGTATAAGTGGCTGGGGAATGGCTGGGAGAAGGAGGGAGGTGAGAAGCCAGGAAGATATCAGTAGGATAGAAGTTGTGGAAGCAATGAAGAAAGTTAAATTGGGGAAAGCCCCAGGAATTGATGGAATGTGTGGTGAAATGTTGAAGCATGGGGGAGAGATAGTAGTAGAATGCATGTGGAAATTGTGCAGATTGGCCTGGGAGGATGGTAGAGTTCCGGAGGATTGGAAGTCGGGTATAATTATTCCCTTCTACACAGAAAAAGGGGAAAAGGAAGTGTGTTGTAATCATAGGGGCATTTGTCTTCTTAGTATAATAGGAAAAGTGTATGGTAGGATATATACTTATTGACAGAGTTAGGGAAATAACAGAGGAATTAGTTGGAGAAGAACAGGGAGGCTTTAGAAAGGGAAGAGGTTGTGTAGATCAGATATTCATTCTTAGATCTTTAGTGGAAAAGTTTCTAGAGAAGGGAAATAAGTTGTATGCGGCTTTCATGGATTTGGAGAAAGCATATGACAGGGTGGATTGACAAGGATTGTGGAAAGTAACAAGAATATATGGAGTAGATGGGAAGTTGTTGAATGGTGTGAAGAATATGTATGATGGTGCTAAGGCTGCAGTGCGTGTGGATGGTGAACTGAGTGAATTTTTCTCTTTGAAGGCTGGATTGAAACAGGGATGTGTCATGTCTCCATGGTTGTTCAATCTGTACATGGATGAGGTAATAAAAGAGGTACAAGGTAGGGCAGCGGATGTTGGAGTGGCCCTGATGAGAGTGGTTAGTGTTTGGAAACTCCCTGTACTGTTGTTTGCAAATGATACTGTGTTGTTGAGTGAAGACGAAGGGGAGCTGCAAGGTTTGGTGGATGAGTTTTGGAGAGTGTGTAAGAAACGGAATCTAAAGGTGAATGTAGGGAAGAGTAAAGTGATGCTCTTTGAGAGAGGTGAAGTCAGTGTATGTACAGTGAGGTTGGATGGTGAGGAATTGGAAAATTGGAAAATGTGAGTATGTTTAAGTACTTCGGTAGTGATGAGTAAAGATGGAGGTTTGGAGGGTGAAGCGCTTGAAAGGGTACAGCAGGGAAGAAAGGTTGCTGGTTCCTTGAAAGCAGTGATAAGAAACAGGGAAGTGAGCATGGATGTGAAAAAATTACTACATGACAGTATTGTGATACCAACTCTAACGTATGGAAGTGAAGCTTGGACGTTGTTGGAAGGGCACAAGAGTGAGAGCAGTGGAAATGAGTTACTTAAGAGGAGTCTGTGGAGTCACATGGAGAGAGAGGCTGACAAATAAGGATATAAAGGATCATTGTGGTGTGGATTTGAATGTGATAGGACGCGTTAGGAGGAATACACTGAGGTGGTTTGGCCATGTGGAGAGGATGGAGGGTGAAAGACTGACGAAGAGAGAGTTTATGAGTGAGGTGGAGGGAGGGAGAGGGAGGGTGAGGCCGAGGATGAGATGGAGGGATTGGGTGGAGAGGTATATGAGGGATGGGGATGTGAGTTGGGAGCTGGGAAGTGAAATTGCGGGGGACAGGGCGACGTGAAGGCGATTTGTTTGTGGCCACCCCGAACGGGATTGAGGCGTCTGGTAATATATATATATATATATATATATATATATATAATGTTCCCGGTACCTGTTTAATGAACTCCACACAGATATGTTATACACTACTCATTTATAATAATCAGGGTGCCGGGAGTCACTTTTGTTTACTTAGCAACGCGTCGTTATTTAAAAAAAAAAAATGTAAAGAATTTCAGTGTAAACACTCAAGATCCCTGAATTCATTATCACTTAAATACAATCGTTTGTCCTTAGCTATGGAAGATGTGCAGACTGGCCTGATAGGAAGGTATAGTGCCAAAGGATTGGAAGTTATGTATAATTATTCCCTTGTACAAAAATGGGCAAAAAGAAGTGTGTGACAATCATAAGATCATTTGTCTCCTTAGTGGAATATGAAAAGTATATGGTAGGATACTTAATGACAGAGTTAGGGAAACTACAGAGGAATTACTTGAAGAAGAGGGAGGATTCAGGAAGGGAAAAGGTTGTGTAGATCAGGTATTCATCCTAAGGTATATAGTGGCAATGTTTCTAGAAAGGGGAAATAAGTTGTATGCAGTCATCATGGATTTGGAGAAAGCAAATGACAGGGTGGATAGATAAGGAATGGGGAAAATATTAGGATTATATGGAGTAAATGGAAAAATGTTAAATGTGGTGATTATGAATGAGGGCGGTAAGGCTGCAGTGCGTGTGGATGGTGAACTAAGTGAATTTTTCTGTCTGAAAGTTGGATTGAAACAAGGATATGTCATTTCTCCATGGTTGTTCAATTTGTACATGGATGAGGTTACAAAAGAGATACAAGGTAGTGCAGTGAGTTTTTTGTGCAGCCCTATTGAGAAAGGGCAGCATTTGGAAACTTCCCTGTTGTTTGCAGATGATACTGTACTGTATTGTTAAGTGAAGATGAAGGGGAACTGCAAGGCTTGGTGAATGAGTTTGAGAGAGTGTGTAAGAAACAGAATCTAAAGGTGAGTATAGGGAAGAGTAAAGTTGTGGTCTTTGAGAAAAATGAAGTCACTGGGTGCACAGTGAGTTTGGATGATCAAGAGTTGGAAAATGTCAGTGCATTAACTATAAGTACTTGGGCTGTGATGAGTAAGGAAGTTTAGAGGATGAAGTGTTCAAATGGGTACAACAGGGAAGAAACGTTGCTGGTTCTTTTGAAGCAATGATTAGAAATAGGGCAGTAAACATGGAAGTAAAAAAGTCACAACATGATAGAACTGATACCAGAATATCTAACATATGGAAGGGGAACTTGGACCTTGTTGGAAGGACACAAGTCGTGAGAGAGACCAGTGGAAATGAGTTACATGTAAGGAGCACGTGCAGTTACATGGAGAGACAGATTAACAAATAAGGAAGTGAAGGAGTGTTGTGGTGTGGATGTGATAGGAAGTATTAGGAGAAATACAGTGAGGTGGTTTGGCCATGTGGAGAGGATGGAGAGAGGCTAATGAGGAGAGTGAATATGAGTAAGGGAAAGTGGGGGAGATGGAGGAGGAGACCGAAAATGAGATGAAGGGATGGAGTGGAAAGGTATATGAGAGAAGGTGTATGGGCTTTGGGGAGGGCAGTGAAATGGCGGGGGACAAGGCGACATGGAGGCGATTTTGGTATGGCGACCCCATACGGGATTAAGGTGCCTGGCAATATATGGATATAAAGTACTTCATTTCCCAATTAGGAGTGTTTTTGTCAAGTCTCTCTTCTTCTTTCAGTCAGCTACACCTGAAAGCTTTCCGTTTCCTTCATGTAAGAATATGTAACTTCTCAGTCCACAAAACTGTTTTCTTCTTCTTACCTCTGCCAGCTACACTCACACCTACTGTACAGTAGTTTCTTAAACGCTTGAATGTATTAGCCTATATTCTTCTTGAATTTAGTTCATCCCTCCTCAACAGTTTCAAGTTCTAGGTCTTGTAGTTGTCGTAACTTCTTTAATAGGTTTTTCATGACCCTTAACCCATACCACACTAACAACATAGATCTACATTCCCTTCTAAAACACAAGTGACGTAGATCTAAGTCCTGCAGCACTGAGAAGTCATTGCAAGCAACCAATGTAAAGGGGAAGGTAATAATGTATCTCGCTAATTTCAGGAATGTCTTTGCCACACTTACAACACTGATTTAGGAGTGTGAGAGGCAGTTGAGTCTTCACAGGCTCACAGCCGCTCTGCTCTCTCAGTAACCTTGACGATTTCAGAGGTCGAGTGGTACCAACCTGCCTCGATTCAAACAACTTTCTGGCTTTGGTGACCACTTTTAATAGTGCCAGGGAGGGATCTTATGTTGATGTATTAAGCCCATTTAGCCACAAAAAATCCAAAATCGTTTCACAAGCTCACAGCAGCTCTGCCTTCTCAATAACCTTGAAGATTTCAGAGGTAGAGTGGCACCAACCTGATCTGATTCAACCAACTTTCTGGCTTTGGTGATTACATTTATTAGTGCTAGGGATCGTATACTGATGTATTAAAAAAATTTAGCCAGAAAAACAAAAAACAAAATAGGTTCACAAGCTCACAGCCGCTCTGCTCTCTCAGTAACCTCGAAGAATTCAGAGGTACAGTGGCACCGACCCGACTCGATTCAACCAACTTTCTGGATTTAGTGATTACTTTTATTAGTGCCAGGGATCTTTTATTGATGTATTAAGCCCATTTAGCCAGAAAAAAAAAAATCAGCAAGCATGGTGGGGTATTAGTTTTTTTTTTCTTTTTCTGCCCAGCTCAGTACTCGTTAGCATTCTCCATGCACAGGTTCTCTTTTCAATTCTCAGTTTTAGTAGGCTTTGTAATTTAAACTTGCTCCTAGGATTCTGTAATCTGCATCAAAAGATACTGTTGGTATTACCTTCACCTCTGCCTGCAACGATTTTCTGCTACTAAAATTAAATAAATTGCCAAATTTTGATCATATTCCTCTGTTTGGTTCCTATATCTGTACCATGTACATATATGGGAATTTCTTTGTTTAAAATAAGTGTTTAGAACGGCCATAATCTTTTACAAAAGTCAATGAGCATGTCTCCCTCCACGTTCCTCAGCCTAGCATCAAAAGATCTCACCACATCCTCAACAGCCTCAGCACAAAAATGAGCATTCAAGTCGCCCACAATGCTTATTCACTATGAACTTCCAATTTTCATCATTATTTTCTCTCAAGGCCATAATAAAATTCCTCCTCCTGCATTGTTCGACCTTCATGGTGCATACATCAGGATAAATGTTCTTAATCCAGTCATATTAAAAGTAACAGCCACTATTAGTTGGTTGGCATAATCCACTCTATTTATTTTACTAATGATAGCTCACAGATCATTGCTACTATATTTTGTGTAGATACCTCCTGTCGGGAATACACCAACTTATAATCATTGTGCAACATCCGTGGACCACTACCTCTCTGTCTTGTTTCTGCCAGTCTCATTTTCTTTACGTTCATGTCCTTCATAACTGAACAACTTCCTCATATTTTGGAAATCAGTTAGGGTTCCAGTGTTAATTGTAACGATGTGGATAAGTTCATTTTCTTTATTTATAGTCCTTGTACAAATTCTAGGTCGTCGCTGAAAGATCAATCCATTATTCCCTCTGCATTCGTCTTGAGCAATTGCATTTACCTTCACCAAATTGCTAGGCCCATTGTTGGGTGGGGTGGGGGGGTTGAGTCTGCTAATTAGTGCCCTACAAACACCACTTCCAGAACGATACAGATCTCTATCTACCTATTGCCCAATGCCTCAATCCTGTAATGGGTGGCCACAGACAAACTGCCTCCATGTCGCCCTGTCCCCCGCCATTTCTTTGCCCTGCTCCCAGCTCACATACCCCGCTCTCATATACTTCCCCATTCCATCCCTCCATCTCATCCTTGGTCTTCCCCTCCCTCTCCCCTCTCCACCTCACTCACATACACTCTCCTCGTCAATCTATCACTCTCCATCCTCTCCACATGGCCAAACCACCTCAACGTATTTCTCCTAACACCTCCAATTACACCACATCCACACCACATCACTCCTTCACTTCCTCATTTGTCAGACTGTCTCTCCATGTGACTCCACATGCTCCTCTCGAATAACTCATTTCCACTGCCCTCACTCTTGACTTGTGTCCCCCCAACAAGATCCAAGCTTCACTTCCATACGTTAGAACTGGTACCACAATACTGTCATGAAGTAACTTTTTCACTTCCATACTCACTTCCCTGTTTCTCATCACTGCTTTCAAAGAACCAGCAACCTTTCTTCCTTGCTGTACCCTTTCAAGTACGTCACCCTCTAAACTTCCATCCTACTCATAACAATACCCAAGTACGTAAATGCACTTACATTTTCCGTTTCCTCTTCATCCAACTTCACTATATATTCACATTCACTGACTTCATTTCTCTCAAAGACCATAACATTGCTATTCCCTACATTCACCATTACATTCCTTTTCTTACACGCTCTCCCAGACTCATTCGCTAAGCCCTGCAACTCCCATTCGTCTTCACTTAACAACACAGTATCATCTACAAACAACAGTACAGGGAGTTTCCAAACACTACCCTCTCTCATTAGGGCTGCTCCAACATCCACTCCCCTACCTTGTATCTCTTTTATAACCCAATTCATATACAGATTGAACAACCATGGAGACATGACACATCCCTGTTACAATCCAGTCTTCAGATAGAAAAATTGACTGAGTTCACTATCCAGACACACTGCAGCCTTAGCACCCTCATACATACTCTTCACGGCATTCAACAACTTCCCATTTACTCCATATAATCATAATACTCTCCACAAGCCTTGTCTATCCACCCCGTCATATGCTTTCTCCAAATCCATGAAGGCCGCATAAAACTTCTTTCCCTTCTCTAGAAACTTTTCCACTAAGGACCTAATAATGAATATCTGATCTACACAACCTCTTCCCTTCCTAAAACCTCTCTGTGTTTCTCTAACTAATTCCTCTGTTATTTCCCTAACTCTGTCAATAAGTATCCTACCATACACTTTTCCTATTACATTAAGAAGACAAATGCCCCTATGATTATCACAAACTTCTTTTTCCTCTCTTCCTTTGTACAGGGGAATAATTATACCTGACTTCCAATCCTCTAGGACTCTATCTTCCTCCCAGGCCAATCTGCACATCGTCCACATCCATTCTACTATATCTCTCCCCCATGCTTCAGCATTTCACCACACACCCCATCAATTCCCGGGGCTTTCCCCATTTTTTATTTCTTCATTGCTTCCACAACGTCCATCCTACTGATTTCATCCCCTCTTCTCACAACCTTCCGTCTCCCAGTCATTCGGAAATGAAGGTAATGCGAATATAAGTCGTTGGGAAATGACTGTGCTTACTTTTTCACTCTTCACTAGTAATCTACCATTTTTAACTTTCACTCCTCGACTAACTTCTTTGACACCTTGTCTAACTCTCTTTACCTCTTTCTAGAACATTTTCTTAAATTCCTTTCACCTTACTCTTAATTTCCTTCCAAATTCCTCATCCACTCTCTTCATACTAAACGAAAGCGTTTTTGTATCCCAGGTGCAGGATTAGACGACGTAATGGAGGCTGTGGTTGATGTTTTTGAGAGTGCAGAAAATGACAGCCTAGTTATCATTCATACAGGTACAAATTATGTCATACGGACCCGATCAGAGGAGCTGATAGAGAATTACAGGAGGATGATTTGATGCTACAAGGAGAAAACTAACATCATCTTAATTTCAGCAATACTCCCAAGGACTGGTACAGGGAATGCCTTCTTCAGTAAAGAATTCATTATTAATATTAGGGTCAGGCCACTTTGCCTACAGGAAGGAGTTGAGTTCATCGACACATGGAACCAGTTTTACGAGCAGCGAACACTATTTGCGAATGATGGACAACACTTGAATGCCATTGGTTCTACCCGTCTCGGTCGTTTGCTTAGTAATGCCATAAGTTTTTTCTGGGGAAACACCAAGCATCAAGGAAGGCAAACGTAGATGTCATATGATCCAGTGAATCAATAAGTAATGGAAGCTTCACACATCGGAAAGGAAAACACATTAAATCTCTCCTTGTAAATGCGCGTAGTCTATGTAATAAATTTTCTGATTTAGAGGCCCTTGAAGATTATAACAAAATTGGTATAACAGAATCGTGGCTAAATACTGAGCAAAGAGATTTTCTAGCAGAGTTTAATTTACCAGGCTATCACATTTTCAGTAGTGGAAGGAAGAATCGAGTAGGGGGCGGTGTGTTGTTATATATTAAATCACGATTTCATCCAGTCATAATTACCAAGCCAATTATTGAAAACATTGACATTATTTATATTCAGCTTAGAAATGAATTTTCTACTAAAATCACACTTGGGTTAATTTATCGTCCACCCAGTCAGCCACTCAACATCGATAATGAAATATACAATCAAATTGCCGAAATACCTTGTATGCAAAGCACTGTAATATTTGGTGATTTTAATTTACCAGTACCAAAATGGGGAGAAATGCTATCCTCACACACAGGGTTAGACCTATATACAAACTTGCAGGAAAATTCTTCGTATCAATTTGTAAATTATCCGACACGTGGAGCTAACATCCTAGATCTTGTCTTAGCAACAGCAGAAAATGTAGTGAGTAATGTTGCTGTAGGAGAAGAATTTAGTACAAGTGATCATCACACAGTTACATTTAACATTAAAATCTGTGATGACAAGGTCAGGGCCAGTTGTGAGAAAGTGCCTGAGTTTAAGAGGGCAATTTTTAAGAAATTAAAGTCAATCATTGGTGCAGGTTACTGGCATCCCATTGCCGAAACTTTAGATATCAATGGCACGTGGAATTATTTTACAGAAACTCTCAACAGTGCCATCAGATTATGTATTCCAATGCACAACAGAGGGCCTGCCAAAAATTCTATACCCAAATGGTGGAACTCCATTAAACATTGTCTGAAAGCAAAAATTCTTGCATATAAAAATTACAATACTACAAAGAGTCAAAATGATAAAAATAAATACGATGCCATTCGACGGAAAGCCAAAAAATTAATTAAATGCGGTAAGAAGAACATTGAGGCACATATTGCAAGTATCAGTAAAACAAATCCCAAAGAATTTTTCAGTTACATAAGAAGCAGAAAGGTAATAACTCCTACAATCGGTCCCTAAATCACAGATAACAGTGAGCACACTGATGATGAAACTATGACGGCGAAAATTCTTAATTCTTTCTTTGTGTCAGTATTTTCAACAGAAAATATACATACGATTCCTGCTGTTTCCCCCATTCCTATAGAAGAAAACATAATGACTGACATTACAGCTAGTGACGTGACGTACTACTGGCAATTAGCAAATTAAAAGAGAATGAAACACTGGGACCGGACAAAGTATCTTCACGTGTTTTGAAGGAACTACAGAATGAAATAACAAAGCCCTTATCTGAACTTTTTTACTTATCGCTAAAGAGCAGTAAGGCGCCACATGAATGGAAACTTGCTAACGTAACCCCAATATTTAAAAAAGGCGACAGAGCACAGCTGGAAAACTACCGCCCAATTAGTTTAACATCGGTGATTTGCAAATTGCTTGAAACTATTATCAGAGACAAATTTGTGAAAGACTTTGAATCAAACGATCTCATAAGAGATTCTCAACATGGTTTTCATAATAATCGCTCTTGCCTCACAAATCTGCTGGACTTTTTCAATGATATACTGAGCATGTATGACGACACTAAATCAGTTGATGTTCTTTACCTAGATTTTCAAAAGGCTTTTGGCAAAGTTCCACACAAAAGACTCCTACAAAAGCTACAGGCACATGGTTTCAGTGGCAGGGTTCTTGGGTGGGTTGAAGATTGGCTTACCAGACAAAAGCAGAGTTGTAATAAACAGAAAAGAGTCAGACTGGCTAAATGTTACAAGTGGAGTGCCACAGGGGTCAGTGTTAGGGCCTGTTTTTTTCTTAATATACTGTATATCAGTGATATTGATGAAGGATTATGTTTAAGGTAACCAGAGTCCCGCTTTTAGGCGGGACAGTCCCTCATTTTGGACGTCTGTCCCGCTTTTTTAATTGTGACTAGAATGTCCCGCCTTTTCAGCAAATTATCTTAAATGTCCCGCTTTTAGAAAATTACTATTGCATTAGATATAACATGACCTTCTTTTATGAAATCAGGATGAATTAGAAAAATTATACATAATCCTAACCAAATGAAATACCGATTTATTAATATAAAATCTGAAATACTCACTAACTGGTAACTTTGGTCGGCCCATTCACTGTACCTTACGTTATGTTCACAGTTCGTATGAGACGTTTGTGTTTGATTAGCAGCCTCTGGATGAGGTGCAGCGCAGGAGCAGTCGCTGTCACTCACAGAAGTCAGTATATATACACACATATCTATCTATCTACCTATCTATATAGATAGATAGATAGATAGCTACACACGCGCGCGCGCCAGTGTCCCGCCTTTACAGTAGCTTCAACAAATCTGGTCACCTTAATTATGTTGTAAATTTTCAAAATTTGCTGACGATGCTAAAATAGGTAACAGAGCAAATACAGCACTACAAAGACAGACAATTCAGAGAGATCTTGATCGACTGTTTAGCAAATGGATTTCAATATCAATAAATACAAAGTGCTAAACATTGGCAGGAAAAATGTAAGAGCTAGTTATAGCATGAATTGTGTCCAACTTGATAGGGTAAGCCATGAAAAAGACTTTATAATAACAAACGATTTGAAACCAAGCAAACAACACACAGAAGCTGTGAAAAAAGCCAATAAATTGATTGGATTCATAGGTAGAGCATTTGAATATAAATCCGATAACATTGTCCTCACTGGGTATAATTCCTTAGTATGCCCTCACTTGGAGTATTGTGTTCAGTTTTGGTCACTGTATTATAAAAAGGATATGGAAAAGCTTCAAAGAGTGCAGCAAAGGATGACAAAGATGATACCTAGATTGAGAAATAAACCTTACAAGGAACGTTTAGAAGCCCTGAATTTATTTACCCTACCTAAACGGAGCTTACGAGAAGATCTAATTCAAGTATTCAAAATATTCAAAGGTCATGATAACATGACTGTTGATAAATACTTCACGGTTGATCACTCGAATTATACTAGAGGCAATGGGTATATAAAAAATGGCAAACGATTCCAGTCGCATGAAGCTAAGCATTTCTTCAAGAGTTGTAAATTTTTGGAATAAATTGCCCTCCAATGTAGTAAATTCTAATAGAGTGCTGACCTTTAAAGGTCGCCTCGATAAATATTTGTTGACTAACCCCCAGTTTAAAATGTTTACTCCTGAATAAAACACTTGTGTAGTATAATGTTTTATTATATATATATATATATATATATATATATATATATATATATAAAATTTTTAGAGCCTGGATCAAGTTATGAAGGCAAATACAGTGTATGCACAGACTAGGATATGCACAGATAGCCCTAAGTTAACGGTCACTACTCATACTTTTGACCTGTGATGGGCTGTGGATCACTGAGGGTCCCTGTTAGTTAAGTGACCACCATCGGGATTCTTTTAATGTACCAGGGGTCACTGCTTCAGGAGGTGATTTGTGTGTTTGTCCAGCATGGGAAAACTCCTAGTCTCAGTGGAATGAACGGAGCTGGGACCTGATTGACTGCTGCCTACCTTAACAGCGCCAGGCAAGGCTGCCACACCACCCCTGAACATCCACACTGTGCACCGTGCAATTTCCACGCTGCGTCAGCAGACGCCCCGTTACCTCAACGTACCCGTACATAGTGTTATGCGTTATTTATTATTCGATTATTCATTTTACTTTACTACTTTCTCTTTCAGGTTATTCATACTTGTAGCTTATAGACAGAGTATTACAGAAAGTAACTTTTCCTTTTCAGTCTTTCCTATGAAAATTCCATGTCAGTTTTTCTATGCTACATGGTGGTTTATCGTACTTTTTCTTACCAGTTTTACCTGGAGGGTTTGGAGGTGGGGGGAGCCTTCTTGCTTTACTATCATTATCCTTCAGCATGTAGAGTTAGATCTCGTAGTCATAGTCTACTCTGTAACAAACAGCCCCGAAAGGACCATAAGGTCTGTTGCTGTTTGCTTTCCTTAGTACTCTTTTATACTCTATACTCTCTTACCAATCTTTTCACCTCTCTCTTCCTTTCTTCATATGTCTCTTTCTTCTGTCTCATCTTCTTCCACACCCCTGTTACTCAACCACTCACGAGGTGTTTGATTCGATGGAGAGAGATATTGTAAGTGTATCATAGATTAATGGCTGCCCCTCCATCACAAGTGGATTGGAATGCAGGCGGCTGCCAGTTAAATGGTGGGGAGTCGAGTAGAGTGAATAGGTAGCTTTCACTCAATATCGCTTTCTCTCCCTGTCTATTCTTTTATCGTAAGTGAGGCAAGATAGTCACTTCTTGGGTTACGGAGTTTTATTGTGCATAGTTATGTAGCGATGTGATTGACAGTGTAACAAAACATGACGGCGAACTTCCTAGTCAACCCTGTCTCCTGCCTTCTGACCGCGACCATACTCTCTCTCTCTCTCTCTGGACTTATATCCTCCTCTGACCTCCGGCTAAAGTGTGTGGGCTTATGTGTGCATGCCTATGTGTTTGTGTGAATGTGTTGACCACGTTTCCGGCACCTGATCAGAGGTATTTGGCATATATTAGATTCTTGGTTGCCTCGGTTGGGGGATGTGTACTTTCTCTCTTCCTGAAGAACTTAGGCATAATCACCTTCCCATTACATATTGTACTAGTGTTACATATTAACAACTGCTACATATGACATATTTAATGCCTATATATCGCTCGGTCAAGCCAACTGTCTTACCTACTACAGTACATATTGTGTCATAGCATATAAATGCCTATTATCACATTACAGTCTACTTGTCAGTTAATTAAGTGAAATAAATAATACTGTAAAAGTAACGTAATTCTAGTAGTCAGAATTTTAACAGATTTACATAACTGTAGTTACAGTGTGCATTGTAACTGTTACACAACTGTAGTCGTAACAAAACTGTAGTATATTGTAACATAAGTGTAGTTACATAACCGTTGCAATTGTAACATACTTGCAGGAAACAAAGTGACCAAATTTACCCGAGCTAAAAGCGGGACATTAAGTCTGTGTATATATATATATATATATATATATATATATATATATATATATATGCAGCACCAGCTCACCCTGAGGGTGCTAATCAAACACATAAGTCTTAGACACACTCCAAACATACCGTATGGTATGGCGAATGGGCGACCAAAGTTGTCAGTGAGTATAACAGATTCAATATTAACAATTCGGTATATATATCTTTTGGTTTGGATCATGCATAATTTCACTAATTCATCATAGCTTCACTAAAGAAGATCATCTTATATCTAATGTAATAGTAATTTTCTAAAAGCAGGACACGTAAGAAAAATTGCTAAAAAAGCGGGACATTTTAGTCGCAATTAAATAAGCGGGACATATGTCATAAAAGCGGGACTGTCTCGCCTAAAAGCGGGACTGTCTCGCCTAAAAGCGGGACTCTGGTCATCGTAAGGAAACATAACTGTAGTCAGTGTGGTAATGTAATTGATAAATATGTATATAATTATACGTAAGTAATATAACAGCAATACAATGGCAAGTCTACAGTAGTCAGTCATATCACGAATCCGCCATATGTGATGTATGGTATAGTAATTAGGATAAAAAATTATATATATATATATATATATATATATATATATATATATATATATATATCACTCT
Source organism: Coenobita brevimanus (assembly GCF_032717465.1). Lineage (NCBI taxonomy): Eukaryota > Metazoa > Arthropoda > Malacostraca > Decapoda > Coenobitidae > Coenobita > Coenobita brevimanus. The sequence continues at coordinate 27,407,032 of NC_137008.1, read as the reverse complement.
CCCACCATCGCATGATACTCCAGGCTCTAAGGGCGATTCGTGTACATCTCTGTTTTAGAGAAATACTGTCCATTTTTATTGAATATATGTCAAAACACTCCCAAAACGTGAGGGTACCACTTTCAGAGCCGGTAAGTTTGGTATATACAGCCTGTGAAAGAAATTTTTTGCTCGTGAAATTTTTTTTAATAGAGCGTTCCCATTTTTCATCCATATTTCATCAGATTATATATAAAAAAGATAATGTATCACATTTTCTCATGACACTGATGTACATGAACAGAAAACAATACAATTTGTGACGATTCGAAAGGCTATGTTGGAATCTGACACCTTATTTGTTCAAAGTCCATGGAAATTTCATCCCATTTTCAAAAATACATAAAACTTTACCTGTGTCACTTCGTCAATTTTGTATCTAGATCTTTGAAATTTGGTCAAAAACTTCCCACGTGTTCCCTTTTGAACATGAAATATTCACATAATAGTTATTGCAACATAAATATTTTTATTCAATTACTTTCATAAAAGAACCACACCTACGTCATGTATCCTTGAATTTTACCACTTGTGGTGACATAAACACCTGCAGTGCAAAAACTTCATGTTTGTTCGTACTAAGTTTGTGTATGGCTTGCGTGTGTGATGTGTAACAAAACTATTTAGAAATCATAAGTTACTTAGGTTTTCCTTGGACATAAGGGTTGGGACATGTAATATGGGTCTACCTTACATTATATACATATTTACATAAAGTGTACAATGGCAAACGGACTTATCACGTAATTATGAAAGCTGATTTTTGTTACCTGTAAAAATGGACAGACATGTACAACACACATTTTCTTTTTTTTCAGGTCCTTAGTGATGTACAAGGGAACATTAAAGCAGAATGAAGTAGTATAATAATATAACATCATGATGAAGCATGTTGAACTGACCCCTATATCCATACCAGAAAGAAGAAACGCTTGTGCTGACAGTGGCTTATGCATAATACGCCAGAAAAATTCAACAGAAAAAGTATCTAGCACAGAAAATGGCCGAAAAAGAATTCTTGATGCAAGTAACATTTGAAATGATAAGGTGACAAAAAGAATAAAACTTCTGAATTCTAGTGACAATTTTGTAAACCATGTCAATAACAACTGTTATAAAATGTACACAATGCAAAGTAAATTGGACAGGATATCTACAAAAAAAGTGCAAGTAAAAGTAGTGGATTTAGGTGTCTCAGACAATCTTGGTGATAGGTTGTCTCGTTCTGAAGCACTTAAAACTCCTCCCAGCACACATTCATCTAAGACAGAGCTGTGCTATAATAAATCTTGCATTATCTGTGATAGTAAGGCCCACAAGAGAGTGTATATGAAGTACAGAATCAGTGAATCTGATCGAGCAGCGAAGTTCCTCTCAGCAACACACTTTTTTCAAAATGCAAACTAGAACCTGTGATCTTCAAGAACCCGGCTCTGTATTTGGTGCTGACATTTATTACCACAATGAATGTATGGTTAAGTACACCCACGCACCAAAGTTTCTGTAACCACTCGGTGGAAGGAAGTGGAAGTCAGGGTTAGAGAGAGGGCAGGCGAACGGACAACCGTGAGTGGTAGTTTGGTATGGAGCTACGAGGCGAATGGTGAGAAACTTAATGAAACTGGATACCAAACATTTCCATGCTATTCACCTGCAAAATATTACGCGTTCGTAACACATATAGCATTTATTATAATATAGACTACTGTGTTATCATGGGGTCCTGTAAAACTGGTTCAGGCACGGCCCACCTGTTTCGGATCCTCATCGTACATAAAAAGCACCGGGCCAGTTGTATGTAAGCTGCGACTGGTCATTATCACTACAGTGATAATTTTTGTGAATATGTTATTCCTGGATTGTCTATAGCTATTATACAGTATAGAATGATTGTGGATTAAATGTTGATTCCCACAGCAGCTGTGCTAATGATTATAAATGTTAAAGGTATTTTATGTGGACGAATAAACCATACTGTGATGGGCAACGGAGTGCATTTACAAATAATTAACTATAACCAGATGAAATTAGAAGTAAACAACACAAAATATTATGAGACAATGAAGATACAGCTGTGGCATCCTGCTTCACCTCGTTATCCAGGCCTTATCTGTTGCTTCACCTCACACGTGCATTATTTTCCTTCAATCTTTGCCTCTTCTATTACTCATACTTCCCGACATCCTCTTACCGCATGCCGTTATTTTCCTTAGGTGGTTTCTTGTCGTCTTGTCATACAACCCCTTCTGTATTACATTATTCGTCATATCATCACTCCCACACAAACATCGTTAGCACAAGACTGCTGAATCTGTTACTACCATTATTGGCACTACCACTACTAACCCCCTTTTTCCACTGACTGTGTCTAATTTCCCTCGCAATACTACTACTGCTACTCCTGTAACTAATCCACTGTAAGTCTGTATAATAATACATATGATTGTCCTTATGTCCGTGTATCTGCCAACCACATTTTCCCTGTCCCACCGTCGACAACTCGTCACTTACCCCCACTGCTGCCCCAGTTGCACACCCCCTCTCTCCCAGCCACCATCGACCCTACTCCTCCCCTACTCTGGCACCACACTACCCCTCACCTCATCTGGCCACCAAGCCTTTTACCGGTGATTTTTTTTTTTTATGTGCTTGACTCTAGGCATAGGCTTCACGGCCTGTTCCCAAGGCCCCAGTAGTCCTCCTGCATATCATACACCTCTACATGTCACCACTTCGGCACTAACACCCACCATCCAAAATGAATACATGCTAGGGCTGTCTCATACAGGACTGGTGTATTGGTATTAGCGGAGGTATTTTTACAAAATGTCTGCAGGTCTTCTGGTAGATTGGTAAAGTCTGCTTAACATGAAATTCAAATCCTTAAACTGTTCCCTGCCCCAGCGGGGATTTGAACTTGGGTCCGGTAGGAACGCAGGCCACCTCTCTACCGATTAAGCCGCCGCCTCCCCGATGGTATGCATTAATAATGAAAGAAAGGCATTTGGAAGCCGAACGCTAATCGCCTGCTAGAATATGTTGTTGACCAAGTCCAAGATTTAGGTCGTATCTTGATACCCTGAAGGTTTCATGTTGATAGCTCAAGCCGTTCATGAGATAAAATTGTGGTAATGGTGGGCGATAAAAACTAGTTGACCTGAGTCAGCCCTTTTGGTGACCTTGACCTTGACCTCGAATACACATTTTCGATCTCGTCCAAGATTTTGGCCCTATCTTGATATCCTGAAGGTTTCATGTTGATAGCTCAAGCCGTTCATGAGATATAATGGTGCTAAAGGAGGGCGATTAGAACTCTTTACCTTGGCAGCCATTTGGATGACCTTGACCTTGACCCCAAGTGCCCATTTTCGAACTCGTCCAAGATTTTGGCCATATCTTGATACCCTGAAGGTTTCGTGCTGATATCTCACGCCGGTCATGAGATATAATGGGAACACACACACACACACACACACACACACACACACACACACACACACACACACACACACACACACACACACACACAGATACAGGAAAAAACATTATATTTCCGCCTTCTAAAGGTGGGGGGAAATAATAATTATAATAACAACAATATATATGTGTAGTGTTCCTAACATTACATATAAAACTGCAGAGCCCAACGTGCCTATATTACAGAGCATTGATATATTACCCACAGAACCGACCACCGACCGTTCTCAACATCACGGCTGGACGTTCCATATAGCGCTTCACCATGGTAATACAACCCATTGTAGTCTTTTGTGTTATCCCTACAGCTGTTTGGAAAAAATAAGATAGTGCACGACATGCCTACAACCCTGTCACGTTTCACTGACATCCATCAAATAGCCTAGGAGGAGTTAGTGGACAAACAAACAAACGACTGGTCATAGACAGACAGGCCTAATGTCTCGCATCGGTATATAACGACCTGACAAAACTGTTACCATCTTACTTCGCTGGTGTCATAATAATAATATTGATGGTGATGATAATAATGATGATGATGATAATGGTGATGATGATGATAATGATGATAATGATGAAAACGATGATGATGATAAAAATAATTATCACACGTTATTAGGCACAATTCATTGGAGGACAAACACTGAAACAGCATGTGTTGACGCAATGCAATATCTGTTTGCCATGACAGGTTTGGTTCCTGTCTAACATTAATTTAGTAAGTATTACTATAACCCTGCCATTATTGCATATCATTGCACTGTTTGGTTTCATAATGTCAAAGCTGTGCTTAATTGTTTTATCAGGGAGAGTATGTTGTCCTCCTCTGTATCGTGCCTAATAACATGTGATTACTATTACTACTACAACTACTACAACTACAACAACAAGAACAACTACTACTACTACTACTACTACTACTACTACTACTACTATTATTATTATTATTATTATTATTGCTATAACTATGATAACACCTGCGAAGTAAGATGGTAACAGTTTTGTCAGGTCGTTATATACCGATGCGAGACATTCGGCCTGTCTGTCTATGACCAGTCGTTTGTTTGTTTGTCCACTAACTCCTCCTAGGCTATTTGATGGATGTCAGTGAAACGTGACAGGGTTGTAGGCATGTCGTGCACTATCTTATTTTTTCCAAACAGCTGTAGTGATAACACAAAAAACTACAATGGGTTGTATTACCAAGGTGAAGCGCTATATGGAACGTCCAGCCGTGATGGTGAGAACGGTCGGTGGTCGGTTCTGTGGGTAATATATAATATAGGCACGTTGGGCTCTGCAGTTTTTATATGTAATGTTAGGAAAATTACACATACATGTTGTTAGTATTGTAATTATGATTATTAATATAAACCACGTATATTCACCGGTAAAGGGTGGTCAACAGGCTTGGTGGCCAAGAGATCAGGTGAGGGGTAGTGTGGTGTCAGAGTAGGGAAGGATTAGGGTCGATGGTGGCTGGGAGAGAGGGGGTGTGCAACTGGGGCAGCAGTGGGGGTATGTGACGAGTTGTCGACGGTGGGACAGGGAAAATGTGGTTGGCAGATACACGGACATAAGGACAATCATATGTATTATTATACAGACTAACAGTGGATTAGTTACAGGAGTAGCAGTAGTAGTATTGCGAGGGAAATTAGACACAGTCAGTGGGAAAAGGGGGTTGGTAGTGGTAGTGCCAAAAATAGTAGTAACAGATTCAACAGTTTTGTGCTAACGTTGTTTGTGTGGGAGTGATGATATGACGAATAATGTAATACAATATGGGTTATATGACCAGACGACAAGAAACATCCTAAGGAAAATAACGGCATGCAGTAAGAGGATGTCAGGAAGTATGTGTAATAGAAGAGGCAAAGATTGAAGGAAAATAATGCACGTGTGAGGTGAAGCAACAGTTAAGGCCTGGATAACGAGGTGAAGCAGGATGCCACAGCTGTATCTTCATTGTCTCATAATATTTTGTGTTGTTTACTTCTAATTTCATCTGGTTATAGTTAATTATTTGTAAATGCTCTCCGTTGCCTATCACAGTGTGGTTTATTCGTCCACATAAAATACCTTTAACCTTTATAATCATTATCACACCTGCTGTGGGAAACAACATTAAATCCACAATCATTCTATATAATAGCTACAAACAATCCAGGAATAACATATTCACAAAAATTATCACTGTAGTGATAATGACCAGTCGCAGCTTACATACAACTGGCCCGGTGCTTTTTATGTATGATGAGGATCCGAAACAGGTGGGCCGTATCTGAACCAGTTTTACAGGACCCTATGACAACATAGTAGTCTGTTATAATTAATGCTATATGTGTTACGAACGCGTAATATTTTGCATGTGAATAGCATGGAAATGTTTCGTGTCCAGTTTCATTAAGTTTCTCACCATTCGCCTCGTAGCTCCGTACCAAACTACCGCTCACGGTTGTCCGTTCGCCTGCCCTCTCTCTAACCCTGACTTCCACTTCCTTCCACTGAGGGGTTACAGAAACTTTGGTTCGTGGGTGTACATATACAAATATGAGTCACCGTCTAAGGACATAAGCCCCATAATGTCCCCTAACCGACAAGCTTGGAATAAGATTGTACCAGAATTAGAACAAGGGCTGATGGATGGAAAAGGTTATAAACTAAGTGAAATCAGAGACCATCTAAATACGACAGATGGCACATGTAATTTCCGCAATAGAGATATTAAGATTTTTCTTGTGAATCAGTTCAAAAATGATACTGAATTTTCTTATCCACAAGACAGAGCTAAATCACTTACGTTTTTTCATAAATTTACCTATGCATCACATGTTCTAGCAGATTCAGAACGTTCCATAGATCCCATAAATGTTTGTGCTAACATCATCAGACAAGCTCTTGATGACTATGATTTTGGTCTCGAAGACATTTTGTGATGCCCAAGTTCGTCAACACGCATGCAGCGATATGCATATTCCTGGACCCATCCTGAAATTTTTATGCAGTTTGTATGCTTTCAAACCTGAGGATTATGAAACAGTTGCTAAAACTATCATGCATGGAGGAGTGTGTACAACAGGAAGTATGTGAGTCATCTTGCTCTTCTGCTGAAGGCACACTTTCGCCTCAGAAATGCCGGAAAATCCAATCGCTTTTCCATTTAATGTTTTACGTACACCATCATGGAAGAAAACGAACACCCATTCATATCATGAGTGCAGAGTCTGTCCATAGTCTTGGGCGTGGAGGTGAAGTTGTAACAACGATTTTGAACCATGAAGAATTGGCCCTGAGCTATCCAGAACTTCACAGGTATCAGTATGATCTCGCAACATACGTAGCACATCAAAACAGGGAACACATTGCTGTCCCAGCACATTTTGTACCAGACCAATTTACATCTGGGGCAATCGACAACTGGGATTATGAAGGTGCCAATGTATCAGAATGTGACACTTTGGCTGTTCTGTTTCAGGACCAGGGACCAAGTGTACAGCTGAAACCCAGAGTATCAGACTCAGATGTAACACATTGTCCTCAGGGATTTACAGAAACACTGCCATGTCAGGCGTTGATGGAATTTCATAAATCTGCTCAGCAGCATGCTCTACCAGAGTCCTATCAAGTAGATGAAAATGTGTTCAGGTCAGAAGAGGAAGTGGTGTCCAAATTAAATGACACTGCATGGAGCTTGGCACGATTAGATTTAGAAAACAATATGTCCATCTATCCCCAGTTACAGAACATACCTTCATGGGGTGCCAGTAACTCTCTCTGGACAAAAGAGAGTATCCCAGTAAAAACACTGGCCTTTCTCTCTGTGCTCCCTTACCCAGTAACTGAATACTCTACTGTTTACACACGTATGAGGACCTTCATGTCTATAAAGTCTCAGTTACTTCAAGGAGAAATACCCTTGTACTGCGATGAGAAAGTGTATTCAGTTGTTAAAGAAATACAGCTGAGACAGCCACAGGAATTCTCTTCACTGGTGCTAGTGCTGGGCATCTTTCACATGGTAAAAACTGCTCTTAAGTGCATTGGGAAAGCATTACATGGAAATGGAGCAGATCTCATCTGGCTTGATGCTGGGGTGTTTGGTCCAACCATCATTCAGAAGTCTGTCCTAAATGGAGGTCACTATGGAAGGTCACTGGAAGGAATGCAATTGCTTTCTGAGGCATTCCAGCGACTTATCTACAAAGAATTTTTTTCAGAGAAAGGTGTGACTCCATATATTGAAGTTCTGTATTCCCTAGCAAAGCTCAAAGCCAACATCAGTAGTAAGGACATCACAGGCAGTCAAGTGACCATAACAGACTTTCTCTCTGTCAGTGACATACTTATGGAAGACCTTGCTGTCTTTACAGAAGTCTGGTACACCGAAAACGAAAACTTCAGATTCTGGGTTCAGTTTCTCCAAATGATGCAAAATGTCAGAGACCTACTGACAGCAGATCGCTAGGGCATCTGGGATCATCATCTTGATGCTGTGCAGAGAGCTTTGTACCTTTTTGCAGCATTTGACTCTATCAACTACCTACGCTGGGGCTCGTTGTATTTGGAGGATATGAGACACCTTCTAAAAACAGCACCCTCTGTTTACAAGCACTTTTCACAAGGAAGCTTTTCAATCAAGGACAAGCCTGGTCGTTTCACAGCTGTAGGTGGCGGCCAGAAACTAGAACAAAGCATCAATCTATCATCAAAGTGTAGTGATGGAGTAATTGGTCATTCCAAACAAAAACAGTATGTTGCTCAGTAGGACCTTATTTACCACGAGATGATGGCTGTGAAGAATCTCCATCGAGAATATATGAGTGTCACTGAAGGCACTTATGAGTCGTGGACCCACCATGAATCATCGCAAAGCACTACATATCGCAAAGAAGATCACATCAAGGCAATGATCAAGTTCATAGAGGAGAGAGGGTATCCAGTATCATCAGAGTGTCCCACAGTCCTGCACAACTCTGTCACTAAGCAAATAATGACACCTCAAATAAGAGAGGATATGTTACATGCCATGGAGAAGAGAGAACAGAAATATTTAGTTTACAGAGCTCAGAGATTAGTCCAAAAAACTGCCAAAGTTTGTGAAACAATCCACAGATCTGCATGAAAAGTATTAGCAACATCCTCCAGAAAAGATTAAAAAAAACAGTAAGAACTGTCAACATCACAGAAAAAGCCATAGCAATGGCTTGTGATCGTGGACAGTCAACTGATTAGCTTCTCAAATATGATGTTGTTCCATCTCCTGTGCTCTTCACAGATGATGGGATTATGACAAAACCTGAGAAGAGTCACATTTTAAATGAACTTGAAACATTCTTGACTCCAACAGATTATTAGTACAAGCACACAGAAAATTCTTTGTTTTGTTGATGTAATGGCAAATGTACTCAAAATTAGGACTGTTGGTCTGTCAAATTTCCAGAGCTTTGCCGTATCATTCTCTGCAATGATGGCTGTTTACCATAGATTTGGTCGATGTGATTACATGTTTGACATGTACTCAGACAGCCCCTCCGCAAAGGAGAGTGAGAGAATGCTTCGTGTCAACAGAAAGCCAGTTGAATTGTGCACTATTGAACCACATACCCCCATACTAAAGGACATGGATACACTCTGGCCATCAAAACAAAAGAAGTCACTTTTAGAAAAGTTCATTCATAGCCACATAAAAAGTAACACACCTGCAGGAAATCAACATCCAACTGTGCTTGGTCAAGTAGCTAATAACGGTGAAAACAAACACTGTGTTTCCCTCTACAGTGGAACTGAAGAGACTTCCCCTCATTTGACTTCAACATTTGAAGAAGCTGACCTGCGAATATTGCCGCATGTCGCTGACTGTGCCAAAAATGCATACATAAAATGCATTGTTCTCAGTAGTGACAGTGATGTAATTGTAGCCCTACTGTATCACATGCAGACTTTCGCTGGGCATGGCCTTCAAGAGCTGTGGGTCCGTGCAGGAGCAGGAGACAAAACCCGCTACTTACCTTTACACACCCTCCACAGGGCCTTGGGTCATTCAATCACTGAGGTGTTATCAGCGTTACATAGTCTCACAGGGTGTGATATCACTAGCAAAGTAGGACCAAAGAAAGCTGCCATGAAAGCTGAACCTGAAAAATTTCTAAGACACTTTGGAAAATCACCAGCAACTTTGCCTTCAGTGTTGGATGATGCTGTACAATACCTTGTAAAGGTCATCAAGAGAAAAAGCCAAGCAAAGACTTTCACTGAGCTGCATCGGGAAATATACAATTTCAGCAAGTCAAGTTCCCACCAGAACCTTCCTCCATTCAGTCAAGGACTCCAGCTTCATCTCCTGCGCAGCTTTTATAACACATACAATGTGATACATGCAGTGGAGTACCAACAAAACCCCAAAACTTACATATCGTTGGATCCAGAACTGTGGGGATTTCACCAAGATCAAGACCAACTTCTTCCTTCTACTTCACTTGTAATGGTAAGAGATTTTATCCCACCGGTTGACACCAGTGTAATGTTAAGAATTTTAATGCCACTGGCTGACACCAGTGTAATGATGAAAATATTATCCCACCGGTATTCACCAGTGTAATGATAGTGGATGTTTATATTCTTACCTGTTGTGGGTACTGATCAACTCATCCATGGATATACAAGTGGTACTCGACTTAGTATAACAATTTATAGTAAATATTTATGAAATATTATGGTAGCGTTTGTAGTTTTTGGCCGAGCTTAGATTTAGTCGGTACCACAGGTGGTTGTCGTTCCCTCAGCGAAGGAATCTTGAATTGGAAGGGGAGTGAATTTGGCTTGAGGACATAATTTCCTTGATTAGGTATACTAATAAAGAAAAGAAAATGATATATACTTTACTCTACTTTAATAATTCTGTTAATTTCCACAAAACATTTTTAATTACATGACCCTTTTTAGTATGAGAGAAAATTGTAAATGTACTAAGGCTTTTGGGTGATCATTCCTCTAACATTATTACCAGACGAAGCAATTTGATACACGCGAGGTATGGAGTTGTTGTACTTTTACTTTCTTTTTGGCCGTTACTCTTGGGCTCAACAATGGCCTCAAGACAGGGACACATTTACGGGTATGAATTGTCTGTTCGGGCTGGCATAGCCTCGAACCAATAAGAATGATTATTTGTGTTCATCTTTCACCCATATAATATATTCTCCTCGGGTAATTTTCTCGATTCCCACATCAAGACTGTATTATTTACAGTTCATCATCAACAATGTTATATAGTCACTTGAAAATACATAATCTCTCGGACTTGTCTAGCCTCGAGGAATAATTAAAAAAAAAAGAAATATAATCACTAGGAACACCCAATCACTCGGGCTTGTCTAGCCTCGAGGTACAACTCAAATATCACATTATTGCTCACAATCAGTAAGTTCCCTTCCACGCTCCTGATTATATTTTTTTTTAATAAACTAATTTTAAAGAAAGAGAACAGTTAATGAATTTGAATTTTTCCTTTCCGTTACAGAACATATCACTTTTATATTTCTATTCCTTATCTACAAAAAAGAAGTTCACTTGATAGGATCATTAATAACACATCAACTACCTTCGGTTTGTAAAATAACTCGTGGGTAGTGTAAGTGTAAGTGTAAGAGTCTATGGGCAATACTATGGAAATAAAGGCGTGCTCACACGGACGTCGCCGGTGTCTGGGGAACTAAACGAACGTCTATTAGATACGATGACTGGAGCTCGAGTGACACTACGTTAAACTCTCAACAATATTACTTCATATAGTCCATAATAAGTAAGGATTAAACAAAGAAAAAAAGGGGGAGGAAGAAGAAATGTGGACGACTCACCTAAACGAACGTCTATTAGATACGATGACTGGAGCTCGAGTGACTCCGTCGGGCAGCCACTGCTTGTCAAATGAGATGATGTTTTTGAAATATGGTGGGTTTCAATTCTCTTTACAATTTATTTAGCAGTGTACCCATGATGCCAGGACTTTTGATTGAATTGGGGAAAATTTGGGATTTATTCCTTACTTAGTTTAGATACTGATTCTATCACTATTTCAATTTGAATCTGAAAGCAGCTCATGCCATCTAGTGACGGCCAAGATATTTGGGACTTTAAATCCTCACAAATGACATTATTTAGGCCTTTTGGACTGCTAATCTTACATACTTGTGTTCTAGCAGCTTCATTAGCAAACATTTCACAACTAGGTTACGGAAAGAATTGTATATTCATCATTACTCTGTTTAAGGTTTAAACTCGGCGCCCAACAACGACAAGAAAAGTTGCGCACGTTATTCGTTACTCTACGAGACGGGGATTTCCCATAGCTCAACATCCACAATTACATCACCCACTGCATAGATACAGAGATACATACATATAAAAATAGAGTTAGCCCTACAGTAATTATTAATATATGAATTACTACTTAGGGTAGGAACTTATAAACTAATATTCAGGTTACACCCTATCTAACTTAAAATTACAGTACTACTAAACACATACATGAATATCAAATGTGTGGCACTACATGGCTCCCACGTTCGGAAAACAAATTTTACCCAAGTCAATTTTCTATGACATGTGCATGGATGGAATGTTGTTACTCTGATAACTGCTATGAACACTTTGAATTTGGAATACCTTTCCCCACAATCGGTGGCACCTGTCGGTCCACATTAAACACCTGATGCGTACCTCGGGAGGTCGCTTACTCACTACATTAGGAGGTATGATCACTCCTTACTCGAGATGTTATGAGGGATTTTATGCCCCAGTCAGCCTCAGGTTTTGGAGGATAGCTTGTCGCTCACCTGAGCTCGACAGGGTCTCTCGAGATTGAGATCACCACGGGAGGTGCTTCCTTACACTCTTCCACTCGCAATCACATTCACTCTGTCCTTTCGTTTCCAGCTCTCCGCCCGCAAGAGGTGAGCGCTCATTCTGTCCTGAAGACTCCACCACCTCACAAACCATGCTAACTGTAAGGTGAGGGGATTAGCTACTCCCCTCGAAGTAAGGCACTTCCCGGTTCCAACAGGAACTCTTCACTCTTTTTCTTTTTACACCCTCTCCTCGGGGATGAGTCCACCCGGAACATAACTTTAAGCAGTTATGTTTCACAACATTCGTCACATGCACTTATCTACTTTTCTAACTAACACTCCTCTATGAGCCTCCGAGGGGCAGTCCTCACTCGCGGTGGTAATCGCTCATCTTCGGGCTCCGAGGCGAGCTCCTGTTGCAACGGTTCTAAGAGCCATTCCTCAGTACCGTAATATGGTTTTACCTTTTCAGCAGCCCTTTGTATTTTTTTTCCACTAAATACATTTTCTATGATATAAACACTTCCATCAAGCAGCACTTCAATCACTTTATACAGGCCGTCCCATTTGGCATTCAGTTTTCTACAGGTACCCGGCTGTATGGTCTCTTTTTTCGCCCACACCAAACTATTGACTTCTACCTTCTGTGCTCTCCTCCGCCTGTTGGCCACCTCCCGGTATCACCTCGTCATCCGTTGGGTCGTATCCTTTATGAGAGTGTGTGCTATCGCCAGGTCGTCCTCCTCTGCATCCACAGAAGGCAATAAGGTACCAATGAGGCGAGGGGGATGGCGTGAGAAGAAGGCATAATAAGGTTGTTGTCCCGTGCTCCAGTGCACCACTTGATTTATAACGGTTTGACACGATTGAAGCAGCTGAGGCCAACGTAAGGGATGTCCATTGCAGAGAGATGCTAGGATGCTTTTCATAGTCCGATGCATCCTTTCAGTGGTGGAATTTCCCTGGGGATGATAAGGGGTGACGTAGAACAAGTCCACCTGGTTCCTCCGGCAGAACTTCTTGAACTCTCCACTCGTGAACTCTCCGCCGTTGTCCAGCACGATACCTCGTGGCGTCCCAAAGTCGGTGAAGTATTGCCCAAGACAGTGTATGATGTGTTGTGTATGTTTATCCCTGATGGGATAATATTTGACAAATCTGCTATAATGATCTATCACAGTAAGGACATAGCGGTAACCCTGAGATCCAGCAACCATATCAGTCAAGTCAATCCCGATACGTTCCAATGGTTTGCTTACAGGCAGGAAACCTTTCCAAGGTTGCTGCAACCCAGTTTCACCTTTGAATCTCTGACAAGTGGGACACTGTTTCACATACTCGCATACATCTACCTTTACTGTAGATTTGGCCAATAGAATAGTTCTTCGGCTTTCTTAATAGATTTTTTTCTGACCTAGATGTCCTGAGGTTTCATGAGCGTGTTTGACAGCTTCTCTACTGATTGACTTAGGAATCACCAAACAATATTGGATGCTACCATCACTTGTTTCACGGGCAAAATATAATAGTTCGTCAATCAATGCGAACTGGCTCAACATAGCTTTCGGTAGTCTTTTAGCAGGGAGCTTCTCACTACGCAAGTACTTAACTAACTCATCCCACATGGGTTCTGCTCGTTGCTTAGCTCTCATCTCGTCTCGACTAAATCCAAACCAGTTGGTTTCTGACTGGTGGAATATCACTCTGACAGGTCTAGAAAGTTGATCAGCGACTACATTATATTTACCCTTGACGTACTGCACGTTGTAGTCGTACTCACGCATCTCGAGAATCCGTCTGTTCATACGTGGGGATTTGGTTTTTCGCTTAAAAATGATAGTAAGCGGTTGATGGTCTGTCAAGATAGTAAAGTGGGAACCCCACAAGTAATGGTGAAAATTGCGGCATGTGAGAACAACTGCCAATGCTTCTTTATCAGTTGCGGAATATTTTCTCTCGCAAGGATTGAGCTTTTTGGAAAAGTAACCAATCGGCAAGTTGGAGTTGTCTGGTTGGATCTGACTCAATACGCCACCAATATGAGTGTTGCTCGCGTCGGTGGTTACAATGAATGGTCGAGTCACGTTGGCTCTTACCAATACTGGCGCATTCACAAAGCTCGACTTCAATTGATCAAAAGTGGATTGACACTCATCTGACCATTCGAACGCTACTCTGGATCTGGTTAAGTTAGGGGAACTGCTATTTTTGCGAACGAAGGTACGTGTTTTCGGTAGAATCCGCACATTCCAAGGAATCTCCGGGCTTCTTTTACTTTGGTGGGTCTTTTCAGTTTGTTGATAGCCTCTATGTTTTTTGGGTCCAGCGTACTCCCGGCCGCTGAGATTTTATGGCCAAGAAAGGTCAGTTCTTTTAACCCAAAGGTACATTTGCTTAAATTTAGCTTGGCCCCATTCTGTGAGAGTAAAGCGAATAGTTGCTGTAAGCGACTCAACAACATGGAGAAGTCATCAGCCCAAATTATCAAATCGTCTAAATAATTCTTTACCCAGCCTTGCTTCAACAATGGAGTAAGAATGTCCTGCATTCATCGGGAAAATATGGCTGGTGAACATTTTAGTCCGAATGGTAAGCGCCTAAATCTGTAAAGTGTGACTCCATCACTGAATGTGGTTAAATCACGACTTTCCTCGTCCAACTGATTTGAAAATAAGCCTCACGCATATCAAGAGTCACATAGTAATTATGACCTGCGGCCTGCTCGACTAACTCTTCCAGTCTGGGCAGTGGATAGATATCCGTGGCTAGGTGTTGATTCACGTGGCGATAATCTAAACACATGCACTTGCTGCCGTCCGGCTTGTTAACTAATACAATAGGAGATAACCAGGCAGCTGTTGATCTTTCAATAATTTCTCTCTCTTCCATGTCTTGCAACATCTCAGCGATCACCTGTTTAGCTTGTTCAGGGTATCGATAGATCGGTCCACGGCTGGGCTGTGGATCTGCTACTTTAATGTGAACGGGAGGACCGCTGATGGTTCCTAGTTCTCCTTTTTCCAAAATGAAGAGGGGATCGTGTTGCAGAATTAAGTTAGCTAATTCTTCTTGTTGAGCTGAATCTAAGTGTGGCCATGTCTGTTCGTCAATTAGCTTTCGGAGTCGTTGAACACGAGTTCCGCTTTCATCTGTTCGATCACTGGTAGGGATCAGGTCATTATGGATTTTGGTTACTGAGTTGACTGTACTTACAGGAGGGTTGTCAATGATTTCATATAAGCCTAGAATGGTACCTATCCGAAACAGTTTGTCTTGTTTGGCTCTATTATTGAGGGGCAAATAGACTAGGCCCTCTGAATTCACCTGTAATAAGTAAGGGTGACTATTATGACTGACACGTGCTTGTGGGTAAAATAGTAAAGTGGTTTTAGGCTCCTCACTCACTGGCACGGCAATGAATTTGGTTTGATATGGGGTGAGTCTCTCTACTGCCTGTTGAGGGTTCCTGATGGCTCTGATAGATGTGGCCTGGACTCGTTCAACTTTTCCTTTTCGCCGCGGAACGTAGTTCACGACGTACGGGGCTCCTCCCCACATTAGCGCTCGTTGTGCACCATTCCAGATCAACGGAGATTGTCCGAGGACATCACATCCCAACAACATTTCAGTAGTCAAGTAGGCGTTCGGAACGACTGGACACCACTGTTGATGTACTTTCTCATCTCTCACTCTGATATCTACTTTGACCATACCCAGGATACGGAGTGGTGCTCCTGTGACTCCCTGTAATCTCGGTGGATTTCTCCTCGTGTTTATTTCTGTTCCTAACCGCTTCGCAGTGGCCTCTTTAAATAAGGTATATCCACTCCCTGTGTCAACAACAGTTTCCACTATTTTATCATTCACGTTGACACTTATTGTGGGCGATGTTATACCTGCGGTTAGTAAGATAGCCTGATGGGGGAACTTTGAGTGGCGGTCTGCCTCGCATTTGGACTGGGTGGGTGAAATCTGTTATTGCCCCGCATCGCTGCGCTGCGGTTTATGCGCCCTGGGCAATCATTACTGCCTCTACGACATCCCAAACTACGGCAATCAAAACAGTGGCCTGGAGGTGCTTTGGCCCAACATTCTTGCAACGTGTGTGAACTCTTCAGACAATGACTACAGTATTTTCGCCTCGGTGTTTCAGTAGATTGTTTTTGATTGAGTTGTTCTAAATTTGTTTTCAAATCCCTTAATTGAGCTCTCAATTCAGTCACTTCCTTGTCTGACTCGGATTGGCAGTTATCATGGGATGGTCT
Source organism: Coenobita brevimanus (assembly GCF_032717465.1). Taxonomy (NCBI): domain Eukaryota; kingdom Metazoa; phylum Arthropoda; class Malacostraca; order Decapoda; family Coenobitidae; genus Coenobita; species Coenobita brevimanus. Next base: position 27,390,402 of record NC_137008.1, on the reverse strand, counting down.
TGGTGGATTATCAACTACATTGGTATCTGAGGGATTTTCACTTTTATTGTCTCTATCCGGCATTGCATTAACTCTGGTGGTATACCTCTCTTCGAGAAGCTGCCTTTAATTTTCGATCCTGTCAATGAATTTACGGAGTGGATATCCGTCATCAAGGTAAGCTTCCAATTTTTCCCTAGACTCAAGCGGAAGACCATACCACAGTTTCTTCTTGATCCGTTTATCTCGCGAGGGAAACTTTTCTTTCGGGAACTTTGTTTCAAGAGCCGCATGCTTACACATGAACCTATGTACAAACGCCTGGGGTGATTCCTCCCAGTCATAGGTCATGTTCTCTAACTCTTGCCAAGCTCGATCTACACTCAGCTCGATGGCAAACTCCGCATTCAAGAATTTTTTAAGCTCAGGCCATGACAGTGCAAAATGTTTCTTTTGATAATTATGAATGAAAGTGGCCAATTCGGAACCCATTCGACTCTTGGCAACCTGGATTCTAGTTGCGTTGCTAGTATGAGTTTGTTCCACTGCCTCACAAAACATTTCGAGGCGAGATGTAGCTTCTATCCCTTGCAGCTGATTTAATTCCAAAATTGGGATATCGCGCGGTTTTGTGAGAGAGTGGTGTGAACTCATAATGTGTGAACAAGGGGTCGAGTGTGAAAGCAGCGTTCTGTTAGTAGCACCGAACTGTTCCTCAGCCTCATCCAATTGAATGGTTACATGATCTCTCCCTACTTGTGACGGACGATCAGCTGCCGGCTGCGTCTGAGCAAACAACTGTCCATATAGAGACATGGTGACTAATGTACTATTCTTACTCACAAAAAAGAGGAAATTAAATTTTGAAATATTCTCTTTACTTTTCACTTCCCTTCATTTTCTCACCAACGCCACTAATTTGGGAACGATGAATATCCCACCGCTGCCACCAGTGTAATGGTAAGAGATTTTATCCCACCGGTTGACACCAGTGTAATGTTAAGAATTTTAATGCCACTGGCTGACACCAGTGTAATGATGAAAATATTATCCCACCGGTATTCACCAGTGTAATGATAGTGGATGTTTATATTCTTACCTGTTGTGGGTACTGATCAACTCATCCATGGATATACAAGTGGTACTCGACTTAGTATAACAATTTATAGTAAATATTTATGAAATATTATGGTAGCGTTTGTAGTTTTTGGCCGAGCTTAGATTTAGTTGGTACCACAGGTGGTTGTTGTTCCCTCAGCGAAGGAATCTTGAATTGGAAGGGGAGTGAATTTGGCTTGAGGACATAATTTCCTTGATTAGGTATACTAATAAAGAAAAGAAAATGATATATATATATACTTTACTCTACTTTAATAATTCTGTTAATTTCCACAAAACATTTTTAATTACATGGCCCTTTTTAGTATGAGAGAAAATTGTAAATGTACTAAGGCTTTTGGGTGATCATTCCTCTAACATTATTACCAGACGAAGCAATTTGATACACGCGAGGTATGGAGTTGTTGTACTTTTACTTTCTTTTTGGCCGTTACTCTTGGGCTCAACAATGGCCTCAAGACAGGGACACATTTACGGGTATGAATTGTCTGTTCGGGCTGGCATAGCCTCGAACCAATAAGAATGATTATTTGTGTTCATCTTTCACCCATATAATATATTCTCCTCGGGTAATTTTCTCGATTCCCATATCAAGACAGTATTATTTACAGTTCATCATCAACAATGTTATATAGTCACTTGAAAATACATAATCTCTCGGACTTGTCTAGCCTCGAGGAATAATTAAAAAAAAAAAGAAATATAATCACCAGGAACACCCGATCACTCGGGCTTGTCTAGCCTCGAGGTACAACTCAAATATCACATTATTGCTCACAATCAGTAAGTTCCCTTCCACGCTCCTGATTATATATTTTTTTTTTATAAACTAATTTTAAAGAAAGAGAACAGTTAATGAATTTGAATTTTTCCTTTCCGTTACAGAACATATCACTTTTATATTTCTATTCCTTATCTACAAAAAAGAAGTTCACTTGATAGGATCATTAATAACACATCAACTACCTTCGGTTTGTAAAATAACTCGTGGGTAGTGTAAGTGTAAGTGTAAGAATCTATGGGCAATACTATGGAAATAACGGCGTGCTCACACGGACGTCGCCGGTGTATGGGGAACTAATCGAACGTCTATTAGATACGATGACTGGAGCTCGAGTGACACTATGTTAAACTCTCAACAATATTACTTCATATAGTCCATATTAAGTAAGGATTAAACAAAGAAAAAAAGGGGGAGGAAGAAGAAATGTGGACGACTCACGTAAACAAACGTCTATTAGATACGATCAGGGATGTTCTGCCCAAAGACCCAATATATCGTACCGTAGCATGAAAATTATCGTATATTACCCTAAAATTATCGTACAGGTAAATTTTCAATTAAAACAAGTTACCAGACGAGATGGTGTGTAAAGAAAGTATGATGAAATGGTAAATGTAGACGGGGCATCATGAGCTTGACTGAGTCAATCCAGGAGAATCACAATTAGGTGAATACAAACTAGTAATTAAGACGGTACATTACTTTTGCCTTTCTTACACTCACGTTTCCCGGTAAGAAATTAAGAATATCCTACAAAGCTTTATGTATACCAGCATATCAACTGTACTTACGACTTTACTGAAGTCCTATACAAAGTTGCAGAGTGGGTAGTGGGTACAGCAGCACTACAGCTTGGCCAGGGCATTGAACCAGACCACACCAAGCACCGAGTAAAGTTTGAACTTCTAAGTCCTTGACATTTATGGGGTCGGCCGGGCTTGGCCCTGACCTCCCATGGGACTGGGAGGGGAAAGGAATTTCGTGAGTGACTCAGGGGAAGCGTGGGTTACTGGGGTGTGGGCACAATGAACCGTGTGGCGGGAATAGTGAGTGTTGTTAACCTGCAGTATATACAGTATATATATAAAAAAAAAAAAAAAAAAATCTAGGGAAGCTGAAATAGACAAAAATTATCGTATATTTTGAATGTGATATCGTACATCGTACAAGCATCCCAAATTATAGTACAAATACGATAATTATCGTACGTAGAACATCCCTGGATACGATGACTGGAGCTCGAGTGACTCCGTCGGGCAGCCACTGCTTGTCAAATGAGATGATGTTTTTGAAATATGGTGGGTTTCAATTCTCTTTACAATTTATTTAGCAGTGTACCCATGATGCCAGAACTTTTGATTGAATTGGGGAAAATTTGGGATTTATTCCTTACTTAATTTAGAAACTGATTCTATCACTATTTCAATCTGAATCTGAAACCAGCTCATGCCATCTAGTGACGGCCAAGATAAACGGGACTTTAAATCCTCACAAATGACATTATTTAGGCCTTTTGGACTGCTAATCTTACATACTTGTGTTCTAGCAGCTTCATTAGCAAACATTTCACAACTAGGTTATGGAAAGAATTGTATATTCATCATTACTCTGTTTAAGGTTTAAACTCGGCGCCCAACAACGACAAGAAAAGTTGCGCACGTTATTCGTTACTCTACGAGACGGGGATTTCCCATAGCTCAACATCCACAATTACATCACCCACTGCATAGATACAGAGATACATACATATAAAAATAGAGTTAGCCCTACAGTAATTATTAATATATGAATTACTACTTAGGGTAGGAACTTATAAACTAATATTCAGGTTACACCCTATCTAACTTAAAATTACAGTACTACTAAACACATACATGAATATCAAATGTGTGGCACTACACATTGAGGGACCTTGATTCTCAGAGAACACTGGTGTGCCCCTGTGGCATGTGTGCGAAAGCAAGCTGCCCCTGTAGAAAGCCTGTAGTGAAATGCTGAAAATTTTGCAAATGTAATAAGGTTTCAGATGTATGCAAGAATCCATTTATTTGAATGATTTTTATATTGTACATATTACTGTAAAATAGTTGTACAGTTGAAAAAGAAAAATATACATGTGTCACTGGCATACAATTTATATTTCAGGCATATCCCGCTGAGGCAGGGAACAGTAAGGATTTGAATTTCATAAAATCAGACTTTACTGATCTACCAGAAGGCCCGCCGACATGTCGTAAAAATACCCCCGCTAATACCAATACACCAGTCCTGTATGAGACAGCCCTAGCATGTATTCAATATGGACGGTGGGTGTTAGCGCCGAAGTGGTGACATGTAGAGGTGTGCGGTACGTAGGAGGACTACTGGGCCTTGAAAGCAGGCTGTGAAGCCTTTGCCCAGAGTCGGTCACAAAAAAAAAAAAAAAAAAAAAAAAATGCATTTTCATTATTTGCACTGAATTGAGATGAGAAATATGTGCAAGGATTTGTTATGTTAGGGATACTGGTATGCATAACTATTTGGATAAAATATGAAAAGTTTTATGTTTAAAATGGCAAAAGAACTAATTTCAAATGCCATGAGGTTTTTGCACTGCAGGTGTTTATGTCACCACAAGTGGTAATATTCAAGGGTACATGACGTAGGTGTGGTTCTTTTATGAATGTATTTGAATAAAAATATTTATGTTGCAATAACTATTATGTGAATATTTCATGTTCAATAGGGAACACGTGGGAAGTTCTGACCAAGTTGCATTGATCTAGATGCAAAATTGACAAAGTGACACAGGTAAAGTTTTATGTATTTTTGAAAATGAGATTAAATTTCCTTGGACTTTGAACAAATATGGTGTCAGATTCCAACATAGCCCTTCGAATCGTCACAAATTGTATTGTTTTCTGTTCATGTACATCAGTGTCATGAGAAAATGTGATACATTATCTTTTTTATATATAATCTGATGAAATATGGATGAAAAATGGGAACGCTCTATTAAAAAAAAATTTCACGAGCAAAAAATTTCTTTCACAGGCTGTATATACCAAATTTACCGGCTCTGAAAGTGGTACCCTCTCGTTTTGGGAATGCTTTGACATATATTCAATAAAAATGGACAGTATTTCTCTAAAACAGAGATGTACACGAATCGCCCTTAGAGCCAGGACTATGAGAAGAGTGTGAGGATTGCTTGATGCAGGTAGACACATATGTTTACCAGATTAAGTAAAATGTAGTATAATATAACAATAAATAACAGAAACCTTGTTAGGTAGAGAAAAAAACAAATAATTGTAAGTGGCAATACCAGACTCCCACTTGCCCCCTTCACGCGTAAGGGTAGTAGAAGTAACAATATTTCAGGTAGGCTGTTGAATAATGTGATTAGTACACCAAGAAAAAAAAAAAACAGTTAACACTTACTTCAGTCTGATACTTCGTAACGTGGAACCAGTTCCCATATCATTCACCCTCTGTTCTTGACCAGTTTCTCCGTTCCTCTCCTCTCTCCACTTTTCTTTTGTCCACTCCCTCTCACTTCCTTCCTCCCTCCCCCTTGTTTATCACCCTTTCTTTGATGATGTGGCCTGAGTGTAACGTGTGTGGATGACGGATGTGGGAAATGTGGGGGAGGAGGTGGAGGAAGTAGAGTTGGCTAGAGATGTAAGGGGGAGAGTAAAGGGAGGTGAGGGGGTGCAAGGTGGAAAGTGAAGGTGGTGTAGTGATGCTGTGTCGTGGTCTTGTCAGGTTTTGAGCAGAAGAGAGTAAAGAGAGAGGACAGTAATGTCGTCATATGGATAATTATCGTTAAACAGAAACCTTCGGGAATAGTAGGCACAATTCAGGCAGGCTGGTGATATTGTGGTTAGCAGAATAAGATAAAACAGTAAGACACTTACATCATGTATGCTCTTTTTTCATTTTTTTTTATCGAGGCGAAGATGCACATGACCGGTTGGTGATGACTGGTTGAATGAAACATGTCCGATTAATATCGTTAAATTTGAGTTAGTCCATAAGTTTTGACTCATATTACCAGTAATTATTTGAAATACAACAATGTTATTCAGACATATTGCATTCAGCCGGTCATCACCAACCTGTTTAGTGCATCTTCGCCTCGATAAAATAAAATTAAATATTGTACTAACATTGCTGAAATAAAAAAAGAAAAAAATAGTATGAAGGAGGTGACAGCCCCATCCACGTCCACACCCTGCATCCATGACCCACTATTCCATTCTCCTTTCCTTCACTATCTCGCCCTTCCTCCTCCTACTTATGTACTGTATATATATATATATATATATACTTTTCCGTGGACGAAGGCATAATATGGCTGGCGGTTGGTTGCTCAAGCGAACAACACATTACCGATAGACAAACCAAGAAGCAGACAGAAATAAGACAGGAAACATTTAAAGTGGCAGTCGAGAGAAAAGATACGAGGGAAAGGAAAATGAAACACTATCGCTCTGATGTGGAAAGAGACACTGAAATATGAGTGAAGGAGATATTGACAGACACTGCGGCATACAGCTGATGGGACACATAAAGATGCAAAAAGGGATGAAGATAAATAAATAAAAGAAAAAGGATGCACACCTACTTCAAGAGTACAAAGGACGAACATCAAAGAGAGAGAAGGAGAGAGAGAGAGAGAGATGAAAAGGTCCAAGAAAGTATGATGGTAAGAATAGCGGCGATAAGAGAGATAAGGGAGATAGGATAATTAAACTGTGATGACCACTACAGCAATGATAAAAAGAAACAAGGAGGTCAAGACGAGAGGCCGGGTGCCAGGTTCAGGATGTTATTGGAAATGGTTGGGGTGATGGTGGTGATTATTACTCTACTTAGGGCCTCGGTCTGTGAATAGCTGCTCTTCGATAGACCATTCTTGAGGGGGTGGGAGGCAAAATGGCATAAAAACGAGAGAGAGAGAGAGAGAGAGAGACGCACACCTGTTGTTCCTAAATACCCAGCTTCAAATGGCCTCGTAGAGCGCCATAGGCGAAATGTGTTGGAGTGTTTAAGACATCTAGAATCAAAAATTGCGTCCAGGGATGAATGGATATTCCAAGTTGCAGGGTCTTTAAATAGTTCCATCAATGCCTGTACTGGCGAATTTCCCTTTGTCTTATGTGGTTTCGATAAAGACCTCCCTTATTCTATGTTATCCTCAAAGCCTGGTCTCTTCTATAATATGGATGACTATCTATCTATCTATGTCTATATACCTAGGCTGCTTAACCCAAGGAAAGGGAGGTAGCCGAGACAGGACGACACACTCCCCATTTACTCATCCATTCAAACACATTCATTCGCATCTTAGCCCCAAAGGGGAGAACGGACAGATCATCACCGCACCACACCGCACAAGGGTCAACTGCGCAATGCAATCAGTGACATCCGCAGCAGGGCCCTACAGCAGAGCTGGTTTACCCCTGCCACATCATAACAGACCCATCCCATTACCCGCACCTGACCTGACTAGCTGATCAGACCAAATGCGGGAGAATATCCCCTCAGGGCTGCGTCATCACTTATTCATTCACAATTTCTCTCCATTTATTTCTGTCATGCACAGCCACTCTTCCTTGCTCAACAGACATCCCTCTCGCATCCAGCGCTCTCTTCACATTGTCCATCCATCCTATTTGTGGTCTTCCTCTCAGCCTTACACGTCTCACATCAGATCTAGTTATCTTTTTCACCAATCGCTCATTATTCATTCTCTCCATATGCCCAAACCATCGCAACACCCTCTGCTCAACTCTACCAGCCATCTCCCGAACAACTCCAGTTCTCCTGCGCACTTCATCATTTCGCACTCGATCCATAAGCGTCACTTCACACATACTCCTCAGACACCTCATCTCCATTACATTCAAACTTTTCCTCTCTGCTACACCCATATTCCATGTTTCAGCCCCATATAATGCAGTCGGTACCACAACACCCTCATACAGCCTTCTCTTTACATCCATTCTATGTGAACGACATCTAAACACTTTTTTCATTCCTCCCAGCACCTTTCCTGCTTCATTTATTCTAAACTTCACTTCTGCATCTATTCTTCCATCCACAGAAACATGTGATCCTAGATATTTAAAACACTCTACCTCCTCAAGCAACTCGCCATTCAAATCTATATTCATCCCCCTACCATCTACCAACCTCGTACACTTCATCACTTTACTCTTATTCTCATTTACTTTCAATTTCCTCCTTTCACACACCCTTCCAAACTCCTCTACCAACTGTCTCAATCTCTCCTCTGAATCAGCCACCAGTGCAGTATCATCTGCAAACACCAGCTGCTTCAGATTCCACTCTCCACAATCAACATTCACCAGACTCAGACCTCCACCTAAAACTCTTGCATTCACCACCCTTACAACGCCATCCATGTAAATATTAAACAACCAAGGGGACATCACACATCCCTGTCGCAGCCCCACTCTCACGGGAAACCAATCACTCACAACATTTCCCACTCTTACACACGCTCTACTGTTTACATAAAAACTTTTCACCCCTTTTAGTAACCTACCATCAAGTCCATACAATCTTAAAACAGTCCACAAAGCCTCCCTATCAATTCTATCATACGCTTTCTCTAAATCCATGAATGCCCAAAACACATCCTTGCCTTTCGCTTAATACTTTTCACACACTTGTCTCACAGCAAACACCTGATCCACGCATCCCCTCCCTCTCCTAAAGCCATACTGCTCATCACCAATCACTCCCTCTGTACCCTCTCTAACTCTCATAATTAACACTCCGCCATAAACCTTACCTACAACCCTCAGCAGACTTATACCCCTAAAGCTAGTAGATTCATACTTATCACCCCTGCCTTTATACAACGGGACCACACAAACACTTGCCCAGTCAATTGGCACGATACCTTTCACAAAGCACACATTCAACAATCTTACTAACCAGTCAAGAATAGTCACCCCACCATCCTTCAGGCATTCCACAGCACACCCATCCATACCTGCAGCTTTCCCTGTTTTCACTATGTAATGTGAAAATGTCAAATTTCCAGAAAATCCATCTGTATATACAAGCAAATCTGGCTTCATCTCAGGAGAGCATGTTGCAACGCCAGCGTAAGTCTACCTTATCTATCAGAGTCAGTATTGGCGATCTGGTATTTGCTCATTCACTTACGCGCACCTCTAAAATGGCTGGCAATTTTACAGGCCCACAACGCGTAATAACTCGACAGGGTAATAAGTTTGAAATACTGGAATTATCAACTAGAGATATCATATGGGTGCATGTGGACGATCTTAAATGTGCACCGTGAGGCCTGGTGTTAGAAGAGTCACTTGCACAATCTACCGGTACATCTCCTTCTCATGCTTCTACTGTTCCTCCATCTGAACTTTCTTCACACACACCTTCCCCTTCCACAGCCAATGAATATCGATACAAATTGCGTTCTGCATGCAAAGCTTTTGTTTCATACACAGTCACCTCCTCAAAATCATTCCTGTCAATTCGAACTTATGTTATAGGTAAGATGTTTGAGGTCTACCTGCTGGCAGTACTGACCCTAATAGGGTCCGGGTTAGGTGAAGACGATGGTGGAGTACGTCCCAGGGTCTTGGTTGGCTAAGGAGGCGAGGTAATGGTGATAGAAGATGTGGTCTCCCTGCGCTACGATCTTGAGCCGCTGGCCGACGTAGCCTTTGTCCTGCCTCACTACGCACGCCAATTGGACGAGATACAGACCCTCCTATCGACCATTGTAGGGAAGCACAACCCTGATAAGTTTGGTACCCCCTCTGTCTATAAATTTGCTGGAAACTAGAGTACACTGAAACACAGCTATCTCACTTAAATGACAGTGTCCAGCCAAGTGCCTGTAGGTCATTCACTTGTGAAACGCGGTCTCTTTGACCTAGGCGGGGGGGGGGGAGTTCTAATTGGCATATTTGGCATTGAAACAACTCGTGACCTCTCTGATTTCAAATCCGACCTTGCTTAGTTAGCCGGTGCCCTTGAGTCTCAAAATCGAGTAATAAAGGTTCAACACACTATGCTACAGAAGATCATAGCCCACTTAAATGTTACATACACTCTAAACAACTTCTTACGAATTCTCAAGAAGCAAAATTTCAAAAATTAACATTGTCTCAGAGCTCTTTTATGTCAAACTACACATGGACAACCTTCAACTCTCCCTAGACTCTCTTCTCTCACGTCACTACCTTAGTTTGTATACTAGTTGATGCTGTCGGTGGTCGTGTCACTGCAGACTTAGTACATTTCTCTGATCTCTGTTCTTTCTTGGATTGGGCTCATTCTACTTTTGACTTATCTCCAGTGCTTTCTTTCTCCTTTCTAGAGTTCTACTGTCCAGTACTTGAGGCCACCTTCTTCACCCAGGACATTGTCGTTCATATTCCTCTTCATTCTGCCATCACATTCGATCTCTTCCAAATTATTCCTTTTCCCTTCTTGTTCAGTAACTCCTCTGTTCTCTCATAGTATTTCCTCCTATCCCATGATCGTCTCTCTATTGCTTTCACATCCTCCAGTGATCTCGACAAGTGTTTTTCCTTACACCTGCTTCTCGTCTTTGTGCTGCCTACCTTCTGGCACCGCGCCCTGCGAGTCTGCCTTGGTTTGCAATCATTCTGTACACTCTGCCTCTTCCTTTATTTTGACTCAACTCCCAGCGCATCAAGCTCATGTGAACCACATCCAGTACTTCTTCCTCACTGTCTCAGTCTCTGTTAATGTCATGATTCCTGGAACTTCTGTTCGTTCAGTGCCTGCTAGTGGTCTCTATAAGGCACCTGATTATTGTACAGTTAAATCAGAATCTGTCGTCACCTATGCCACTCGTTATCATCAGGCCTCACGCAATTACGCATATGAAATCTTTCAACCCATGAACATGACTTCAGCCTCCCTTTTGGCAGTCTATCCATCACCTCTGCAAACTTGCGTATGTTCGACCTTCTCAACGAGAGTGATTTTGTTATGGATCAATTTTCCTTGGCCTTCATCCGTTCATGGGTACATCCAATCTTTGTGTTTACCCCAGTGGCTGTCTCATTTATCGGATTCATTCTGCCCATTTGTGCAGTGCAATGTTGTGTTAGGAAAATGGAATGCAGACTACATGAAATCCGCATCGCAACAAGGATAGTACAACCAATAGAGGACATTGAAGCTGGCCATACATAGTATCCTCTCATATGACTCATAAAAGTGACATAAGAATCATATGACATCTGTGGAAAATAAAATGACAAATATGGAAAGTAAAATGGCATATTGAAAGGTACAATGACAACACTGAAAAGTTAATGAAATAAAGTTATATTATGGTAGAGGATGATTAAAAAGAAAAAGAACAAGAACAAGAGCACAGAAAATTATCAAAATAGTAACAAAGAAAACAAATGAAAAAACTAAATGAACATTAAATAGCGTGAAAATGACACGGGGAACAATACTCAAGTGACACAATTGGAGAAAAAACAAAAAACACTGAGAACATACATGTATACAGTGGACTTCATCCAGACAATCTTTGTGTGCTCCACTGTAGAAATATGAATATTCCATATATCATTATAATATTATATCTGTGTACAATAGACTTCGACTATTGAGTGATGAAAACTGCTAATATGTATTATTACTGCCAATCTATATTATTACTTAAAATACTATCTCCAGTATTATACATATTGTTACGGAACAGAAAGAGATAATGAACACTTCAAGTGAAAACAAAAGAGTTAGGTAAAATTACAAGTTAAAGTTTAATGCTCAAACTAACAACTAAACATTCAGGACTCATAAGGATAATGTAATGGCAAAACAGGTTACATATATGATTAACTGCAATAGCCTCTATTAACACGAATTTAGCAAGAACAAATTTATCTAAGTCAGCCCTGATAAATGAGAGAACCGAATAATGCTCAGTTAAAGTAAGATATAATATTATTACAGATACAAAATATTACTAATACTGGCTGACATTAAAAACTCTACATGAATCACAAAATCCTTACCAGGCCTAAGAATTAATGCCTTAGGCCATACAGTGCAAGAATAATGGAAACAACACTTATACTCAAATTATACAGCAGCTAGATGGCTGGAGACTTCCTGAGCACTCACAATAATAATAATACACTATACAGGGGAGGTCAGAGATGTGAACAAAATGAGGAGTAGATCTAAGTGGCCCCTAATGCAGAGACTGAGCTCATTATATAGGAGGCCGGCAGAGCTTGATTCAACTTGCAAGAAGGACGCGGAAATGAAGGTACAAGAGAGGAAGAGTTGACAGTCCTGCTCTGAACAACAGAAAGAACGACTTACTCTACTATAAGGGGGAGAAGGGGGGAGTGAGGTAGAACACGCAAGCCTGGTCACTATGGAAGCCACGAGGCGAATCGTGATCAAACATGCAGAATACTGTACGTTAGAATTATACAAAGGATGATGAAATCATAGGCTATGTAACACCTCCCCACAAAGAAAAAGAAATTTACAAAGGAAATTTCTTATTACTCTAAAATAATCTGTCTAAAGTCTAGATAAGCAATCTGCAATAACATTTTCTTTCCCCTTGACATGTTGTATGTCTAATGAATACTCCTGAAGAAGTAGACTCCATCTTGTCAATCTCTGATTTTTATCTTTAAACTTACTAAGGAGTTTCAGTGGGTTATGATCGGTATAAATGACTATGGGGTCAAAACCAGAACACAAATAAAGTGAAAAATGCTGTAAACCCAAAATCAAGGCCAAAAGCTCTTTCTCAATAGTTGAGTAGTTCTTTTGAGGTGGAGTGAACTTCTTACTGTAATAAGATACAGGGTGTTCAATACCCTGATCATCCTCTTGAAGCAAAACAGCCCCAGCTCCTGTATCACTTGCGTCAACAGCCATCTTAAAAGGCTTAGCAAAATTTGGAGTAGCGAGCACTGGCTGACTTAATAGGATAGCTTTAAGCTTACTGAAAGAGGATTCACAGTTATCGGTCCAGACAAATTTAACTCCCTTGTTCAGTAGGTCTGTAAGTGGTGATACAAGAATTGAAAAGTTAAGAACAAATCTCCTGTAATAACCTACCATTCCCAAAAATCTTTGTAGCTCTATCCTACTTTTAGGTCTAGGAAGATCACTTATAACCTGAACCTTAGCTCCTGGTGGTGCAACGTGTCCATCACCAATTATGTACCCAAGGTACTGAACTTTAGCTTGACCAAACTCACACTTTGATAAATTAGCTACAAGATTAGCCTGAACCAAACGCTCAAGAAATTTACTGACATGGCATAGGTGATCTTTCCAGTTGTCACTGAAGATTAACACATCATCAATATAAACAACACCCTGCCAAACCATCTTTTACAACATTCATGAGCTTCTGAAAAGTGGCTGGTGCATTCTTCATACCATATGGCATTACAGAACATGCAAAAGTCTTTCCTAGTGTTACAAAACATGAGATCTCCCTAGCACGTTCAGTCATAGGTACTTGCCAGTATCCCTTTAACAAATCAAACTTACTTATGTACCTAGCCTTTCCGATCTTGTCTATGCAATCTTCCACACGAGGGAGAGGGTGTCTGTTTTGGTTATCTGATTAACACGTCTGTAGTCGATGCAAAGCCGCTGTGACCCATCTGGCTTAGGGACTAGAGTGACAGGAGAACTCCACTCACTCTGACAGGGCTCAATCATCTTGTGGTCCAACAGGTAGCCAAGCTCCTTCTGGATGAGAGGAACTTTCACTAGGTTCACACGGTAAGGAGGCAGTTTAATTGGCTTTGCGTCTCCAACATCGACATCATGCATCAACACAATGGTTCTTCCTGGATTGGCACGGAACACTTGCGGGTACTCCTGCAGTAATGCCGAAAACTCCTGCCTTTCCTCGGGAGCTAGATGAGAAAGCTTAGTTTGGAGATCATTCATGATGTCAGGATTCTTCCCCAAACTATCACTCAGGCTCATACTGCATGGGAGAACTTCACTTGAAGACTCGGGTGGAACAGCTACAGTGCAGACTGGGTTATTTTCGTCCCGCCTGTGATATAACTTTAGCATGTTGATGTGACAAAGTTGCTTGTTCTTTCTACGATCTGGTGTGGCGACGACATAGTTGACGTCACTGAGTTTCTTCTCCACGAAATAAGGACCACTAAATTTGGCTTGAAGAGGTTGCCCATGCACTGATAGCAGAATCAAAACCTGATCTCCTGGATGAAAGTGGCGTAACCTGGACTTCTTATCATACCAAGTCTTCATCTTCTCCTGAGCAGCTCCTAAATTCTCTCTCGCCAGCTATAAAGCAGTGGACAGCCGTTCCTTGAACTTCATCACATACTCCAGCAGGTTAATGCCATCTTCCTCCCACAGCCAGCATTCCTTGAGTAGCTTAAGGGGTCCTCTTACTTCATGGCCAAACAGTAGTTCAAAGGGTGAGAAGCCCAGTGATTCATTTGGAGATTCTCTTGCGGCAAATACAAGGAATGGAAGACCTTTATCCCAGTCTTTCTGATGTTCCAAACAGTATTTCCTGAGCATCGATTTGAGCGTTTGATGATATCTCTCCAACGCTCCTAGGGTCTGGGGATGGTAAGCTGAAGACGTGATCTGGGTGATGCCCAACTCTTTCAGAGACTGCTTCAAAACATTTGACATGAAATTACTTCCCCGGTCTGACTGTACCTCCTTGGGCAGACCAAACTTGGTGAAGAACCCTAGCATTTCCTTAACCATGTTCTTTGCAGAGATATTTCTAAGTGGAATGGCTTCAGGATAACGAGTAGCCATATCAATCAGGGTCAACACATAAGAAAATCCTGAAGAAGTCTTAGGAAGAGGGCCCACAAAATCCATCAACACACGGGTGAATGGCGCCTCAAAATGAGGAATGGGAACTAGAGGTGCAACTTTTTCGGTCTGATTACACTTCCCCACAACTTGACAGGTGTGACAAGACTTACAAAGCAGGAAACATCTCTGAAGATACCTGGCCAGTAGAAGCATTTGAAAATGCGTGCCACAATCTTCCTCACTCCAATGTGTCCTGCCAAACTGGAATCATGAGCCACTCTAATGATATCCTGCCTACAAACACGAGGGATGACAACTTGATGTACAACCTCCCATTCACAGTCGGCTGATGCTGTTGGGGGTCTCCACTTTCTCATAAGTACTCCTGACTTTATTTAATAACAAGTAGAAGCACCAGCTGACTCTTCCTCACTGCAAGCAGAGTTAGCTAGACCTTTCAACTCAGGGTCAGCAACCTGCAACTCAACCAACTCTTGACGAGACAAATTATCAACACTACGGGGTACTGCCTCATCTGGTGAGTGGTCTAAATTAGCAAGAAAAGTGTCAGCTAGGATAACATCATCATCATCATTATCCTCTAAGTCACCAGTAACTTTAGACTTAGCCCTTGTGACAGCACATGCAGAGAACACATCAGGGATATCACAATCCTGGGTCGCAGCCACTGGCTCACTAGACAACTGAGGAGCTGGACACACTTGACTTCCACCAATATCATTTCCAAGTAAGAAAGTTACACCTGACATTGGGAGTGTCTCAACCAACCCAACCATAATGGAACCATTAACAAAACCAGACTCTAAATGTGTTAGGACTCCATATTATAATTACAAATCATAATAGATAGATAGATAAATAGATAGATAGACAGTTCTATGCGAGCCTGGGAATGGGAAATGATCTTGCAAATTACACTGAGGAAAGCTGACGACAGATCACAAAGTGACCAGTAAGGTGATGATGCAGTTAGTTGTCAGCAATCCACCAGTGAACAAAGCCTTAGTGACCATACACACACATACACACATACTCACACACAGGCTTCTAGAACTTTCCACTCACAAGGAACACACGTAATACGTCTCCTGTTTCACCAGAATTTAGGAAAGAGAGGGCAGAAAGAAGCTAGCCATAGAACAGACAGGTCGCAGGGAGAAGGGCTTAGCAACTTGACAGAGAGACAGAGAGAGCGAGACAGAGAGATAGCTAGCGGGACTCTATACTCCGCTCTGTGTGAGAGACTTTGTTAATATTTCCAAGACAAATAAAAATAGTCCCATACTATTCTTTACCTCTCCTGTCACTACATGACAAATGGGAAGAAGATTATCTACTTACAAAGCTACTCAAATATAACACCCGCTCGTCCACAAGTCTAATATATAGATAACTCCACTACAAGTAAATACAAAGTCTTTATGACATTTGGTAGCAGCGAATGTATACGAACCTCGTCTACGAATCAACAGTGAATTCCTACAATATATCAAGATTGAGAAAAAAAAAAAAAAAACTCTCAACCAACAACACAACCAGCTCCTGACAATTCTCTCCAACCAGCCCCCTGCGTCTCCACGATCATCACGCTGATTTAGAAGTGATCACATGACGCCTTGCAAGTAGTTTAACAAAATATTGATACGATCTTGCAATTCCTACGATGAACCAACGAACTACAACCATCTACAATCAAATACAAGTAACAACTCTACGAGTCGTCTGTATAATCTTCTACACGCACCTACAAGTAGCGGCAGTCTTCATCCCACAACGAGTAAATCACAAGAGAAAAGGACCGAGAAGACATCGACAAAGAAAAATGGGACAGACAAACGAAGAGTGAGACACGACTCATAACCACCAGACCTCACCCTCCTCTCTCTGCTACATCCACCCAACTTCCACTGCTGACGCAGGAGTCAAGAGGTCAAGACGACGAAGCAAATACCAAGTCCATATTCACAACTCATCTTACTCATCTTCACTCAAGTTACTCATCGCTACTCATTCACTCACCACAGCTACCAGTGTGGGAAGCCGACGTCACCATGTGCTGAGATGACATCACAACGCGAGTCTGCCATGCCAAGCAACGTGTGACTGACACCAGGCACCTCTCACCCACTACTCATTACTCATTATTCACATAGCTCCTACTCATACTCATTTATTTTCACAGTTAAGTTGGAAATTCGACGTTCTATGCTGAGGTTTGCCTGGGACAGCTGTTAACCACCACAAGCACCAGGCCATGGAATTTCCTGAGTAATATCGTCCATCAACACACCACTAGAATTATCAAGAGATCTTCAATCAAACCTGTATTTTTCTTCTGAGATCGACTTTTGTATCGACACACCTCTACGATCTGTATCAAGTGGGTAAAATTATACTTACTCATTTCTTCTCAGTGCTAAAATTAGCTATATTCAACTTTTTTTTTTTTTACTTATTTCCATATATACACTCATACACTCACTAGCTATCATTTATTTCAACTTATTTACTCATCTATTTTGTTAGGACATAAATAAACAACAGGCGTATTTCATAACACCATATCTTAATGACAGGAATATATTCGCCACCACCCACGTTAATACCAGATGACACACAATTTGCCACAACAACAGACTCACAATTAAGAGAGCACCAAGGCAACACACCAGATGACACACAAATTGCCACAACAACAGACTCACAATTAAGAGAGCCCCAAGACAACCCATCCCTTGTACAAACCTCACCACACACTAGAGATCAAGAAACAAATACGGCAGTTTCAGATGATGAGTGGGAAATCCCCTCTGACGTAGCAAGTGCGGACTTTGTCGCTGACTGGCACACGTATGCCAATATACTTAACAGGGTTCACCGGTCCGGTCGTACCTATTCCACCATTCCCTTACACAACAATAAACACGTCCAAGTTGAATTAACAGAGCAAACAGTAAAAATGAATCAAGAAACAAATACCGCTGATCTAACAACCACACCTCAAGTGTTTGTGTATCACGAGGATAAAACTGCCCCAAAATTCTCTGGCACAGACAAAGATCGCATTGATGTCATTTCATTAGTCAGTCAGTGCGAACAAATGTTCATCAAGCGCCACATACTAGATGAACAAGAGAAAATTGCTATTTTTTCATCTTGCATAAGCCAGGAAAGATGTCCAGCGAGCAACTTGCTTCGCTCCGACAAGCTCCATCGTGCTAGGACATATGATGAATTTAAAACTGAATTTCTGAAGAAATTTTCTGGAGGTATGAACTTCTTGCCAGGTATAATTCCAGAATTTCATAAAATTGTAGATCTCGTAAGAGAGCACACTACAAACCATGTGCTCAGTGAAATAACTGCTGATGTCTCCACAATCAAGAGAACATTATTAGCTACTTTGGAAAATTCTAATTGGATAACAGATGATGGAAAGATGTCCCCAGACCTCATCGTGGACATCATTGGTTATGTAGCTGCCTTGTGTAAATTACCTGATAGGACCCTTAAGATCGCCAAGACGATCGCGTACACCCCAGGAATGTGCTTGCTAGACTTAATGAACGAGGTAGAGATGCAGTGCAGTAAAGCAGGTATGGTCGACACACATGCACATTCTGGTAGAATGAGGGTACCTGAGACAGTATCAGCTGTGAAAACATCTACACCGACCCCAAACAGAGAACAAAATCGATCGCGACCAGAAATCAGGCAGACCAAACAAGCAAACGTGACAAGGCCTCGTTCACAGATGCCTTCCTACAGGCAGTTTCATAAGTTTTCGCGCAGCCCGAGCAGGTCTCGCGCCATAAATAACACTTCTTATGGGAAATCACCTCGTAGGTCACAGTCAAGGGATAGGTCCATTCTATGTCATTATTGTGCAAAACCAGGACACACAAGGTATGAATGCTTTATCAAGGCAAAAGAGGACAAACAAAAGACACAAGGATTTGGTCCTTACTGTAGGCATCATAGATACCAAGGGCACTGGACCAGTGATTGCAAAACAGTAGAAAAAATTGTGTCTGTTCAAATCGGGGGAAGACCAAGTCATGACAAAAAACGAACAAACGTAAAGAAATACAAGGCTAAACTTCACATATGAGGCATGTTGGGAAATGAGTGTATCTTGATACCAGCTGTATGTGAGGATCAAAACGTTTCCTTATTTTTAGATACAGGCTCTCCAGTGAACTTAATAACACATGAAGAACTAAATAGAATTCTTAAAAATAAAAAGAAAGTAACTTTTCTGGATGAAGCTGATTTAGATTTATACACAGTAAATGAACAAGAGTTTACAGTGAAAGGTATGATAAGATTAAATATCAGTTTCACAGAAACTACAAGACCATTCTCTGCATTTTTCTATATCGTTGAAAACTTAGCAATTAAAGCTCATATATTACTGGGCTTAAGATCCATGAGAGCTGAGAACATAACTATACTCCCACAAATGAATGGAATAGACTTTGATAATGAATTCATAGAGGAAATAACTTCAGAGCCCTCACCGATTGGTAGAAGAGAGCCAAAAAGAATTGGTAATATTAAAGGCTTAAACAAACATACACAAACAGATGAGTGAATAGATCCACTCCCACCACCAACCCCATCCTCCAGAATTAGTGACCCAGATAACAGTACTGATTTATCAATTTTTCCAGCCCATCTCACTAATGATTTAGTTATACCACCTAATTCATACATGAAGGTTACCATAGAGAGCAAATATCGGAATAGTACTGCTCTTGTCTTAGAAGAATTATGTAAAGGGATTGTCAGTAGAAAACGCATTATGTCATACGAACGACGAAGGGCAAACTCAGATATTCATAATTAATCACATGAATGGGGAGGTTCAGTTGAAAAAGTGAACTTGCATAGTTAATATTGAAAAATGTCCCGCCCCTGTGAAGGAAATAGTTATAGCTGGAGTAACAAGTGAGATAAAATCTACGGATAGAGAAAGAATAAAAGAGAATTTAATTCACTCAGGTGAATTTGATGAAGAAAATGATTTGTTAACCCTGCTGGAAACACACAGGGACACCGTAGCATTGCCTGGATAACAATTAGGGTGTACTAACTTGATTAATCACATGATTAATATGCACCCAGAAACACCACCAATTTTCGTACCAGCTTACCCCATACCACACTCCCAACGTACACTTGCAAATCAGAATGTCGATGAAATGTTAAAACTTGGAATTATTGAGCCTTCAGTCTCCCCGTAGAATGCCCCCTTATTCTTCGTGCCCAAACGAAATGGAGAAATGCGTGCGGTAGTAGATTACCGTAAACTAAATAATCACACAATCCCAGACAGATTTCCCATGCCATTGCTAAGCGATGTTCTACAGAATATTGGTCCTGAGAATAATATATTCTCGACCATCGATCTCCTAAACGGCTACTATCAGATTCCGGTATCTAAGGAGTCACGTAAATTCATTGCCTTTTCAACAAACAGAGGCCATTATCAATATACAAGAATGCCAATGGGACTGAGGACAGCCCCAGGCACATTCCAGCGTCTTATGAATTACGTATTGTCCGGAATTTTAGGACAAGGAATATTTGTTTATCTTGACGATATTATAATCGCAACGAAGAATATTAAGGATCATCTCAGGAAATTAGACTTACTCTTGCAAAAGCTTAGTGATGCTGGATTAAAAATTAAACTTTCTAAATGCAAATTTTGCTTTAAGGAAATAAATTTCTTAGGCCACAAATTAAGTTCTGATGGTATTCACACCACTGATGACAAAATACAGGCAGTGAGAGATTTTCCTGAACCCACTACGACTGACGAAGTTAGACAATTTTTAGGTCTGGCTGGGTACTATAGGTCATTCGTACCACAGTTCTCTCATATAGCCTTTCCTCTATTCCAACTACTCAAAAAAAATGCTGTATTCCAATGGGAAGAAGAACAAAAAAGGGCATTTAACAATCTAAAAATTAAACTAACAAATGCACCTTGTTTAGCATATCCAGATTACACAAAATCATTTCTTATTTGTACAGACGCATCAGTTAAAGGATTAGGGGCTGTACTGATGCAGGAAGATAAAAGAGGAAAGAATCAACCAATTGTATTTGCCAGGAGACAAACAAGAGGTGCGGAGAAAAATTATTGCACTACAGACTTAGAGGCACTTGCAGTGGTTTTTGCATTACAAAAGTTTCGAGATTTGGTATATGGTTATGAAATCCACTTATTCACCGACCATAAACCACTGGTGGGTATGTTTAAAGAAAAACTCCTTTCTGGGAGGAGAGCAAGATGGAAATGTACAGTTGAAAACTACAATGTACAAATTCATTATATACAAGGTAAAATGAACATAGTAGCTGACGCATTATCTAGGAACCCGAACACATTTCAGGTCGCGGCGTTAGATCTCAAAGGAAATATCCCAACCCACGAGGATATCGCAAAGCACAAAGACTTGACCCAATATGGTCTAAAGTAATATACAAGTTAGAAAGTGGAGATGACATACAATTACCCAAGCTGCATGTCCCACTTGAACAATTCACAATGGTCAATAATACATTATACAAAATTAACTCTAAACAACCAAAACGCCAAAGAAATACTAACCAGTTGGTAGTACCTAATGACATGATACCCCAAGTATTACGACTGATACACGACAGCCCACATGCAGGACATCCTGGAAAGGATAAGACATTCAACCAAGCCCAGCTGTTATATTACTGGCCTTCATTACGAAAAGATATAAACAATCATATAGACAGATGCGAATCATGTGCGAAACACAAAGGATACCCAATCACACCTGCACCGATGGGTAATTACCCTGTACCACATCAACCATGGGACGTTGTCGCTGTTGATTTACTCAAGATGCCATTATCATACAATAATAACCAATACTTATTAGTAGCAATGGATCATTTTTCCCGTTATGTCATTTTAGCTCCAATTAAAGATAAGACAGCAGAGACAGTAGCAAAGGCAATAACAGATAATGTAATATGTCGCTTTACTACCCCAAAGGTACTAATAAGTGATAATGGAGGAGAATTTAATTCTGAGATCTTACAAGAAATATGTAAACAATACAACATCAAAAAGGTTAACGTTTTGGCCTGTCACCCAGCATCAAATGGGTTGGTAGAGAGACAAAATAAAAAAGTATTAGATGTGCTACGACACATTCTCAGTGAAAATTATGCAAGCTGGGATGATTGGATTCCCAGAGTAGAAGCCTCAATTAATGGGTCTATAAATAAATCCATCGGTGACACACCACATTTCATTATATATGGTACAGATAAAAAATTACCATATGAGCTCCTAGAAGGTGACAGCATGCCTATATACAATTACGATGATTACTCTAAACTCCGTTTACGTGAATTCCAGGACATTCACAAAAGAGTCAAAAAACAATTAACAATGTCCAAGGAAGAAATGACGGAGGCATTTAACAAGAAGGCAAAAGATTCACCTATCAGCTTAGGAGACATTGTTTACGGTGTCATTCATACGAGAGACAATAAATTATCCCCAAAATTTGAGGGCCCATACAGAGTAATTAACATAAAAGCAAACAAAGTTTTAATTAAGTCACTTTCAAGTGGCGAGGAGAAACAAGTTCATATTGACCATTTAAAACGAGTTTCAAGGGAATTATCCCAAAATTATTTAGCCTCGGATACAACCGAACAGGCGAACGTACCTCAAGAAACCAAGCAAGAACACAACAATGATTATAAAAAGAAATTAAGGTCATATACCAAACAATCGAACATAGGTGCAACTGTTCCAATCAAATCTACAGTACATCATTTACGAGAATTAAATATCGATTTAAACTCCTTCTATAAATGAAATAACAATCAACCGTAACGCACATCATCACTATCATCGACCACAGCGTGATAGGAAATTAAAAGATTTTTTTTTTCGGTAGGTCACGATGAAGGGACTTATGCTATGGATTCTCCTCTACATAGCAAGAGGATATGCACACTTAGACCCCCAACACATAGTACGACAAGGATGCCTCATAGCTCCAACAGCCACGACTACAATCGTTAAGGACGTCATGAGTACTGAAATAAGTCTAGATTACTTGTATGAATTACCTACTTATCTAGACAGACTTGCGACGCCGATACGAACTCTGGACTTCATGATAGGAAATTATGTTTCACAAGCACATAACACCAAGGAAGTGAATGAAATGGTAAAGTTAGCGAAATGGAAACTAGAACAGGCAAAGTCAACTATGCTCGTCATGATCCAAGATCTCCCATCTTATGGAACGGAGGTACTGAGCGACAGGAACAACATCACACGTACTCGCCAAAAGCGTGGTTTGTTCGACCTGGGTGGCGCAGTTCTTGGGAAAATCTTTGGATTGGCTACAGAGGATGACCTTAAAGAAATAAACAACAAATTTAATAAGATAGCTCAGCTACTAACATACCAAGATAAATTCATCACAGGATAGAACTCAGCAATGAAGACAATTGTGAAAAATCTGAAACAAGCAGAAAACATAGCTCTCGAGAGTGTAGATAAAATAAATAAATTGGAGGGAAACGTTACACTTTTCCAACACTTCTCCATCATCACAGAATATATTGACATGATTCTACTACAATTAGAGAACACTAGAGATCGTTTCAGGGCACTTATGCAAGGAATTTCGAATGCTGGTGATGGCAAGATCACAATTGACTTACTCCCAGTTCATGAGCTACGTCAGATAGTTAGTCAAGGCATACATAAACATAAATTGAAGCCGTTGTTCCACAGTCGGGAATTCATGCAATATTACCCGTATTTAGAAGCAACACTAACACCAACATCAGTGGTAGTTCATGTACCATTCATCACTGAAGATTTGTTCACAGTATACCAAATACACCCCTTCCCCTATAAAAATAACAACACTTTGGTCATCATCAACATCAACACAGACACCGAACTCATCATGGTCTCCAAGAGACGGGACACTGTCACTTTCGCAAGTGAATCAACAATTGAACGAAAGTGCCGCACATCCTTACATGCTGTTCATCTTTGTCCTGCGTACATTTTCACGTTTCAGCCTACTGATACAGTCCCTTGTGAAATGGCTATCATCAGAAATGACAATATTCATCATCATTGCAACTTCACTTTTGCTCCAGATAAACTTGTGCACCATCAACGCATTGGACACTCACAGTTTTTTTATTTCTCTCATAACACATCAGTTTACATAGTCTGTCCAGATATACCACCATCTGATACATCAGCATCAGGATTATACATAGCACCAGACTACTGTGCGGTATTTACACCAGCCATGTCTACTTTATCCACCATCAATCATTACGCCATTCTCAATCATACACACAAACATTTCCACCCACTGCCTGATATGAACTTAAACATGAGCACAAGTATTAAGCTGATTTCACCTAAGTTTGAAACTATGCAGCTGATCAATGAAATAATGAAGCCCTGGGAAGTTTTGAGTTTGAGTATGTTCAACCCATATTATATGTATAGCCCAGCACCTACTGTCTTCATAATCGTCTGCATTGTAGTTGCAGTACTGCTGTTCGCAATGCACAGAATGCATGCAAGAATTGCTAATTTGGAGTCATTATTTAGTGGGGGGAGAGTTAACATCCAAGTTAACCCCCCTGAATGAAGTGTACATATTTTGTATATAGTATTAATTATATATATATAAAAAAAAATACAAAGAAGAATGACCCATGTATGGCATACCAGTACCATTATCTTTAAATGAAATATTAATAACTCTTACCATAATCTTAATTTTAAATATTTTTTTTTTCCTGCATGTATGCATTTCACTACAATAACCCAAGTACATACTGTATTACAGTTAAATAATTTACTTTAATGCATTTATTCAAATATGTATACAACTTGTTTAAAATGTAATATTACTGAATAATCACTATTTACTATAAATATTATATGTATACAATATTCATACAATTGTGTTACTTTTACAATATTATATATTTCACTTAATTAGCTTATAAGGTCATTATAATGTGAATATAATATGTATTAATATGTTAGGACTATTAACTGTCGATGGTACGCCATTTTCGCGTGACCGAGCAATATGTTAGGACTCCATATCATAATTACAAATCATAATAGATAGATAGATAAATAGATAGATAGACAGCTCTATGCGAGCCTGGGAATGGGAAATGATCTTGCAAATTACACTGAGGAAAGCTGACGACAGATCACGAAGTGGCCAGTAAGGAGATGATGCAGTTAGTTGTCAGCAATCCACCGGTGAACAAAGCCTTAGTGACCATACACACACATACTCACACACAGGCTTCTAGAACTTTCCACTCACAAGGAACACACGTGATACGTCTCCTGTTTCACCAGAATTTAGGAAAGAGAGGGCAGAAAGAAGCTAGCCATAGAACAGACAGGTCGCAGGGAGAAGGGCTTAGCAACTTGAGAGAGAGACAGAGAGAGTGAGACAGAGAGATAGCTAGAGGGACTCTACTTTATACTCCGCTCTGTGTGAGAGACTTTGTTAATATTTCCAAGACAAATAAAAATAGTCCCATACTATTCTTTACCTCTCCTGTCACTACATGACAAATGGGAAGAAGATTATCTACTTACAAAGCTACTCAAATATAACACCCGCTCGTCCACAAGTCTAATATATAGATAACTCCACTACAAGTAAATACAAAGTCTTTATGACAAATGCACTCTGCACAGAGGGACAGAGAAGTAATTATTCCCTACACCTTGTAAGATAACAGTTTCATCAGAGGAATTAACATTAGAGCCTAGAACACTGGTCAGCATAAGGGATTGGCAAGCACCTGTATCACGATATATTATAACTGATTTCCTGTCATTATTGTCCAGAGGACTGACAAAACCATCAGACAGGAAATTAGCACATGAACTCTTGAGAGTGTCACCCACGTTACTGCTCAAAAGAGGAGCTTCATCATGAGAATTTAATTTACCCCTCAAAGCATGTTCAGCTAACTCGGTTAAAGAATTCTGGAAACTCTCAAGGGTGGACACTAGACCAATTGACTGAATATTTGAAGACTCCTTTTTGTTCACATCACGCTGTCTCCTGAAACATTTCTCCGTAGTATGACCAAGCTTACTACAAAAAGTACATTTACTTTTCTAAAATCTAGAGGTGGAGCTGGTATTTACTTGCTGAGAAACATCATCTTTATTCTCTTTCCTGTTACCTGTACTCTGAGTAGAGGCAACGTACTTACTCTCAGCTTTCCTTTTTTGTTTAGAATATCTCTTGTGAGTGAGAACATATTCATCAGCTAAAACTGCAGCATCAGACAAATTATCTATTCTTTTCTCAAGATATAGGCTTACATCTTTATTAATACACCTTTTGAAGTCCTCCAGCAAAATCATCTGCTTAAATTTATCAAAATCAGAATCCACATTCTTAGAATTTAACCACTGCTCTAACAGATCTTCTTTGATTTTTGCATGCTCAACATGGGATTGCTTATCTTGCTTATAAATTGTCCTAAATTTTACTCTATAGGCTTCAGGAACAAGCTCATAGGCCTTAAGAATCAAGCTCTTAACTACATCATAATTATCAGATTAATCCTGAGGCAAAGATGCATAAGTTACTTGAGCTTTACCGGTGAGAACACTCTGTAGGAGTACTGGCCAATACTTTTTGGGCCAATTAAAACCTGTAGCTACCCACTCAAACAACTGAAAATACTTTGTTAAATCAGATTCATTAAAAGGAGGGACAAGTTTAACATTTTTAGCCACATCAAAATCATCAGAGCTAGATGATCCAGTTCCACCTTGTTTCATGCGATACTCATGGTCTGCCTGAATCCTAGCAAGTTCAATTTGTGCCTGAGCCTGTGCCTGTGCCTCCTGAATACGAGCCTGAGACTCAGCCTCCTTAGCATTTGCCTGAGACTCAGCCTCCTTAGCACGAGCCTGAAACTCAGCCTCCTTAGCACGAGCCTGAAACTCAGCCTCCTTAGCACAAGCCTCCTGCAAGGCTAGCTGTAACTTAGCTATTTCAATCTGCGTTTGCTCATCTGGAGGAGTTACATTAAACAAGCTTTTATTAATCATGTCAACAATTTGATCTTTAGAATGATGAGAGCGAACAGCAATTCCCAGTTGTTGAGCAACAAGCTTAAGTTCATTCTTTGTTCTGTTTTCTACATCACACACTGTTTGCACATTTGACAAAAAATCTTTGGCTTCATCAAGAGTAGTAATAGTAGACATCATGAGTAAATCACAGTCACAAAATATCAAGCAATATCTTTATGATAATATCTTGGATATCCTGATAAGAGGTCGCCAAATTTATGTTACGGAACAGAGAGAGATAATGAACACTTCAAGTGAGAATACTAAAATCACTACTGTCCCGCAAAGTTCCAGGTTCAAAACAAAAGAGTTAGGTAAAATTACAAGTTAAAGTGTAATGCTCAAACCAACAACTAAACATTCAGGACTCATAAGGATAATGTAATGGCAAAACAGGTTACATATATGGTTAACTGCAATAGCCTCTATTAACACGAATTTAGCAAGAACAAATTTATCTAAGTCAGCCCTGATAAATGAGAGAACCGAATAATGCTCATTTAAAGTAAGATATAATATTATTACAGATACAAAATATTACTATACTGGCTGACATTAAAAACTCTACATGAATCACAAAAACCTTACCAGGCCTACGAATTAACGCCTTAGTCCATACAGTACAAGAAAAATGGTAACAACATTTATACTCAAATTATACAGCAGCTAGATGGCTGGAGACTTCCTGAGCACTCACAATAATAATAATACATTATACAGGGGAGGACAGAGATGTGAACAAAATGAGGAGTAGATCTAAGTGGCCCCTAATGCAGAGACTGAGCTCATTATATAGGAGGCCGGCAGAGCTTGATTCAACTTGCAAGAAGGACGCGAAAATGAAGGCACAGGGGAGGAAGAGTTGACCTTCCTGCTCTGAACAA
Organism: Coenobita brevimanus; assembly: GCF_032717465.1. Taxonomy (NCBI): domain Eukaryota; kingdom Metazoa; phylum Arthropoda; class Malacostraca; order Decapoda; family Coenobitidae; genus Coenobita; species Coenobita brevimanus. The sequence goes on along the minus strand of NC_137008.1, from coordinate 27,362,597 downwards.
CAGAAAGAACGACTTACTCTACTATAAGGGGGAGAAGGAGGAAGTAAGGTAGAACACGCAACCCTGGTCACTATGGAAGCCAGAAGGCGAATCGTGATCAAACATGCAGCATACTGTACGTTAGAATTATACAAAGGATGATGAAATCATAATTTGTGTAACAATATATACATATATATCCACTATAGGCTATATATATTATTCATCCACTTATATGTTACTGGATTCCCACTTGAATCACCTGGCCATATATTGTAAATAATCTCTCTTATGAATCCTACTACTTATATTGGACCATTGTACTTTATATTTATTATCATTCCAATTACTTAAAAACTTAATTAAACTCACTGCCCTCAAATATTCTTATATAACACAGTATAATAATGGCTCATTGTGTCAGGATACACAATTTTCATTATACGGGGGAGTATTGTAACCATGCTATGTAACCATATCTTGTAACCCTATATTATGTAACTGTAACCATGCTATGTAATTCCTTGTAACCCCATACCGTGTAACCATATATTGATAATATCTTAAACTTGCAAACTAGAACTAATTGTACATAAGTATATAAATTAACAGCATATGTATATACTAGTGAGTGCCTACATGACGAATAATGCAAGTATCAGCTGATTTCATAAACTGCAAATGCAAGCATGCCGGCTCCCACTACGCTGCTCTCGCTGGAGTAGTTGTGGGGCTGGCGTAGACACAGGGGAGAGGAAAACAAAGTGCCACCGGGGAGCATAAACTCTGGGAAATAATAGAGAAATCAGAGAAAAAGTGCTATATGACGATGGACGTAAATCTGAGCTGGTAAGGAGCTACAGTTACTGATGACTCCATGATGCACGGTGGTCTCTATAATAAGTTACCAAACTGTGGTTCTCCAACAGTTGAGATTTGGATCTTTCTTGATATAATATTTTTTCAGAATTAACTTTTCTGTGATTTCACAAAGTTATGCCCCTTTCTCCACACACACACACACACACACACACACACACACACACACACACACACACACACACACACACACACACACACAAATGAGGGAACTGCAGTTATTGATGACTTCACGAGTGACAGCGCTCTTTGCCATAAGTTACCTTTAAGATCATCAGTAACTGGGTGTGTGATGATGTGGGTGTGTGTACGTGTGGGTGTGTTGCCAACTGATGAAACTTGGCAGGATGGCTGCAATGGGTCACAGATGGGTCCATTTCAATTTAGTCGATTGACATTTTCAAAATGAACGTTTGATTCCTAATATTCCCATTGCTCCTCTGCAGACACATAATACGTTGGTACCGAGACACTGGAACGTGAACCAGAAATGGCTGTCATTTGAGCAAGTGTTAATCAAACTTCGTTGGATGGTTGGAAATGGGTCCGAAATGAGCAAGTTTAAATTTCATGTTGACTGATATTTTCTGAAAGGCTGTTTTGACCCCTAATAATTTTCGCCATTGGTGTTATAATACAGAGGTTTTTCGCGGAGTTTCATGCCTCGCCACAGGAACGGCACTCACGCGGGCATATTAATCGTTCATCATGAGGAAAGCGAAGCACGGTTAGAAAACCACTCATTTAAGCAAAAACTGAGCAGTGATGCAGGTAGCAGTTGGTTTTGAGTAGCGGCAGACGAGGTTGAAAAACGGTCCTCATTGGAACACACTGTGCTTGCCCTAGGGATAATATCTAATATACTATAATGCTGTGTGTGTGTGTGTGTGTGTGTGTGTGTGTGTGTGTGTGTGTGTGGTTCCGTGCGTGTGCGCCCGTGTGTGGTTTGTTTGTTCAAGGGTTTGCTATAGGCCCATAGGAAAATATGACCGTTGGTTATGAGGTCTGTATTTCAGTTACACACTTGTCAGTGCGGAGTAAGTGTCCATGTGGGAAATAGGTCCATGGGGAAAACAGGCACATGGGGAAAGTTGTGGAAAAACATCCAAGGGACGTACCGGTTCATGTTGGAAATTAAGGTTCGTGGAGAGATCCTTGGTCTATGTGCAAAATTGATCCATGGGGAGAACATAGATCAGTGGGATGAAATAATCATAGGTTCTCGATGGAAATAGGTTTATGTTCAGAAGTAGATGCATTTGGAAAATAATGTCATTAGGGAGAACAAGTTCACTGGGGAAACTGGACGAAGTGAAGAAAATGTCTATTGCGAAAAGTAGGTCGATAAGTTAAAATAGGTCTATCGAGGAGAATGAATGGGTGGAGGACCTTATGCCCAAGTAGCCAAAAAGGGAACGATGTGCTCGTATATGTGAAACGTGTTAATTCTTTCGCAACGATGAATTTTGTACAGTTCATAATTGCTTTTGCTGAATAATTTCATTAAGCATAATAAGTAAATACGAATTATGCGCTTGTCCACGGGAATAATACGGTACATGTGGAGATGTAGGTCCTTGGTTTTAAGTAGGTCTCTGTAGGTAAGCTTGAGCCATAGGAAATATAGACTCATGGTGAAAATGGGTCCATGTGGCGAAATAGGCTCATGAGATAAATAGGCTTACTGGGGGAAATAGGTGTAAGGAAATAAACAGGTCTCTCTCCTCTCTCTCTCTCTCTCTCTCTCTCTCTCTCTCTCTCTCTCTCTTCCTCGTCTGTCTGTGTAAATATTGCATACTATGGTAAGATAAATAATTAAAAAATGTAGTTGTAGTTAAGTGATAATGACGTTATTTGCTTTGATGCATACTGATATGGTTGAAAACCTCCAAATAAAGTCTCCAGCTGTTTGAGGATGACTGGTCGGGGATGGATACTGCCGCAACAATTCCAACTTTAAGAAGAATTCATTACATACCATATGCCACCACATTCTGTCATGAAGGTGGTGCGAAATGGTGTATATAAAGCACTACAGACATTCCCAATCATGTATTTTCTGACAGTCTTGAAACCAGATTCATCGACCTCATGACCTGCGTCGCATCTTGAAACCGCAGTCTTTTCTTTTATTAGTGCTAATGTGTTAAAGTTTTGTTCATCTTAGCTGAGAAACCTGTACTGAACGAGTTAAATATAGACATTCCTAAATTCCTTACCTATTTAATGTATGCTTTTATTTAATAAAATTACGTAGCAGCGGCAATAATGAATGTACAATATTCATCGACAGGAAGGAGTTAACAAGTTCTAAAGTTACCAGCAAGTAAGTCCGTTTCCAGCAACACCTTGCAGTAGCCACCTCCTCCCTTCTGCTCTCCCCCATGGACCTATTTTAACTATCTATTGTCAGACGCCTCAATCCCGTTTGGGGTGGCCACAAACAAATCGCCTCCAAGTCGCCCTGTCCCCCGCCATTTCGCTGCCCTGCTCCCAACTCACACCCCCCTCTCTCATATACCTCTCCACCCCATCCCTCCATCTCATCCTCGGCCTCCCCCTCCCTCTTCCCCCCTCCACCTCACTCACATACATTCTCTTCGTCATTCTTTCACCCTCCATCCTCTCCACATGGCCAAACCACCTCAGTGTGTTCCTCATAACGCTTCCTATCACATCCACATCCACACCACAACGCTCCTTTATATCCTCATTCGTCAGCCTGTCTCTCCATGTGACTCCACAGGCTCCTCTTAAATAATTCATTTCCACTGCTCTCACTCTTGACTTGTGTCCTTCCAACAATGTCCAAGCTTCACTTCCGTACGTTAGAGTTGGTATCACAATACTGTCATGTAGTAACTTTTTCACTTCCATGCCCACTTCCCTGTTTCTTATCACTGCTTTTAAGGAACCAGCAACCTTTCTCCCCTGCTGTACCCTTTCAAGCACTTCACCCTCCAAACCTCCATCCTTACTCATCACACTACCCAAATACTTAAACGTACTCACATTTTCCAATTCCTCACCATCTAACCTCGCTGTACATTCACTGACTTCACCTCTCTCAAAGACCATAACTTTACTCTTCCCTACATTCAACTTTAGGTTCCGTTTCCTACACACTCTCTCAAACTCATCCACCAAGCCTTGCAGCTCCCCTTCGTCTTCACTCAGCAACACAGTATCATCTGCAAACAACAGTACAGGGAGTTTCCAAACACTATCCTCTTTCACCAGGGCCACTCCAACATCCACTACCCTACCTTGTACCTCTTTTATTACCCCATCCATGTACAGATTGAACAACTCACTGGCATAATTTTTTCAATTGACAAATTTTCTTTGCTCGAGTCAGTATGACACCCTGAGAGTTTCTTAGACCGTATAGTCAGGGTAGTAATGTTTATCCTGTGGAACTGGGTGCTGAATTAGTGGTTTTGGTGCTTTGAATTCCAAGACTGAAAGTGTTAATGTTGGTGGTAGGGCGGGGACAGGGAGAGTCTAGATTTGGGTGTGAGGAGCTAGACATCTTTGCTGAGAAGTGGGGCATGTCAACTTATCCTTAAGATATAAGAGCGATAGGGTTAATGATTACATTGTAGTGAAGAATTATTACCATGTTTTCTCCAGTACGACTACCTCACTGTTTCACGCTTTCTTAGTATTGTGACAAAGTATGACGCAGTTTTACTGGGGTGTCATGTACCCTATTGCAATTGGTTCTTATGATGGACATTTGTTTTATGTCGTCCTGCACAATTAGTCTCCTGAAACACTGGTTTAACATTTCAATGACAGAAAATTACATCTCTTTTATTAGTGCCGTTACGTTACAGTTTTCTTTACCGTAGTTGAGAAACTTGTACTAAATGAAGTACAGATGTTCCTAACTTCCTTACCTGTTCAGTGTATCCTTTACGTTTAATGAAATTATGCTGCAACTGCAGTAATGACTTATGAATTATGAAAGACTAGTCTATATGAAAGAGTTAACAAGCTTGACGGTGACGAGCACGTAAGTTCATTTCCAACGACACCTAGCTGCAATCTCCTCCTCCAGTCTATTTCTCCCCATAAACCTGTTTTAACTCACTGGCCTGTTTTTCTCAATTGACAGATTTTCTTCCCACAGGCCAGTTTCCCCCATGGACCCGCTCTCCCTAATGACCCAATTTTTCAAAGGCACCAACATCGTGACATAAACTTATTTCCACCATGAGCCTATTTTACTCCACTAATCTATTTTCACCCCATAGGCCAGTTTTGCCCACATGCCAAGGATCTCTCCATGAACCTTAGTTTCCATCATGAAACTGTACACCCGTGGATATTTTTCAAAAATGAGCCTATTTTCCCCATGGACCTTATTCGAAAACCGCATGGACATTTACTCACCAATGAACTGTCTGCTTGCATCCCTCCACCTCTACGACAGGCGCGTAGCACCGGTCTAACAACAACTGTCATCCATTTTCTGTCCTACTTTCTAATGCAAGAGTTAACCGTTATTCCCAGTCCTTCATTTATGCAACAGATCAACTCTAGAACTGTCTCCCTCTGTATTTCCTACTTCCTATGATCTCCATTCTTTCAAACGCAATGTGTCCAGATATCTCGAAACGAACATGTCTTGAATTTGGCTCTTTTTTGTATTTTTTTTTTCTTCTTTTCTTGGAGGGAACGATTTGCGGGGTCCTGGTCTTTGGTTCCTTCTTCCTTTCATTAAAAAAAATAAAAATAAACACAGACCTATAAACAATGGCTGCATTTTACTCTGGGCCTATTATATTGTGGGCCTCATTGAATGTATGTGCCTACTTCAGCATGATTTCCGTCCAATAACCTTTAGGGACTGATATATTTCACACACTGGCTTAATCCCAAAATAAACCTATTCACTGACGTGACCTGATCCCATGGGCTCATCCTTTCACTGCTCGCCCATCCACTAAAATACCCACCCATCAATGCTCATACGCACAGCCTCACACAATGTAGTCTGTCCTGAATTAAGACGACATAAACCCGTTTCCTGCATTGTCCTTCAGGTAAATCTTCACGTACACCGCTTAAACAACACACCAATCCCGCAACGCCCCACCCAACTTATCGAACCCAACGACCTCACCCCACCCACTTTGCACACACAATCCAAACCCTCTATCAAACCACCATTCTACACCAACCTACCCACCTACACAGTCACCAACATACCAACCCACTTACCATGCTCAACCACCTGAATGACTTGCAATATTAAACTGAGAGAGAGAGAGAGAGAGAGAGAGAGAGAGAGAGAGAGAGAGAGACGGCAAAGGTATTTACATTCTAGATGGCAAAATTAACCCAGTCCTACGGCAGGAAGGTTCCCAGGCCGAGAAAGGGTTAGGTTTGATATGGATTTTATTTCGGCTACCGACACATGATTTCATATTATTCAATGGGTTACTGGTAAATATCGTACTCACAAAAGTTAAACTGGATTTTCCTTTGGTTGACAACAGACGAGTTCATCTATCCCAGGAGATCGTTTCGTACGACAGTAAGACATGGATTTTATTCTCTGTAACCCCATCCGACTTCACTTGTCGTACCTCAGTCTATATATAAAAATTATCCATAATCACAGGACAAGACATGTTCTAATTCTTGATGGAAGGAACATTTTTATTATTGACATGCATTTCTATGAAGCAGTGAGAAATCTAAGGCCTTTTATTCCCCCTGCACTACCATCTTCCCATCTGCCTTAATCCGGCCAACCCATCCCATTCTCCATATCTGGCACTCGTAGGCACCCACAACTCCTTCTGTCGCTCCTGGTAACGAATAAATGTATCGAATCCGTTCACTTGCTGTGTTTGTTGATCTCAGTCTAGAGGAATTTGGGGAGTGAAAGCAAATATACACTCTTATGTCGGATGATTTGTCTTACCGTAGAAGTGAAACAGTACATTTATGAAACATAGGTGATATATTCCAGCTGCCAACCCCAAGATATTGTTACCGCTACATTCATTAGCGCCACCTTTGAGTTGAAGGGATGTTTTCGACAGAAATGCTAAGTAGGCAACTGTTGTGCTTGTGACTTGCGAATGGGCGGTGCCACATGTACGGGTTGGCGGGAGGAGAGAGAATAGGTCCTCCTAGCCGGAATTCTGTACCCATAGCCCGATGTCTATTACTTCGTTGATGCCACGAAAAGACTGTTTTTTTAAGCTGAACACAGTGGCAAATGTGGTGGTGGTCAGCGTTGCAAACTTGGTAACTTTGGGCTGTGCTATAAAAACGGAGAGCTGAGACGGTCGAAAGGCGACGTTCAGTCGTCAGACGGTCCTGAGCACCAATCATTCTTACTATAAAAAATCTCGACCGTCAGCCTTGGAGAGACCCTGCCCAGGCATTTGAATGCTGCAGTAGTCATTACACAGGGCGAGAATACGCTGCTTGAGCGCAAACGGCACGTTAATTTTGAATGCTTCTTCTGAATAATAAATCAGACACATCAGCAGCAGCAGCAGCCATTAAAAGTCCACTGCTGCACAAGGGCCTCCTCCAACGTTCTCCCCGAATTCCTTGACTGAATCAATCATTGCCACGTCTCCCCATCTACTTTCTCTATCTAATCTCTCCACCTCCTGACTGGCCTTTTTCTGCTACACTTACAATCTCTTGGTGTCCAATCAGTCAGCTTCTTGCTCCATCAGTTATCCCTTATTCTTGCTACATGGCATGCCCACCTCCATTTCTCTTCTTTTATATGTTCAATAATGTATTTGACTTTGGTCTGCTCTCTCAACCAAGTTGATCTTTTCCTGTCTCTTTAAGATATTCCCAAAACTAATCTGCCCATTGCTTTCTGAGAACGGATTAGTTTATAATCGCCCCCATTACGAAGTAGAGCGATAATGTTTTTGCCTACCTATGTGTGTGTGTGTGTGTGTGTGTGTGTTCCCATTATATCTCATGAACGGCTTGAACTATCAACATGAAACCTTCAGGGTATCAAGATACGGCCAAAGTCATGGCCGAGTTCGAAAATGGGCACTCGTGGTCAACGTCAAGGTCGCCAAAATGGCTGCCAAAGGTCAACTTGTTTTTATCGCTCGCCATTAGCACCATTAGGCTATATCTCATGAATGGCTTGAGCTATCAATATGAAACTTTGAGGGTATCAAGATATGGCCAAAATCTTGGATTTGGCCAACAATTTATTCTTGCGGGCAATTAGTATTCGACTCCTGAATGCTTTTCTTTCCTTTTCCATAGATTTAGTCAGTTTCCATGTCTCACAACGGTACGTCATAGCTGGGATTATAAATTCAATAAGAATTGTTCTATCGATATATCTATCTATTGTCAGACGCCTCAATCCCGTACGGGATGGCCACAAACAGATCGCCTCCACGTCGCCCTGTCCCCAGCCATTTCACTGCCCTGCTCCCAACTCACATCCCCCCTCTCTCATATACTTCTCCACTCCGTCCCTCCATCTCATCCTCGGCCTCCCCCTCTCTCTCCTCCCCTCCACCTCACACTCATACACTCTCCTCGTCAGTCTCTCACCCTCCATCCTCTCCACATGGCCAAATCACGTCAGTGTGTTCCTCCTAACGCTTCCTATCACATCCACATCCACACCACAACGCTCTTTTATATCCTCATTTGTCAGCCTGTCTCTCCATGTGACTCCACAGTCTCCTCTTAAGAAACTCATTTCCACTGTTCTCACTCTAGACTTGTGTCCTTCCAACAACGTCCAAGCTTCACTTCCATACGTTAGAGTTGGTATCACAATACTGTCATGTAGTAACTTTTTCACTTCCATGCTCACTTCCCTGTTTCTTATCATTGCTTTCCAGGAACCAGCAACCTTTCTTCCTTTTTGTACCCTTTCAAGCACTTCACCCTCCAAACTTCCATCCTTACTCATCACACTCCCCAAGTACTTAAACGTACTCACATTTTCCATTTCCTCTCCATCCAACCTCAATGTACATTCACTGACTTCACCTCTCTCAAGGACCATCACTTTACTCTTCCCTACATTCACCTTTAGATTCCATTTCTTACACACTCTCCCAAACTCATCCACCAAACCTTGCAGCTCCCCTTCGTCTTCACTTAACAACATAGTATCATCTGCAAACAACAGTACAGGGAGTTTCCAAACACTACCCACTCTCACTAGGGCCACTCCAATATCCATTGCTCTACCTTGTATCTCTGTTATTACCCCAACCATGTACAGATTGAACAACCATGGAGACATGGCACATCCCTGTTTCAACCCAACATGCAATGAGAAAAATTCACTCAGTTCACCATCCACACGCACTACGGCCTTAGCACCATCATACATACTCTTCACAGAATTCAGCAACTTCCCATCTACTCCATATATTCTTAATACTTTCCACAATCCTTTCTATCCACCCTGTCATATGCTTTCTCCATATTCACGAAGGCCTCATACAGCTTTTTTCCCTTCTCTAGATACTTTTCCATTAAAGATCTAAGAATGAATATCTGATCTACACAGCCTCTTCCTTCCTAAAGCCTCCCTGTTCTTCACCAAGTAATTCCTCTGCTATTTCCCTAACTCTGTCAATAAGTATCCTACCATACACTTTCCTATTACACTAAGAAGACAAATGCCCCTTTGATTATCACACACTTCTTTTTTCCCTTTTCCCTTGTACAAGGGAATAATTATACCCGACTTCCAATCCTTTGAGACTCTACCTTCCTTCCAAGCCAATCTGCACATCTTCCACATCCATTCTACTACTATCTCTCCCCCATGCTTCAGCATTTCACCACACTCTCCATCAATTCCTGGGGCTTTCCCCAGTTTGACTTTCTTCATTGCTTCCACAACTTCTATCCTACTGATTTCTTCCTGTCTTCTCACCTCCCTCCTTCTCCCAGCCATTCCCCAGCCACTTATACTCGCATTACTTCCATTCTCTATGTTCAACAATTCCTTAAATTGTTCTTTCCATCTGCTCACTTTTTCTCCCTTCTCCACTAGTAATCTACCATTTTTATCTTTCACTCCCCTACTAATTTCACTGCCACCCTGTCTTACTCTTTTTAACTCTTTCCAGAACATTTTCTTACAGTCCCTTCACTTTACATTCAAATTCCTTCCAAATTCTTCATCCACTCTCTTACTGTCTCTTACTAATCTTTTCACCTCTCTTTTCCTTTCTACATATAACTCTCTCTTCCGCCTCTCAACTTCTTCCACGCCCCTATTTCTCATCCATTCAATGTATGCTTTCTTCTTTTGTGCCACAGCCTGTCTCAACTCTTCATTCCACCATGCTGTTCCTTGCATCCCCTCCGTCTTCTCTTCACCCCACACACCACATCATATGCTGCACATATTTCTTCTGTGAATATCTTGCACACACCTTCCACGTCCCCCATCTGCTCCAATTCATATTTACTCAATCGTTCCTCCACTTCTCTCTTATAATCTGCCTTTTTCTCATCCTCTTGTAACCTTTCCACTCTCCTTGCAACTACTCCTTCCTCCCGTCCTTCCCTTCTTCTATTTCTCCATCTTACTTGGATCTTGATTCTGGCCACCACTAAGTGGTGATCAGAAAGTCCACTCCCCCAGCCTCAACTTTTCACTTCATAGATATTGGCAAGCTAATTTTCATGATGTCTCTGTGTTAACCGAAAGCAGTCCATTTAACTGTAACGCGTCTTTATTTTTCGCTATCATGGTCTTTCTTTAATTTTAGTATTTGCCCCAAGTAATTGTACTTCTCGAATTCTTCAAGAATTTCTTATCTTATTCTGATGACGCTCTTTGGTGTATGTGGATTAAACATTAGTTTAACTCCGGTTCATCTTTAGCCCTACTTTGAGAATTTCTATGTTCAGGTAATTTAAGATATCGTGCAGTGTGTCTGCTGTTTCTGAGATTAGGACAATGTCATCTCCAAATCGTAACACGCTGCAAATAATTTCCGTGAAACTGTATCTCCCTGACGCACGCCCTTCTCAATCGTAATTTTCTCCAAGTCTTTATGTAATTTAATTGTAGCAGTTCCCTCTTTATATCACGAGCAGTTTTACAATGTTCTCATTTACTCTTTGTTCTCGTATTAAATTTATGATTGCTATGTGCACCTCTGAGTTAAAGGTCTTTTTGTAATCAACAAAACCTGAGCACAGTGGTTTATTAGCCTATGTAATGTAGTTTTCTCATTTAGCTGATTCCTTGTGTGCAGATGATCAGTAGTCGAATATCCTTCTCAGAATCCTGCCTGATCATGATGTTGGTTTTCTTTCAAATTTGTTGTTATTCTGTTTGAATGGACTTTGGTGAAGGGTTTGTAAATGACCGATTATAAGCTAATTGATTGGTAGTTACAAAGATCTGTTGAATTGCATTATTTGTAACGTAAAATAATTATAATATTACACAATGTTTTGGGAATTTTCTTTTTTTTTATACATTGAGTAAATAGGTAGGCGAGTCTGTTTTGTACTCTACTCCTCCATCCAACACTAAATCTGCTATTTCATCTTCTCTCGGAGCCTTCTCTCGTTTCATATTTTTAAGAGAAATGTTTACTTCGACTGGTGTTACCTCAGGTGTGTATATATATATATATATATATATATATATATATATATATATATATATATATATATATATATGGTACCAATTGAAGGTAAAACGTATGAAGAGGATGCATTTACGAGCATGGTATTGTATAAGCTAAGCATGAATTAAGATTTAGTTTCCTATGCCATTACTTGGGTGAAATAATTGCCGAAGATATATGAATTGAAATTATACGAGCGAAACGAATATATTATTGCATACTTTACAGACTTCTATTGAATGTTTTCTGCCAACCCACAAATTAGGAGCTAAAGCGGAAATCGTGAATATGTGCACCTTTACTTCTGTTGCAATACATCTTGTGTTCCTAAATTTATATTGCATGATGTAAATACAGTTATTACAGAATTATTTTCAGTATAGAGACTGCTTCTTCATAAAACTGGTGGAATGATGCCATTCATTGCAGCACCAACACATGAGAGATGCAATGACATTGCTACTTGTTTTTCAACAGTTTTTCGACACACTTATCATCCAGCCATGACTAGCAGATCATGCTGGAAAATATAGGTTATCAGATGTGTGTACTGTCACGGCTATTCAGTCGGTTCCTGTGTATCTGGCTGAAGTTTTCTCTCCTGTACTTTTGCCATCTTCCCTGTCTCAGTTATTAGAGTAAGTTTATAGTCTGGCACAGTAACTATACCTGTTCCTCGGGCATTTACATTCCTGATTATTGCTTTTCCCGTCAAACAGTATGCAATGATTTCTCTAATTACTTGATACAAGATTTTTCGTTCTGTTTTTTTTCATCCCAGTCTACTAGATAAGCATTACCTCTTTCCCCAAAATCATTTCACCTCTGCAGCACATTAATCTAGTTCTGTCTTATACACTTTCAATCTGCTTTCTGTTCTGTGTCCTAGCTTTTGTCTAGACTGTTTATCTGTTTGACGTTGGTCTCCTTTGGTAAACATTCATCTAATTATTTCCTGATTGTCACGGTCACTGCTTCAAAACTCCTCTCATATAGTAAATTCAGTTATCCGTCGTTCCAATATTCGACCCATCATAATATTCTGCACTTTTTGCTCAGGACTTTTAAAACAAAATCTGGAGGAATTTGGCATTATCTGGCACCGAAATGGGACGCAATCAGCTGCGCTATGCACTTTTTGGCAGTAATGTGCATCATCTGGCTCAGACGCGGGACCCAATCGATGCTCGGGGAAACCTTGCAACACACCAACATCGCCATTCAATCACAATGCACTGTGAGAGTGGGACAAAAGTTAATTTATCAAAATATTATTTGATTAACACAGGTATCTTACAAATAAAACACAGTTGTATTGCAGCTTGCATATGCATTTGAGCTTTTTTTTTTTTTTCAATTGAATGAAATAATTTGGATCCAAGACGGTGCACTTCCTTACTATGGTAGGAATGTGAGAGAATTTCTTGGAAACACTCTCGACACATGGGTTAGAAGAAAGGGTACTGTTGAGTGGCCTCCAAGGTCACCTGCTCTAATGCCATTTGACTTCGTAGTTTGGGAGATGACCAAAGAGAAACTTTACAAGAGAAAGCCTAGAAGTCATCAGGAATTAAAAGAAACAATAACAGCAGAATTTGATAACTTGAAAAATGATCGTGAGTTTAGAACAAGCATTTGCCACTCTGTATCTAAGAGGTGCCAATCATGTTTAAGAGAATAAGATCATTTTGAACATTCGATTTAACTTGATTTATAATTTACTTGATGGACATTTCATTTACTTGAAATATAACTGTTTTAACCCGCCCCGTCCCATCGAATGGGTATGTTGCAACATTTTGCATTTGCCAGTCCCGGCGACGTACCGGTACGTCATGCAATTGAAAAGTGCATAATTTCCACAATTTTCAAAATTCGTGCTTGATTTTCGGTACGTATCGTCGCTTGACCTTCCCCTACCTGCCACCGGGCGGGGACACTCGGCGACCCCACGTGACCCACGCTCACCCGTGGCTCGTTCACTCACCTGTTAGCAACGGTCCTGCTCAGACATGGTAACGAGAGGTCTCTCAGAGGTCGAAATTCAAGCCCCCCTGGACGCCTTTACAGGCGAAAGTGTTTCCCCACTGGACGACAAGGTTGTTGACAAAGATTATGTGCAGCCAGAGGAGGAGGAAACCACCAGCAGTGATGGAGAAGTCCCGTCCCCCAGGAAGCGGCAGTATGTGACTTACCGTGCTGCTAGAGATGGGCAACCGACCAAAAAACCACGTGCAACATCCTATGCCCAGCCCCAACGTGATGTGGAACCAGAATTTGATGACGAGGACGAGGACGAGGACGGAGCCGTGGGACGTACTGCCACGTGGCCCTGAGTGCACACCACGTTGGACGAGCAGGTATGGGCCTAGTATTTTGTTTGGGGAGGTAGGAAGTGTCGTGGAGGGAGTGAGGAGTGAAAGGGAAAGTGCAGGGAGGAGTATGGAAAGTGAGAGTGGCGTGAGTGAGTCATCGTTCTCCCTAGGTAGTGTGAGGTGGCGGGGTGTATCACGTGGGCGAGTGCAGGTGCGGTCTGTATCACGTGGGGTTGTGATGGAGGGGGAAGGTGGGGAGGAACCACTCCCAAGCATGTCTTATGCTCCCCAATATCCCCAAACACATGGGCGAGTGAGGGTGCGTGAAAAATCATGTGGTGTTGTGATGGAGGGGGAAGGTGGGGAGGAACCACTCCCCAGCACGTCTTATGCTCCCCAATATTCCATTACTTCATCCCCACAGCCCCCTAATGTTCCTCTAGGCCGTAAGGGTAAGGGAAAGGGAAAGGGTAAAGGCAGAGGAGAGAGGAGTGAGAGTGGGGAAGCCCTCCGCACTCCTTCTCCCCAACCTCCCCCACCAGCATCTCCTTCCCACCCAGACGAAGGTGGTGATGGGGATGATGGGGACGAGGGACTTGTGGGATGGAATTGGGAGGATGGGAGTGATTTTTCTCCCCTCATTCACCCCTTCACTGAGCAGGGGCGCACTGGCTGCATTGTGCCTAGAATCCACCATGATTCCACCAGGATGGATTTTTTTCCACCTGTTTTTTAGTGAGGCATTCATGGAGCAGATTGTTGACCAAACCAACTGTTTTGCAAGCACCCAGCGCCGTGAGAGTGAAAGATTGGGAACAAGGAGTAGGCATTCTATCATATATGATTACCCTGTCTCCCTTTCAGAAATGTTCCTATTTTTTGCCCTGGTCCTTTTGATGGGTATTATACGAAAGAACAGAATTCCGGCTTACTGGACAAGGGACCCTGTTATGCTTACACCAATATATGGGCAAGTCATGAGCCATAATCGCTTCCAACAAATTCTAAGTTGCCTCCATTTCTATGATGCTGATGATCCTGCAAATGCGAACGACACAGATAGGTTGAGGCGAATTAGGTTGGTCTTTGATCACCTGAGGGAAACCTTTCGTTCGTCATTTTATCCCTTTTGAGACCTCGTCATAGACGAGAATCTCGTGTTGTGGAGAGGTAATATTTCATTTAGGCAGTTTATACCCAGCAAAAGGCACCGTTTTGGGTTCAAGATCTTTGTTATGTGCGACTGTAGGACTGGATACGTGCAAGACATAGTCTTGTACACCGGTGCACAGACAGACATAATAGAAGATCGGAGTGTTGGACTGATGGGAGCAGTGGTAAAGACAATGATAGAAGACTACCTTCATTGTGGTCATGTACTCTACCTGGACAATTGGTACACTAGCCCTCTTCTCGCTCGTTATTTACACATGCATGAAACGGGAATCTGTGCAACCGTGAAGGTGAACTGCCGTCACATGGTCAAGGTAGGGCGGAAACTTGACAGGAATGAGGTTGTCTTCTTCAAAGCCAACAACATACTTGCAACTGTGTGGAACCATAATAGAGAAGTAAGCCTCTTGTCAACGGTTCACCGCCCCTTGATGCACCATATTGATTCTGCTGATTACCGGAGCGAGAACAGGCGTCACATTTGGAAACCTGAGTGTGTCATGGACTATAACATAAACATGCGCCTGGTGGACCAGGCAGACTCCATGATATCGACGGTAGAGTGTGCCAGGACCACGATGAAGTGGTATAAGAAACTGTTCTTTCACTTGCCAGACATCACTGCTCTGAATTGCCACCACCTTCACGCCATGACAACAGGAGTTCAGGAAACCTTTGAAGGGTTTGTGAGGGAGCTCACAAGAGAGACGTTTGCATGGTATGCTGTTGAAAGGCCTCAACATCACACCCGCACTGCCCCTATTGCCCAAACTCCCCTGAGAATATCCGGCCGCCATTTCCCCACTCGTATCTCTCCCCAGCCAAACAGACCTAGGCCCCAGCGCAGGTGTCACGTGTGTAGCAATTCCAGGATGAGACACCACACAGAGGAAGGACACCCGCTATGAGTGCGTCGAGTGTGACGTGGGTCTCTATATTCACTCATGTTTCAGCGAATATCACACCTTGATGCAATTCTAATATGGTGTGAATGCGATAGGACACTGAAACTATGAAGTAAATGCGACAAACAGACGCTCAGTGAAATTATCAGTCCTGTTGATCTGAAAATATTAGTATAAAGTGCATATGGGTATAACATAAGTGCAAAAATAGTATGTAAGTGTATAAATATGCTGTAAGTGGAAACATACCTAGCGAGGGTTTTTTTATGCGATATTCTGTCGCTCAGTGCAATAAATAAGGCCCATAAATATGTAAATATTATTTTTGGAAATGCAAACGGGTATAATATAAGTTCAAATTATTGTAAGTGCTGAAATATATTCTAAGTCAAACTATTCCTAGCGTGTGTATAGAGATGCGATATCCTGACGCTCAGTGGAATGAATAAGGTCCGTAATTATGAAAATAGAAGTCAACAAGTGGGAAAGTGTGTAATATATGTGAAGAATTTGTATGTAAGTGTTTGAGTATTATGTTGGTCGAAACATTCATTGCGAGGGTATTTTCATGCAATATTCTGACGCTCACTTGAGTAAATAATGCCAGTAACTATGTATAGTGCAGTATAGGGGTGCAAACGTGTGTAATGTAAGTGGGAAAGTATAATTGGAGTGAAAAAATAAAGTAGAAGATGAAACACGAATGTTTGAGATTGTGCTTGCTACGTGAACATGCGCTAGCATTTCGCTAAATGCCCTTGTAATGAATGTAAATAATTGAAAACATTTACAGTGGTGGAGGAAAGGTTCTATGTAAAGGAAAAAATAATAGGAAAGTGATAAAACAATAGGGTATGTTGAAATACGAGTCATAGCGAGTGCGCTTAGTAAGCCGAGATGTGCTATACTTATGCTGCATGTCATCGTAATGAATGAAAACATCTGAAAACATTTACAAACAGTAAAAATAGGTAAAATGTCAATGAAACAGAAGTATACAAGTAGAAAAAATGATATGTTGACTGATACAAGAAACTTAGCACATAGCATGTTACCACCTGGACCTAACTCGCTATGCTCGCGCGATGGTACAATGCTTATTTTTCATATATATGTGTTTGAAATTCATTATATTGTTACTCTTATTGTTTTTTAGTTCAAATTCAATAAATGTTGAGGTGTTGTTTGTTGTTTCTCCCAATATTTCCTACCATAGAAAACGTGAGCGCCTCACACGTCAATGATAGAATACGATACCTGGCGCGGGGGACCTCACCTGTTCTGACCACTTATGGACCACGGTAAGCCCTTTCTTGGTGAATTTCCTTTGTTTCTCAACAAAAGAGGAAGTTTTAGCCAAAAAATTTTTTTTCCAAAATAGCTCGGGATTGGGGGATGTCGGAGGTGCGGAAAACCTCGGGACGTGACGGGTTAATAAAATAATATTATGGTAAAGTAACTTCTGGCCCCCCATATATAGATAGATAGATATAGATATATATACTGTATCTAGATTGATAGATATAGATATAGATATAGATATATAGAAATATATACTGTATATATATATATATATATATAGATATATATACTGTATGTGTATATATATAGTAGAGAGAGAGAGAGAGAGAGGATACCAAAATAAGAAAACACAGAAAACAACACACAAAAAAAGAAATGAAAAATAATAGGACTGGTCACAGGCCTAATGGAGGCCATAGAAAATACATCAAAAGATTATGGGTACCGTATAGCAGATGGAAATTAATTTTTGTAACTACGCACTTCGTTGATGAACCAGCGTTTTCTTTATCGCAGGCTCCTTTTAATGTATTTGTTCATTGCAGTGGTAGTGGTTTGTAGTGAAGGCATTAATGCATGCTGTTTTCCATAATTCATAAGGTCCCACCTTAACTAAAAATATTGACGTAGCAAAAAGTACTTAATAAAGTACAACAGAGAATTAAAGGAATTTTCGGGGCCCAGAAAGGAAATAATTTGGAACTAAAAATTTTCATAAGACACAAAAAAGCATTAAAATCGACAATAATAGAAACAGAACAACAGGCATATAAAAAAGATAAAATGAAAATGGCAGAATGAGTGAGGTGAAACATTAAAGGTTTTCCAAAAATGAGAGAGAAAAATAGATTAAAAAAGGGGGGAACTGAAACGTGCGTGATCAAACAAAGAGAATCAAGAGAGAAAATGTAAATAAATACAGTGAAATAAAACAGTTGCGAAGGCAACGGGTATTGGAAAATGAATAAATGAATGAAAACATATATGTAGACAGGAGGAATTTCAAGTGGGTTGACGATGATGAACCTGGTACTACAGACGCATCGGCAAATGGAGGGTCATGGTAACGAGACGGCCTTATAGTAAAAAGTCATCTTGTAAGTCGAGGGTTAGTGGTAACGAGAGGATGATGCGGTTAAGAGAGGATCATGTAGGATAAAGGAGAGTCTTGTGATAAAGAAACAGTCATGTGATAACAAGCGGGATATTCTGGTAACGACAGAGGAATGTGGTAACGATAGGTGTCACGTGGTTCCCAGGGGATCATTTGTACGAGAGGAATTATGTTGTAATGAGAGGGACATGAGGAAATATGCATTCATGAATACATTGTTATGCTAAGAATTTATCTGTATATGAGATGGAACTATATGACAAAGATGTATGAGAGCTTCTATAATATACCCGATATTAATTTTATGCCATTCCTCACTCCTATCCCTCCCCAGCCAAACAGACCTAGGCCCCAGCGCAGGTGTCACGTGTGTAGCAATTCCAGGATGAGACACCACACAGAGGAAGGACACCCGCTATGAGTGCGTCGAGTGTGACGTGGGTCTCTACTGCATATTCACCCATGTTTCAGCGAATATCACACCTTGATGCAATTCTAATATGGTGTGAATGCGATAGGACGCTGAAACTATGAAGTAAATGCGACAAACAGACGCTCAGTGAAATTATCAGTCCTGTTGATCTGAAAATATTAGTATAAAGTGCATATGGGTATAACATAAGTGCAAAAATAGTATGTAAGTGTATAAATATGCTGTAAGTGGAAACATACCTAGCGAGGGTTTTTTTATGCGATATTCTGTCGCTCAGTGCAATAAATAAGGCCCATAAATATGTAAATATTATTATTGGAAATGCAAACGGGTATAATATAAGTTCAAATTATTGTAAGTGCTGAAATATATTCTAAGTCAAAATATTCCTAGCGTGTGTATAGAGATGCGATATCCTGACGCTCAGTGGAATGAATAAGGCCCGTAATTATGAAAATAGAAGTCAACAAGTGGGAAAGTGTGTAATATATGTGAAGAATTTGTATGTAAGTGTTTGAGTATTATGTTGGTCGAAACATTCATTGCGAGGGTATTTTCATGCAATATTCTGACGCTCACTTGAATAAATAATGCCAGTAACTATGTATAGTGCAGTATAGGGGTGCAAACGTGTGTAATGTAAGTGGGAAAGTATAATTGGAGTGAAAAAATAAAGTAGAAGATGAAACACGAATGTTTGAGATTGTGCTTGCTACGTGAACATGCGCTAGCATTTCGCTAAATGCCCTCGTATTGAATGTAAAAAATTGAAAACATTTACAGTGGTGGAGGAAAGGTTCTATGTAAAGGAAAAATTAATAGGAAAGTGATAAACAAATGGGTATGTTGAAATACGAGTCATAGCAAGTGCGCTTAGTAAGCCGATGTGCAATATACTTATGCTGCATGTCACACTGGATAGCGAGGGTTCACGCCCCGCCAGGTAAGAAACTTTGGGAGCGTTCTCCTGGCCACGTACTGCTTGGCGGACATCAGGGATGCTGTGGCTGAAACAGTGGCGCTTACTGTAAAAGTATGCTTGCACCCAGTCTGCTTGCGCGGGTCAACAATTACACTTACAAGCACTTCACACCCTACATACAGTCTCTACCAGGCAGCCTAAGCCACTTGGTAGAGATACATTGGCTGTATCGTCCCCACTTCAGTTGGGACAGGCAGGTCCTGGGTGGATACTCAAACGGCTGATGATAATGATGATGATAATGATCTATATACATATATATATATATATATATATATATATATATATATATATATATATATATCTGTCACTGTCTGTCAGTCTGTCTGTATCTATCTATTTGTCTATCTATCTATCTATCTATATATATATATATATATATATATATATATATATATATATATATATATATATATATGGTAAACTCTCAAATATGCATCATTGCAATATCTAGCCCAAAGCAATATCCGGCACTGCTGGCTTGGCTCTGTTAGAGCAATGACCAGCAAAATTATGCACTATCCGGCGCCGAAACCGGATGTAACCCGTGGTTCTGCGCAATATCTGGCGTTTAGGTGTATGAACTTGCTTGTAAGTGGTAGCCAACATGCACTGTATTACTGTATTACTGTATTGTATCATTACTTTATTGTATTTTATGCTTAATTTTCCTTTTTTATTCACGGAAAAGATTTTAGGACACAGGTTCGAAATGGATAGTAACGCAATATCTGGCTCAACTCTGAATATGGTGCTGTTGGGGGGGTACTGTGCAATATCCAGCATTTTGCTTTAACTGGTATACAGCTAGGCCTAATTATGCTGGCAAACTGAGAGTTTACTGTGGATATATGTATATATATATATATATACATATATATATATATATATATATATATATATATATATATATATATATATATATATATATATATATAATTTCCTGTGGCATCCCACGGGATGCATAGGGCCTCGATGAACTCTCCACCATTATTTGTCTCTTGCCATCTCCTTCAGGTCCCTCCAACACTCCTCTCCTGTATCTTTTTTCATTGTCCTCAACCAGGTTTCCCTCGGCCTGTCTCTGCCTCATGTTCCTCTAGCAGTCGACTCTGGTACATCGTGTATTAAACTACCTTCTTTTCTATATATGTGCCCCAGCCATTTCCAGCGAGACAGTCTCATATATTCATCAACTGGTTCCACTCTCGTAACATGCCTTACTCTTCCATTTGTAACTCTGTCTTGCCACTTTACCCCAAGAATCCTTCTCAGTATTTTATTCTCAAATCCTAGTACTTTCTGATTTGTTACAATTGTACTGTACCATGATTCATGCCCATATAATAAAACTGGTCTAACCATGGACTTGTAAATTTTCACTTTAGTATGTACCGAAATCATATTATTATTCCAAACAGACTTCAACATTCCAACGGTTCGCCAGGCCTGTCTAATCCTCTCCTCAGTTTCATTGTTTAGTGATCCATTAGATGATACAATCGTTCCCAGATATTTAACATTTTCTACTTTCTTCACCACATTATTCCCAGATACACAATCGATTTGGTAGTCCACATTCATATTAATTTCAGTCTTTCCACAATTTATTACCAATCCCACTTTTCTCCCTCCACCAGACAATCAAGCACCCTCTGCATCTCGTAAATACTTCCGCGAATCAGTACAATATCATCAGCATAGTCAAAATCCATCAGCCTCTTATTTCCTTTCCACTTAATTTCTGCTCCTGTTCTCCTTATAACCTTTCTCGTAACATAATCCATAACCAAAACAAACAGGAAAGGCGAAAGAACTCCTCCTTGAATTACTCCTGACTTAACTTCAAATGGATCACTCAACGGACCACCCACCATTACCTTACAAAAAGTATCTTCATGCAGGCTTCTACTAATATTTACAAACTTTCCTGGTAGGCCACAGAATGTCATAATTTTCAACATAGCTCCACGTGAAACACTATCAAACGCCATTTCAAAATCCACAAAACACATAGTAAGTGGCATTTTCATCCCATTAGCTTCCTGCATTAGATCCCTTACAATAAAAATCTGATCATTACAACCTCGACCCTTTCTAAATCCCGCTTGTTCTTCTCTTAAAATTTTATCAATTACTGGCTCTATTCTGTTCAACAAGATTTTGGAAAAGACTTGCAACTTCAGGTGTCAAAGCAATCCCCCCTCCAATTTCCACACACACTTAAATCTCCCTTTTTTGTTATTTTTTATAATCACTCCATTTTTCCATTCTTCTGGAATCTCACCATTATTCCAAGCCATATTCAAAAGTTTCAAAACCGCATTCATCAACTCATCATTTTCCACCTTAAGCATTTCAGGAAATATTCCATCCTCTCCTGGGGCCTTAAAATGCTTTATTTCCTTTATAGATTTTGCTACCTCTTCCAATGTTATATCCCCTGTTTCTATCCGCAAATCTTGCTCTGCTGGCAAAATGTCCTCTTCAGCTGGGATTGGTCTGTTTAGAACAGATTCAAAATGCTCTTTCCACCTTGCTTTTTATCCAAATCTTTAGTCATCAAGTCACCATTTCTATCTCGTACAGGTATTTTCTTCCTCCTCTTTTCAGTCCCAGTTTACTCCTTTGTAGTCTGATACGCTGCTCTTGTGCTCTAACCGTCATTTTTACTTAACTTAATTTCTGTCTCTCTTGCCTTTTCATTATTATATATATATATATATATATATATATATATATATATATATATATATATATATATATAAGTAATCCCTCTACTATCCAACGTAATAGAGCCAAAGGCATGTCCGGAAAGTGGTCCTGTTCGGATAGTGGCACCAGCCTCCTGGACTTGTACTTATGGACCCTAGCTCAGAAAAACACCTATACAACTCCCTCTGGACATGCATAGCACCTATTTAAGACCCAAATCACACCAATAAGGGACATAAAAGACTGAAATAAATGCAAAAGAACCATAAAATTAGGTTTTAGAGGTGAGTTTATACAATATTAAACATTCTGGGTGCTTACAAGTCCCTGGCTCTTGGACTGGTACTTACGGACCCTAACTCAGAAAAATATCTCCCTACTGCACATGCATAGCACCTAATACCCTATTCACACCAATAAGGGACATAAAAGAGTGAAATGAGGTGTTAGAGGTAAGTACAGTATGGAAAATACAGTACAGTACAATATGAAACATTCTGGGTACTTACAGCAAGTCCCTGGCCATCTCGATGAATAACCGCCTCCTCTCAGACTCTGACAGTAAGAAGGATTTCCTGAAGCACTTGCGGTACACTGTTCATGAAGTTTTGCACTGAACTTAGTCATTTGCACTCAGAAGTCCATTCTCTTAACACTGCGCACTCTTGTCTTACTTATGCTCCATTGTAACTTTATGAAATAAGTGTTGCACTCTGCACTTAAAGTCTTTGTGACTCTGAAGATAGGTGCAAAATCATGTCGAGCGGTGATTCCACCGTGGCTGATGTGCTGGGCTGTGGCTCAGAGCATGAGGGCCTGTCTTGGGGAGGCAACAGAGTGGAGCCAGGGCTGGGCACAGCAGGGGTCACGGGCCTGAAAAAGCTGTCAATCGTTGATTGATGCAAGGAACGACTATTAATGTGCCTGATAGCACGCACTTCCTCCAGAAGTCCCAAGGGCCCCATCTCCCTGTCGCAGTCCGGGTGTTCCAGGTAGTCCAGAACGAAGTCTAGGTGTTCCCGGAGTGCACTCAGCTTGGAGATGGCTGGAGTAGTGTCATGCTGAGAGGAGTCAGCATCATCGTCGCCATCCTTGTCTGAATCTTCAAGCTGGGTACTGACACCTGCAACTGAAGATGCGATCTCGATATCAGACAGGGTCTGATACCCAGGATCGCCCTCGTCGTCATCCAACCACTCAAGCACTTCATCCACATCAACATCGTCCCCATGTGCACGAATACGTGCATGGAAGTCATCCATGTCAAAACCTAGGAAATCGTGCTCCACATTCATTCCAAGAAGTAGACGAGACCAACCATTTTCTAGAGTCTTGACGGGGACTTCCTTCCATGCACTGGCCCAGTTGTAAATGGCAGACTTGATGTTGTAGTGGCGAAGGTTTTCCAAAGTCCGCTGGCCTCACATGTCCCATCCCTCCCTGTGCTCATCCTTGTCCTCGAGAACAACCATCACCTCATCCAGGAACTTCTGTTGGTATAGCCATTTCGTTGCAATGATCACTCCTTGGTCCATTGGTTGGATGAAAGCAGTAGTATTAGGTGGCAGAAACATGCACCTAATGCAGCCATTCTCAGCCACCAAGTCCTTGTCGCACGGGTGGGCAGGTGCATTGTCGAGAAGGAGAAGGAGGGCCTTTACCTGGTCGCGTGGGATTCCAAGTTTCTCCGTCTGGTAATGTATGACCTCCTTGACGAAATGACAGTGGAACCAGTCTTTGAAGATGTGGGCTGTGAAGCATGCCTTCAAGGAATGGTACCAAACGACAAGAAGGACATCCAGCACCGCACGAAGACACCGAGGCTGCTTTGCATGGCCAACAATAACAGGCTTAAGCCGGTGCATGCCGTTAGCATTAGCACAACACAAAGCAGATATCCTTTGCTTGGAGAGCTTGCGGCCAGGTACATACTTCTCCGTCTCCTTGGCTAGAGTGTTCGTAGGCAAAGAGCGATAGAATAAACGAGTTTCGTCAGGGTTGTAGACTTGACCGAGAGTGAGGGCCTCCCTGTCGATCAAGTCTTTCACCTTGGGCCAAAACTCCTCTGCTCCATCCTCGTTAGCGTCCAAAGCTTCACCATGGGACGTGGTTGGTAAGGCCATGTCGTAACTTGAATGCAAAGAGCCAACCCTCAGATGCCTTGAAGTCTAGGGCGTCGTGAAGCCTTGTGAACTCAGCAGCAGCCTTCAGCTCCGTGCCACGCACCATCACACCAGCAGCACGTTGCTGTCAGTACCAAATCAATGTGGAGCAGTTGACTTCAGCATACTTGGGAGTAAACATCATCTTCCTCTCCACGTTGTGTTTGCTTTTTGACGAGAAGTCAGCCATGTACTGCATGAGTTTGTCTCAAGATCTCTTGATATCAAACAAAGTAGATCGGACCAGGTTGAACTCACGAAGGATGCTTGACGATGACCATCCCGCATCCACTTTCTCCAATATCTCCCTCTTCTTTTCCAGAGTCAAAACCACTCTCTTCCTCTTCTTAGGCGGTGGGGCCATCATCACACACACGAAGAAGAGGCATGAGAGCAGCAGGACAGCGTGCAGCAGTTAAGGCACCACCACAAAAGTGAGCACGTGGGCAACCATGACGATGAGCGTGTACTCACGACAAGAGATGGGCGGTAAGTGCGGAAGATGCAGGGGGGCTCTAGCGGACGTCGGAGGAATGATGCACCAAAACAAAGCTGTCCCTCGCCGCGTACGCCAAGTTCAAATTATGGAGGGGAAAAAGTCGGATTTTTTTCGAATTTTTTGCGATTTTCGGACTATTTTGGGAATATTGGATATCGGGACGATAGTGTCCGGTAAGTGGGGATGTCTGGAAAGTGGGCATCTGGATAGTACGGGGATTACTGTATATATATATATATATATATATATATATATATATATATATATATATTTATTGATTTATTTATTTATATGTATATCTATTTATATTTATCTTTATATATTATATATATATATATATATATATATATATATATATATATATATATATATATATATATATCAGCAGCAGTAGCAACCATTACAAGTCCACTGTAGAACAAAGGCCTCCCTCAACCTTCTCCATGAATTTTTTAGCCCCTTAACCGCGGGGCGTCACTTTTGTGATTCTGTGTTATTTTGAATTCGCCCAGGCTTTCAAATGGTGGCTTGTATCATCTATCAGTACTGCCAATGTCCAATGCTAGTCAGCACTCCTAATCTCATCTGTACTCCCATCCATTGTTGACATTTTAGCCATTTCTCCCCGTTCTTGACTCCCCTCCCTACCTCCCCTCCATAACCCTCTCCTCTCGCCTGCCCGGCTGTGCTACGCTAAGTAAATCTTCCCTGGAATTTTCCACTGATTTCATCCATTGAAATAAGCCCTATGCCCTATTCTTATACCAAATAATATATACAAAAAATAAATAAGGTAAGTGAAAGTGCCATACACCTGGAATTGGCTAATTATCACCTGCCAACACCTCACGTGCACTCTTTCGCTAATTTTCACTGTTTATTTCCCCTTGAAATATGCCGTATAATCTATTCTCGTAATAAAAATATATATAAGAAAGGAAGGGAGAAGCCTAAGTGATATTTACATTCACCTGGAACTACCTAATTATTGCAGGCCACCAGACTGTATTCTACGCTAAGTAAATCTTCCCAGGAATTTTCCACTGAATTCATCCATTGAAATAAGCCCTATGCCCTATTCTTATACCAAATAATATATACAGAAAAAAAATAAGGTAAGTGATAGTGCCATACACCTGGAATTGGCTAATTATCACCTGACAATACCTCACGTGCACTCGTTTGCCAATTTTCGCTGTTTATTTCCCCTTGAAATATGCCGTATAATCTATTCTCGTAATAAAAATATATATAAGGAGGGAAGAGAGAAGCCTAAGTGATATTTACATTCACCTGGAACTACCTAATTTATAATGTATTGTCTAGATTTCCTGCCAATCATTTCATAGCTATATATTAGCAGCTCTCACAAGGCTGACATTGGCAGTAATGCATTTTCCCTAGGTAGGCCACCCCGGCCCACCAGTATCAGTTTACTGTCGTCTTTCAAGGTGAAAGTACGTAGGATTCGCGCCTGCTAAATTCCGCCACTTTTTAGCCCCATGCAAAGGGCTCTGTGACCTCTACCCCCTATTAAACCTCGTGTGGAAAGAGGTAAAGGGCTGACAAATGATAGACAGTGACTACGATCATTCTGGTGAGTAAAACAGTGCAAGTGGAAATGTATATAATGTGTAAATAATGTGTAAACACCAAGTGAAAGCAATGAATGTAAATATAAGTGAACAGTGGAAAATAGTTTTATAAGTTACTGCAAGTGACAGTGCCTAACACAGTGTAAATAAAATAGAGAACGTAAATAGAAATGTAAATGAGTAGTACTATAAGAATACGAGTATATATACTAGGAGTAATGAAAGTGAGAGTTTCACTCTAGCATGTATGAATGAGTTATGAGAGTGAAGGTGAAAGTGACATTCACTCTCAACGCTAGTATACAGGACGAGAAAGTGAATGCTAAATATTTTACTGAAAGAGAAATTGAATGCCTACAGTGGCAATAAACCACTATTACTGAAGGAAACTTATGGATAAAGACTGTAGATATATATAAGTGTTATATAGTAATAGAAATATAAAGTGTGAGGAGTTTTATGAAAAATAAATGACAGAACACCAGCGGCGAACGATCGCAAGTGGGAAGGTCATATACGCGATCGTAATTTTCATTGCTTTCACAGTGTTTTTTTTTTTTTGAAGTATGGATTCCAAACTATTTGAGAATCATAGAATAGTGTTTCTAGTGATAATATCAGGCTGTGGTAATCATATTACGGGTTGTCGGGAAGTGTACAGTTGAGACTTCGTTACACAACTTCAGAGGTCTCCATAAGTCCTCCAGTACTCGATGAAGGCTCAACAAACACCCCAGGAGAAAGCTGAAGGTATGTGCCATAAGCAAGTATGATTTTAATATTCTAGGACTAATAACTGATTTTTGGCAAATATTTTTATAGGCTGTTGGAGCGCGAATATGCCCGCGGGAGCCGCAAGTCAAAGCAAAAGAAGCCTGCAGTTAAGGGATTAAGTGAGCCAATCTCTCCTACGTTTTGCCTGTAAATTTATTCACCTCATCTATCCACATCCTGTCTGGCCTTTTTCTGCTATATATAAAATTTAATCTCTTGGAGGCTTGTCACTCAGCCTCTTGCTTCATCGTTTATCCCATATTCTTGCCACATGACCTCTCCACCTTCATTTCTGTTCTTTTAAAACTTTTATAATGTCTTTATCTCTAGTCTGCTCTCTCACCAAAATTGATTGTTTCCTGTCTCTTAAAGATATTCCCAACACTGACCCTTTCATTGCTCTTTGAGAACGGATTAGTTGATTATCTATCGTTTTTGTCAGTTTCCAAGCCTCACAGCCGTACATCATAGCTGGGGTTATACATTCAGTATTTACTTATCGTTTCAGGATACAACTGCTGCCTGGGGCATCCCCAGGTGGCGGATAGGGGAAGGCCTTGCCGATATATGTGGAAGCGTTTTAGACGCTGTATATGTATTGTTACATAGCCTATGATTTCATCATCCTTTGTGTAATTCTAACGTACAGTATGCTGCATGTTTGATCACGAGCGTGTTCTACCTCACTCCCCCCCCTCCTCCCTTATAGTAGAGTAAGTCGTTCTTTCTGTTGTTCAGAGCAGGATTGTCAACTCTTTGTCCCCATGGCTTCATTTGCGCATCCTTCTTACAAGTTGTATCAAGCTCTGCCGGCCCCTATATAATGAGCTCAGTCTCTACATTAATTGCCACTTAGATCTACTCCTCATTTTGTTCACATCTCTGTCCTCCCCTGTACAGTTGTTATTATTGTGAGTGCTCAGGAAGTCTCCAACCATCTAGCAGCTGTGTAATTTGAGTATAAGTGTTGTTGCCTTTTTTCTTGTACTGTGTACCGTAAGGTGTTAATTCTTGGGCACAATAAGGCTTTTGTGATTCATGTGTTTTGGGTGTCAGCCCTTATTAATAATATTTTGTATCTGTAATAATATATCTTGCATTCACTGAGTATTATCTGGTATTCTCTTTTATCAGGGCTGACTTAGATAAATTTACTCTTGCTAATTTCGTGTTAATAGAGGCTATTGCAGTTAACCATATACAGTATTTAACCTGTTTTTGCCATTACATTATCCTTATGAGTCCTTAATGTTTTGTTGTTAGTTTGAGCATTAAACTTTAACTTGTAATTTTACCTAACTCTTTTGTTTTGAACCTGGAACTTTACGGGACAGTAGTGATTTTTAGTATTCTCATTTAAAGTGTACATTATCTTTCTCTGTTCCGTAACATAAATTTGGCGACCTCTTATCAGGATATTCAGGATACTATCATAAGGATATTGCTTGATATTTTGTGACTGTGATTTATTCATGATGTCTACTATTACTACGCTTGATGAAGCCAAAGATTTTTTGTCAAATGTGCAAACGGTGTGTGATGTAGAAAACAGAACAAAGAATGAACTTAAGCTTGTTGCTCAACAATTGGGAATTGCTGTTCACTCTCATCATTCTAAAGATCAAATTGTCGACAAGATTAATGAAAGCTTGTATATTGTAACTCCTTCAAATGAGCAAACGCAGATTGAATTAGCTAAGTTACAGCTAGCCCCGCAGGAGGCTCGTGCTAAGGAGGCTGAATTTCAGGCAAATGCTAAGGAGCCTGAGTTTCAGGCTCGTGCTAAGGAGGCTGAGGCACAAGTTGAAATTGCTAGGATTCAGGCAGACCATGAGTATCGCATGAAACAAGGTGGAACTGGATCATCTAGCTCTGATGATTTTGATGTGGCTAAAAATGTTAAACTTGTCCCTCCTTTTAATGAATCTGATTTAACAAAGTATTTTCAGTTGTTTGAGAGGGTAGCTACAGGTTTTAATTGGCCCAAAGAGTATTGGCCAGTACTCCTTCAAACTGTTCTCACCGGTAAAGCTCAAGTAACTTATGCATCTTTGCCTCAGGATCAATCTGATAATTATGATGTAGTTAAGAGCTTGATTCTTAAGGCCTATGAGCTTGTTCCTGAAGCCTATAGAGTAAAATTTAGGACAACTTATAAGCAAGATAAGCAATCCCATGTTGAGTATGCAAAAATCAAAGAAGATCTGTTAGAGCAGTGGTTAAATTCTAAGAATGTGGATTCTGATTTTGGTAAATTTAAGCAGATGATTTTGCTGGAGGACTTCAAAAGGTGTATTAGTAAAGATGTAAGCCTATATCTTGATGAGAGAAGACTAGATAATTTGTCTGATGCTGCAGTTTTAGCTGATGAATATGTTCTCACTCACAAGAGATATTCTAAAGAAAAAGGGAAAGCTGAGAGTAAGTACGTTGCCTCTACTCAGAGTACAGGTAACAGGAAAGAGAATAAAGATGATGTTTCTCAGGAAGTAAATACCAGCTTCACCTCTAGATTTCAGAAAAAGTAAATGTGCTTATTGTAGTAAGCTTGGTCATACTACGGAGAAATGTTTCAGGAGACAGCGTGATGTGAACAAAAAGAAGTCTTTAAATATTCAGTCAATTGGTCTAGTGTCCACCCTTGAGAGTTCCCAGAATTCTTTAACTGAGTTAACTGAACCTGCTTTGAGGGGTAACTTAAATTCTCATGATGGAGCTCCTCTTTTGAGCAGTAACGTGGGTGACACTCTCAAGAGATCATGTGCTAATTTCCTGTCTGATGGTTTTGTGAGTCCTCTGGACAGTAATAACAGGAAATCGGTTAAAATATATCGTGATACAGGTGCTTGCCAATCCCTTATGCTGACCAGTGTTCTAGGCTCTAATGTTAATTCCTCTGATGAAACTGTAATCCTACAAGGTGTAGGGAATAATTACTTCTCTGTCCCTCTGTGCAGAGTGAATTTAGAGTCTGGTTTTGTTAATGG
This sequence comes from Coenobita brevimanus, assembly GCF_032717465.1. Lineage (NCBI taxonomy): Eukaryota > Metazoa > Arthropoda > Malacostraca > Decapoda > Coenobitidae > Coenobita > Coenobita brevimanus. Next base: position 27,332,149 of record NC_137008.1, on the reverse strand, counting down.
TTCCGTTATGGTTGGGTTGGTTGAGACACTCCCAATGTCAGGTGTAACTTTCTTACTTGGAAATGATATTGGTGGAAGTCAAGTGTGTCCAGCTCCTCAGTTGTCTAGTGAGCCAGTGGCTGCGGCCCAGGATTGTGATGTCCCTGATGTGTTCTCTGCATGTGCTGTCACTAGGGCTAAGTCTAAAGTTACTGGTGACTTAGAGGATGATGATGATGATGATGTTATCCTAGCTGACACTTTTCTCGCTAATTTGGACCACTCACCAGATGAGGCAGTACCCCATAGTGTTGATAATTTGTCTCGTCAAGAGTTGGTTGAGTTGTAGGTTGCTGACCCTGAGTTGAAAGGTCTACCTAACTCTGCTTGCAGTGAGGAAGAGTCAGCTGGTGCTTCTACTTCTTATTATATAAAGTCAGGAGTACTTATGAGGAAATGGAGACCCCCAACAGCATCAGCCAACTGTGAGTGGGAGGTTGTACATCAAGTTGTCATCCCTCGTGTTTGCAGGCAGGATATCATTAGAGTGGCTCATGATTCCAGTTTGGCAGGACACCTTGGAGTGAGGAAGACTGTGGCACGCATTTTGAAACACTTCTACTGGCCAGGTATCTTCAGGGATGTTTCCTGGTATTGTAAGTCTTGTCACACCTGTCAAGTTGTGGGGAAGTGTAATCAGACCGAAAAGGTTGCACCTCTAGTTCCCATTCCTCCTTTTGAGGCGCCTTTCACCATTGTGTTGGTGGATATTGTGGGCCCTCTTCCTAAGACTTCTTCAGGATTTTCTTATGTGTTGACCCTGATTGATATGGCTACTCGTTATCCTGAAGCCATTCCACTTAGAAATATCTCAGCAAAGAACATGGTTAAGGAAATGCTAGGGTTCTTCACAAAGTTTGGTCTGCCCAAGGAGGTACAGTCAGACCGGGGAAGTAATTTCATGTCAAATGTTTTCAAGCAGTCTCTGAAAGAGTTGGGCATCACCCAGATCACGTCTTCAGCTTACCATCCCCAGACCCAAGGAGCGTTGGAGAGATATCATCAAACACTCAAATCGATGCTCAAGAAATAGTGTTTGGAACATCAGAAAGACTGGGATAAAGGTCTTCCATTCGTTGTATTTGCCGCAAGAGAATCTCCAAATGAATCACTGGGCTTCTCACTCTTTGAACTACTGTTTGGCCATGAAGTAAGAGGACCTCTTAAGCTACTCAAGGAATGCTGGCTGTCGGAGGAAGATGACGTCAACCTGCTGGAGTATGTGATGAAGTTCAAAGAACGGCTGTCCACTGCTTTACAGCTGGCGAGAGAGAATTTAGGAGCTGCTCAGGAGAAGATGAAGACTTGGTATGATAAGAAGTCCAGGTTACGCCACTTTCAGCCAGGAGATCAGGTTTTGATTCTGTTACCAATGCATGGGCAACCTCTTCAAGCCAAGTTTAGTGGTCCTTATTTCGTGGAGAAGAAACTCAGTGATGTCAACTATGTCATCGCCACACCAGATCGTAGAAAGAACAAGCAACTATGTCACATCAACATGCTAAAGTTATATCACAGGCGGGACGAAAATAATCCAGTCTGTACTGTAGCTGTTCCACCCGAGTCTGCAAGTGAAGCTCTCCCATGCAGTATGAGCCTGAGTGATAGTTTGGGGAAGAATCCTGATATCATGAATGATCTCCAGACTAAGCTTTCTCATCTACCTCCCGAGGAAAGGCAGGAGTTTTCGTCCAAGGTTAAGGATTTGATGAAGCTGATCAAATTTCATTGTTATGATGTTGAGCTGAGGATCCCTCATTCCATGAATTCCTGTAAAGATGTTATCACCTGCAGGGACCTCATGGTTATGGAAGAGGATGACATCATCCGTGAACTTGCGCAGCATGATGTCATTGATGCACGGTTCATCACCCGTTTCCAGAGGCAAAAAGACGAAGACAGCCACAGCAATCTTGACTTTCGGAAAAGTATCTCTTTCTACTAATGTGAAAGTTGGATATGATATTATCAATGTGAAACCGTACACTCCCAATCCCCTTCGTTGCTCAAAGTGCCAGATTTATGGGCATCATGAAAAGATTTGTCAGGCTTCCAACTTGGTGTATGGCAAGTGCGCAATTGTAGGTCACTCTGCTGACCATTGTACATCCGAGACTGAACGTTCCTTTCACTGCAAGGACGCTCACTCCACTTTCTCGAACGCTTGTCCCATGTGGAGGGAGGAGATAGACGTCTGCACAGTGAAGGCAACTGAGGGCATTTCCTATTACGATCCAAAGAAGAAGGTGAAGAAGTTGCAGGCAACTCCCATGCCTAATGTCTCCTATGCATCGGCAGTTGTATCCCATCCCATGATGTGCACCATGAAGACACAAACTGACATTACCTTTGCTCCTCATGCCACACGCCCTACCTCTCAGTCTCACTCTCCTGTACGTTTGTTTCAATGCTCTTACGGACATCCCTGTCGCTACATCATATTCTCAGGCTGCTGCTGCTCTGCAGTCCGCATGGCCGAAACCGAAGTCTGACAAGTCAGATAAGATTAATTTGACCACCCTCATGAAACAGTCACATCCTCATGATCTTCCTTCTCCTGGTCCAGCAAGGGAGAGAAAGGTTAGCTCTTCCTTGGTGGAGTCTGGGAGTCTAGTTATTGATGAAAATATGGAAGCTTCCATTAGCAAGCACTGGGATAGGTTCCCCGGTAGTCGCTCGCCGGCTGGCGGGTGATATAAAAAAAAACTAAGAACACTGGCCACCCTTGAAAATCTTAGACTGCCACATTCACGGTGTTGCAATGGAATTGTGGGACTCTTGGGAATAAATTACACAATATAGCAATTTTGCTTTCTATACACCGGCCAGACGATATTTGTTTACAGGAGATGCGCTTGGTGGATCACCAGTTCAAACACTACCACTCGTGTAGAAGATATGATGGTCACAGAGTTGCCATACACTGTACAAACACAAATCACACCCACAAACGGAAGTAGTTCTAAATTCTACCCTGGAAGCTGTCGCATGCAGAGTAAAATTTAATAACATGCATCTGTCTATTTGCTCTCTGTACTGTCCTCCACATGGCCCATTTGATAGTGATGCTTTGAAGTCACTATTTGAACATCTGCCTGGGAATAAGTTAGTGCTGAGTGACTTTAATGCCCACCACTATCAATAGGGTAGCTTGAGGACTGACGGTCAGGGGGAGCAAGTAGCCGACCTAATACTACAGTCCAACCTCTGTCTTTTCAACGATGGTAGGGCTACCGTGTAGATGATCGTACTAGTAACTTTTCGGCCATTGACTTGGCTCTGGCCTCTCCAGGTATACATCAAGATTTCTCGTGGGACCCTTATGACAATTCCTTGGGAAGTAATCATTTACCCATCTGTCTTTCTTATACACGTGGCATTGTTTCGGACCCTCCACCCCCAAAATTTAACTATAAGAAAGCAGATTGGGGATCCTTCTCAAGGACTGCCAATTTAGATATATCTGAGGAGACCATAGATGTTAAGTCGAAAATTTAACCAATTCCATAATACACAAGGCTGAGGCTGCTATTCCCAAGACTTCCACAGTTCAAGCGAAGCACAGAGCACATTGGTGGATGCCGGATTGCCGACAAGCATTAAGGAAACACAATAGGAGATACAGAATTTTTGATAGTCAGCCTACTGAGGAAAATTTCATTGCATACAAACAGGCACAGGCTGGGGCAAGGAGAATAATAAGACGGGCCAAACGTGACTCCTAATGGAATTTTGTGTCCACGGTGACTCACACTACACCATCAGGTAAAGTCTGGTCCACTGTAAGAATATTAAATAATAAAGGCCCATGTATCCCTGTTACCACCCTGCAGGTTAATAATAACATCTATGACAATCAGTGGATGTTGCTAACATCCACGCCAAGAGTTTATCTCATGTAAGTAGCTCAGCCAATTACCACGAGAGTTTTCAACATCATAAGTGCACGGCTGAGCTAGAGATATTAGACTGCCGCAAAAGATGTAGACTCCCTGTACAACCAAGAGTTTATGTTAGATGAACTGCTCCTTGCCTTAAATCCTATAAAGACACCAGCCCTGGACCAGACACCGTCATGTACGGTATGATCCAGCATCTTAATCAGGACAACCGGATTAAGATATTAGCACTGTACAATGGATTTGGGCGTCTCAAACATTCCCAAACTCATGGCACTTTGCACACGTCATACCGATACCCAAAGAGGCTGGTCGTCTTATGAATCCCACTTCATTTCATCCTATTGTGCTGACTTCTTGTCTATGTAAGGTAATGGAACAAAAGGTAAATAATAGGCTTCTTTTTGTTTTACAGTCGAAGAATTTGTTAAATGATAAACAAAGTGGCTTCTGTAAATACAGAAGTTCACTAGATCATTTAATGTATTTAGAGTATTGCATTGCAGAGGTAATTGCCAATAAAGAATTCATGATATGGGTGTTCTTGGACTTCCATAAAGCCTATGACATGACATGACAACATGGTATGGCACAATTTTCAGCTGGGCGATTCAAGCAGCCCTTGACTCTGTCCACAAGTGGGCCTTGCAGTGGGGATTTCAGTTTTCCACCCCTAAGTGTACCGCTGTAGTTTTCACTAGTCGTAACGTCCCCGTTTTGCGTTTATTTTTGGATAATCAAGCGGTACCTTTTCTAAATTCTGTAAAGTTTTTGGGCCTCCACTTGGATCAGAGACTGAATTTTAAACTTCATGTTAAAAATTTGCTTGCTCGTTATGATAAACCATTAAATGTCCTCAAGTACCTAGTGGGTAGTAAATGGGGAGCCGACAGAAAATCTCTATTAATGGTGTTCAAGTCCCTTATTCGATTGAAGCTAGACTATGGCGCACAGGTGTATGGCTCGGCATCAGATGTCACGTTAAGAAGGTTGTATGTCTCTCTATCTGTCTATTTTACAAATGCCTTAATCCCTAATACGGGATGGCCACAAACAAATCGACTCCACGTCGCCCTGTCCGCCGCCATTTCACTGTCCTGCTCCCAATTCACATTCCCCTCTCTCATATACGGTACCTCCCCAGTCCATCCCTCGATTTCATCCTTGGCCTTCTCCTCCCTCTCTCCCCCTCCACCTCACTCATATACACTCTCCTCGTCATTCTCTCACTCTCCGTCCACTCTATATGGCCAAACCACCTCAGTGTGTGTCTCCTAATGCTTCCTATCACATCCACATCCACACCACAATGCTCCTTCACATCCTCATTTGTCAGTCTGACTCTCCATGTGACTCCATATGCTCCTCTCAAATAACTCATTTCCACAGCTCTCACTCTTGACTTGTGTCCCTCCACCAAGGTCCAAGCTTCACTTCCATACATTAGAGTTGGTACCACAATACTGTCATGTATTAACTTTTCACGTCCATGCTCACTTCCCTGTTTCTTATCACTGCCTTCAAGGAACCAGCAACCTTTCTTCCTTGCGGTACCCTTTCAAGCACTTCACCCTCCAAACTTCCATCATTACTCATCACACTACCCGAGTACTTAAATGTACTCACATTTTCCATTTCATCATCCAACCTCACTGTACATTCACTGACTTCACCTCTCTTGAAGGCCATAACTTTACTCTTCCCTACATTGCAGAATAAATGTTTGCGAATGTGTCTTGGGGCTGTCCAGTGTACCCGTGTAGCTCGTATGGAAGTGGAGGCGAATGTGCTTCCCCTCTGAATTCACCGAGATCACCTGGCATTGTTCTACGGTGTAAGGACAACAACAACAAAAAAAGTAAAATCAGCAACGTGGCATGTACCCCTCCGCATCAATACCACTAACTTATGCGGGGGGTTCATCGGCCACTTTCCGTTCACCTTCACTTACCGGCTCAGGAGCTTGGTGTGGACCTCAGTGACTGTGAAAAGTTGGTGTCGAAAAATATATTCCCTTGGAAGCCACCCAGCTTTACTGCTGGTGTTTCCTGGCTCCCAACACCAAAGACCAAGGCACCGGAGGTGGATGTCCACCACTTGTTTCGTAACATCATTGTTCATCATTTGGGGTCCAACCAATTGTACACCAATGGTTCCAAGTCGAGTGACTGTGTGGGTGCTAGTGTATGGTCGACCGAATGTGCCCTCAGGTATCGGCTGCTGACTCATACATCTGTGTTTACCTCCGAACTTTCTGCAGTTGACAAAGCCATAGACTATTCTCTTATTTCTAGGCATGACTCATTTCTCATATTTTCAGATTCGAAATCAGCCCTTCTGGTGATTGCTTCTTGCATTGCAGATTTTAATGCGATCCAGGGCTGCACTGTTTATAAATTGCATTCATGCGACAAGTTCTTCACACTGATCTGGGTGCCAGGTCATTGTCGTATCTATGGCAATGAGCATTGATTTGACTTGACTAATTTATTACGCCTGAAGGCGACAAACCTAGTACAGTGCCATGCGGCCATATGTGAGGTGAGTACAGGGGAACTCGTGCCACGCAGGACACGCTGTTGAGCTATAACAAATTAACACCCACCAAAGTGTGGATGATGCATGAGAATAACATCTAGGTTATCACTTTCCAACAAATTTTTACGAGTGTCCACTAATGTGAGTCCATGTGGTATTAAATCAGAGACAAGTGGACATTGCAGGCAATAATGGTCAAGGGTGTTGGCATTGGGTGTATCACACAGCTTACAGAAGAAATGAGGTGCATTGCCCACCCCAGCCACCTGCCACACAGGTCGGTAGCCCAGTCTGAGGCAGGCACACACCACGTTATGTCGACGAACCATAAGACCACTGCGACGATATCTGTGGGGACAAGAGAGAAAGTGGTCATAATGTTGGATGGACGCACTGTGAGCCCTCTCAGCATTTCTACGGTGGAGAATAGGGGAGTGGGCTGCTCTGCATATTGTCTGCTTGTAGCAAATGGGGGAGGCATTAGTAGCATCCACAGTGGGCAGATCCAGTCCACAGTCAGTCATTGCAAGGAGGTCAACGGGATTGTTGGCTGTGAGACCAATATGAGAGGGAATCCACGGAAAGTGCACCACCAGCAAACGATCACAGGCAGTGGCCAATTGATGGAATATCTGTGTATCTAGGTGTTGATATGCAGGCCTTGGAAAGGAGAGGACATGGAGGGCTGGCTGTGAGTCACAGATGATCAAGCCGCTGTTGTTCGTCCATATTAATAAAGTAATTGCATCCAGGAGTCCATGTAGTTCACAATACATATAGCTCGACGAGGTTGGCAGTCGATGGCCCAACCAGCCCTCTTGAGGTAGGTCCAGACTTGGGGAAAATACAGCACAGCCAGCACTGCCATCTTCCTGCAGAGAGCCATCAGTGTGGATATGGCTGGCCGCATGGAGGGATGATGACAGCCTGGCGATGGTCTCCAAAGCTAGCTGTTTCTGAAGCTGAGGAAGGTCAGTCCTGGAGGCCAGGGTGTATGAGATAGCAGGCACAGGGGTCTGCCAAGGTGGGACGCCATAGTCCACCTCCTCAGCAAGCTCCGGTACGTTGATGTTTTGCTGTCGGACGTTTGAACAAACAGTATTAACTAGTGTACGGCCACCACTGCGAAGCAGAGGCCTTGGTGCAGTGGGATCAAGGGATGTCCGAATGATGTGAGAGCAATGGGAAGAAAGGTGAGGATAATGCAGGCACTTAACGCTGAAGTATGTAACCACGGAGTATTTTCTCTCAACAAGTGGTGGAAAGTTGAGTTCAAGTAGCATGTTGACAGTTCTGGTTGAGCCAGGGCAGCCCAGGATGAGTCTCATTACTGCGTTTTGGAACTTCTCAAGAGGTTGTAAGGCTGTTCTGGAAAGTTGACAAAGAGCAGGGGGGAGATAATCAACAACTGATCGAATGAACACTAGGTATATGGTTCATGCTACAGGAATAGACACCAAGCAGCATAATTAGTGAGCCACTTGAGAGGTTTTAGGCGCTGCTGTAGCCGGGTCAGCAGATCCTGAACAACCGGATGCACTCGTTGTCTTGCTGAGAATGAGCAGGCTGACTTACTTGCAAAGTCGGCTGTAGTGCTCGAGGAGACTTGGGACGTTCTTCGTGATCTAGTCGAATCTCTCTCGCGGAAAGAAATCAATAAATCTTCTGTGGCAAGGTCAGTGGATCAGACTAAATATTCCAATATGCAAGCCACCCCTGGGCTACTGCCAACCGTACCAGTCGCCTAGAAGAAAAAGTGTTGGCGTAGTTGCAATTAAACAGCACCATTTTAACTCATGTGAAACCCTATATGGAGAGTCGATTTCCGCCGCATTGTGACATCTGTGATGCGGTGTTATCTATCAGTCATATCATCCTGTGCTGTCGGCGATTTATTCGTGTACGTGCCTCACTTATAAATTACTGCAGCACAGCAAACGTCCCCTTCAAGCTTTGCACGATCCTGGGTGATGGGGATATTGTTATGACTGATAAATTGATGGGTTTCTTGAGAGAGACTGGACTGATCAGAGTGATATGACTTTTTTACTGTATTTTTATGGTTTTTATCGACTGTAAATATATATATTGTACTATTAATTAGAGTTGACAGTTGACTTATTTGAAATAGTTTATACTTCCGACTGATCTATTTCTAATATTAATGTCCCCTACATTAAACCCAGTTCGTCAACTGACAGTCACCAGCTGATGAGTGCATTTTTTTTTTTAAATAACAGAACAGAGGAAAGAAAAACAAATGAATAAAAATAAATAAATCCATGCACCAGATTACTGGTCCTCTGTTCATAAAATATCTGTAACAGTTAGACTTGAAAGGTATTGGGCATTTGCAGTCGATGGTGTTTTGTTGGGCGACGTACTTCACTTTTTGTACACATGTAAAGACATTGCATGATCTTGTATAAATTATCTTAACTAGGGTCGACAGATGACAGATATGGAACAGTTCCTGACTCATCTAGTTCTCTTTCTATACTGATGTCCCCTATATTAGTTTGTGCTCCGACTGACAGTCACCAGGCGATGGGTGTAGGTGCGTAACGTAGAAATGCATTACATATCTGCAGTCCATGGTATTCTCTTGGTCAGGGTACTTTTACCATAGCGTAGGTTTAGCAATTTGTATCTCCAGGATTTAGTAGAGGCTAATGATTTGTCGGTTAGGTTATTAGTTTTAGGATTTTTAGATTAAGTATTTTTTTCTCTTTGTCTAATAAATAATGTCCCGAAAAGATAAAATAAAAAATAATAAGAAATAAAAAATAAATAAAAATATAAAGAATTATATATATATATATATATATATATATATATATATATATATATATATATATATATATATATATATATATATATAATCACAAATGTCACAGTTATAAACAAAGTACATATAGGTAGTGATCATAGAATGGTGGGTTGCACAGCCAGATTCAATTTCAGAAGTGAAAGAAAATAGATGATTAAAGATAAAAAGATATGCCCAATAAAAGTAAACGAAAACACATCAGCCGTTCAGTTGGAAATAAGGAACAGGCTTCAGGATCTCAGTAATGCTGAATGTGACATTGATGAGCTGAATGAAAGACTAACAGAAGTGGTAAGAGAATCAGCGGAGGTAGCAGGAAAACCTAATACAACAAAAGCCAAGTATTCAGAAAAGACACTCGAGCACTCGAGCTTATGAGAAAACGAAAGGAAATGAGTGTAAAAACAAAGAAAGACGAAATAGAACGAGCGGAATTAAATAAGCTTATCAACAAAGACAAAGAGAAGAAAAAAGAAAGAGAAACATGGATCAGATCAAAGAAACCATCAAAAATGGAAAAAAGTCTGAAACAGGTCCGAAGTAAAATGGCACTAGGAAAGCAACAAATGACGTCACTGAAAGAAGAAAATGGTGAAATCATTAAATGCAGAGATAAGATGGTGAAGAGGGTTGAAGAATTTTACAAAGAACTTTATGCATCAAAGACAGTAGTAACAATAGCTAACTTTTCAGTTGACACAAGTGAAATGCCTGAGGTAACACTAGACGAAGTAAATATTTGTCTTAAAAATGTCAAAAGAGGGAAGGCTCCCCGAGATGATGGAATAGTAACAGATTTACTGTTGGATGCAGAAGTACAAAATAGGCTTGCTCACTTATTTATCCACTGTATAAAACAGAAGAAAATTCCCAAAACATGGTGTAATGCAATAGTTATTTTACCCAACAAAAAAAGTGACTCAAAAGATCTTAGTAGCTATCGACCCATTAGCTTATTATCAGTCATTTACAAACTCTTCACTAAATTCCTTACGAACAGAATAACAAAAAATTTGGAGGAAAACCAACCTCGTGAAGAGGCAGGAATCCGAAGCGGGTATTCGACCACTGATCATCTGCACACAATGAATCAGCTAATTGAGAAAATAACAGAATATAATAAACCACTGTGCTTAGGTTTTGTTGATTACGAAAAGGTTTTTGATTCAGTGGAACACACAGCAATTATAAATTCATTGCGAGAACAAGGAATGAATGAGAACATTGTAAACCTGCTCGAAATCATAATAAAGAGGGGACTGCTACAGTAAATTACATATGGAATTGGAAAAAATTAAAATTGAGAAGGGCATGCGTCAGGGAGATACAATTTCACCAAAATTATTTACAGCATGCCTAGAAAGTATTTTCAGAAAGCTAGACTGGGGAAACAAAGGAGTGAACATAGATGGAGAAAAGCTAAACCATTTAAGATTTGCAGTGACATTGTCCAAATCTCAGAAACAGCAGAGACATTGCAAGAAATGTTAAATGACCTGAACAGAGAAAGTCTGAAAGTAGGACTGAAGATGAACCGGAGCAAAATTAATGTTTACTCCATAAACATCAAAGAGCGTCATCAGAATCTATCTATATATGTATATACCTAGGCGGCTTCCCCCAAAGAAAGGGAGGTAGCCGAGACAGGACGACACACTCCCAGTTTACTCATCCACTCAAATACATTCATTCGCATCTTAGCCCCAAAGAGAAGAAGGGACAGATCCTCACCGCACGACACCACACGAGGGTACACTGCGCAGTGCAATCAGTGACATCCGCAGCAGGGCCCGACAGCAGAGCTGGTTTACCCCTGCCACATCATAATAGACCCATCCCCTTACCTGCACCTGACCTGATCAGCTGATCAGACCAAATGCAGGAGAATATCCCTTCAGGGCTGCGTCATCATTTATTCATTCACAGTTTTTCTCCATTTATTTCTGTCACGCACAACTCTTTATTGCTCAAAAGACATCCCTCTCGCATCCAACGCTCTCCTCACATTGTCCATCCATCCTATTCGTTGTCTCCCTCTCAGCCTTACACCTCTCACATCAGATCTAGTTATCTTTTTCACCAATCGCTCATTATCCATTCTCTCCATTTGGCCAAACCATCGCAACACCCTCTGCTTAACTCGATCAGCCATCCCTCAAACAACTCCAGTTCTCCTTCGCACTTCATTTCTAACCCGATCCATAGCGTCACTCCACACATACTCCTCAGACACCTCATCTCCATTACATTCAAATTTTTCCTCTCTGCTACACAGATAATCCATGTTTCAGCCCCATATAATGCAGTCAGTACCACAACACCCTCATACAGCCTTCTCTTTACATCCATTCTAAGTGAACGACAATGAAACACTTTTTTCATTCCTCCCAGAACCTTTCCTACTTCATTCATTCTAAACTTCACTTCTGCATCTATTCTTCCATCCACAGCAACATGTGACCCTAAATACTTAAACCACTCTTCCTGCTCAAGCAACTCACCATTCAAAACTATATTATTCCTCCTACCATCTACCGACCTCGTACACTTCATCACTTTACTCTTATTCTCATTTACTTTCAATTTCCTCCTTTCACACACCCTTCCAAACTTCTCCACCAACTGTCTCAATTTTTCCTCTGAATCAGCCACCAGTGCAGTATCATCAGCAAACAGTACCTGCCTCAGATTCCACTCTCTACCATCAGCATTCACCAGACTCAGACCTCCACCTAAACCTCTTGCATTCACCACCCTTACAACACCATCCACATAAATATTAAACAACCAAGGCGACATCACACATCCCTGCCGTAGCCCCACTCTCACGGGAAACCAATCACTCACAGTATTTCCCACTCTTACACACACTATACTATTTACAAAAAAATTTTCACTCCTTTTAGTAACCTACCATCAAGTCCACTAGTATTAAAACAGTCCACAAAGCCTCCCTATCAATTCTATCATACGCTTTTTCTAAATCCATGAATGCCCACACTTTTCACACACTTGTCTCACAGCAAGCACCTGATCCACGCATCCCCTCCCTCTCCTAAAGCCACACTGCTGATCACCAATCACTCCCTCTGTACCCTCTCTAACTCTCTTAATTAACACTCTACCATACACCTTACCTACAACACTCAAGAGACTTAGGCCCCTAAAGCTAGTACATTCATACCTAGCACCCTTACCTTTATATAGCAGGACCACAGAAGCACTTGCTCAGTCAATTGGCACCATGCCTTTCACAAAGCACACATTCAACAATCTTACTAACCAGTCAACAATAGTTGCTCCACCACCCTTCAGGCATTTCACAGCACACCCGTCCATACCTGCAGCTTTCCCTTTTTTCATCTCCTTTACTGCCTCCTGCACTTCCTCCTTCGTGATCAAAGAATCAGTCAACTCTCCTATCACATTTATTCCTTGCATCCTTCCATGTGCCACAATCTCAGCCACCCTTTCCTCCTCTACATTTAACATTCTTTCAAAATACTCTGCCCATCTTTTCCTTACTGCATCCATCTCAATTATCATCCTTCCATCCTCTGCTTTTACTCGCTCTTCCTTCCCAGACTCTCCCTTTTGCACCCTTTTCACCTCCTTCCAAAATATTTTCTTATTCTGCTGAAAATTCTCAGTCAACCGCCTACCCCACCTCTCATCTGCTGCCACTTTAGCATCACACACAGCCCTTCTCGCCCTGTTCCTCATTTCCTTATACCTCTCATATGACACCTCATCCTTCCTCTGCAGCCACACTTCATATGCACATCTCTTCTCAGCCACAGCCATACTTACTTCCTCGCACCACCATTCACTTCCTTTTCTTATGCCACCACCCACACGTCTCACATCACACACCTCTTCTGCATGTCCCACCACAGCACTCTTAAACAACTGCCATTCCTCTGCCACACTGCCATTTTCCTGATCTTTCATTGCGTTCCATTCATCTTTCAATTTCTTCTGATGTACTATCATTTTCTTCCTTTTATCCATCTCACTCACTTTCAAAACCTCCTTGCCACACCTAGTTATCCTAGCTGTCACCCATCTCTTACCTACTCTTAACTTTCCCTCCACCAGGTAGTGGTCAGACATACCTCCACCCTCCCCTCTCAGAACTCTCACATCCATCAATCCTCTTATTACATTCCTAGACACCTCATAGTAAATCGATGCTCTATCAACAACCCTTCTACCCTCCTGTCATACCCATGTATACTTAAAAATATCTTTCTTCTCAAACAGGGTATTTCCAATCACCATCAGAATAAACGATTAAATTCTTGAAGAAGTTGAGGAGTATATATATATATATATATATATATATATATATATATATATATATATATATAGAGAGAGAGAGAGAGAGAGAGAGAGAGAGAGAGATATACATATATAGATAGATAGATAGATATAGATAGATATAGATATATTATATATATATCATCTATCTATCTATCTATATAGATAGATAGATAGATAGATAGATGGGTAGATAGAGATATACATCTCTCTCTCTCTCTCTCTCTCTCTCTCTCTCTCTCTTTATATGTATATATATATATATATATATATATATATATATATATACAGTATATATATATATATATATATATATATATATATATATATATATATATATATATATATATATATATATATATATATATGCTTGTACATATATGTCTACGTATATACATATATACATCTGCCTTAACCCTTTAACCGCGGGTGTCATTCCAGAATGATGTTGCAAAAACTGGACCAAACCGCGTGTGTCATTCTCGAATGTTTGTGAATATTTTGAATACCCCACGTTTTTTCCGTGTGCCAATTGTTTCAAGGGAGAGTAGCTATTAAGTTCTTTCACTCCAGCCGACCCCCACCTCCCTCTTCCCCCCCCTGGGGCCCCACCTCCCACCCCCTGGGCCCCCCACCCCACCCCGGACCAAACACGCATCAGTATCTGTCCAGCTGTGTGAGTGACAACACTGCTGATGTGATAGTGAAGTGCAGGCAATTACAGTGCCTTTTACCTGCCTTAGTGAACACAGAGTGGGTGTTTATCGTATGTGCAGTGTTCATATATGTTTATAGTATTATTATCAGAATGAGGTTGGCATTTGGTAATGGTGTGTGAGCGAAAAATAGTGATTACAACACCGCTGATATGGCAGTGAAGTGCGGGCAATTACAGTGCCTTTTACCTGCCTCAGTGAACACAGAGTGGGCGTTTATCGTATGTGCAGTGTTCATATATGTTTATAGTATTATTATCAGAATGAGGTTGGCATTTGGTAATAGTGTGTGAGCGAAAAATAGTGATTACAACACTGCTGATGTGGCAGTGAAGTGCGGGTAATTACAGTGCAATTTACCTGCCTCAGTGAACAAAGAGTGGGTGTTTATCGTATGTGCAGTGTTCATATATGTTTATAGTATTATTATCAGAATGAGGTTGGCATTTGGTAATGGTGTATGAGCGAAGGTAATGGTGTATGAGCGAAGGTAATGGTATGTGAGCGAAAAATAGTGATTTTACACCCCTCACTTCTAACGGCACTGCCCGTCCTGTGAAAGTCAACAAAGTCATGAAACCTACATCAATGGAAAGCTGAAGGTTAGTACTTTCTAATGGTACCTTATTTTTTTCTCTAGCTTTATTCTGTGCAGAGTTATTAAGGTTTAAAGGTTTGTTTACATTTGGCTGAAACCCCCGCGGGAGAGGACAGTCAGACCAAAACAATACCCGCGGTTAAAGGGTTAATGACTACGGGTTTTGGCCCCAATGATCGATATTTACAAAAAAAAAAAATCTCTGAATATATTTTGCATTGTAGTAATGTCAGCTAGAAGTAATGGCGTAATTAAATGTTGTATCTTAATGGTTAGATCCGAAGAAAACATGAATAATGCAGAATGATAATGGGCTGTAGCCAAAATGCTTTCGAGACAAAAATGGTCTAACTTTACCAGTTATGGGTCAGTGAGAACGATAATGATGCTTATAATGTCTGACTGGCTCTATTTTTTAACCTGCACAGCCCCGGAAACGTGAATATACGTCCTGACGTTTTGTCACTGCTAGCCCCGGAGACGTGACTTAACGTCCTGCAGATGTAAACTCTGTCACAGCCACATTTGTCAAAATTCGTGGATGATTTTTGGCAGGCATGCAAGGCAGACTTTCCTCTACCTGCCACCAATCAATACAATGAGCGATCCCTGTTTCATGAGTCAGTACAATCAGTACAGTCAGTGATCCCTTTTTCAAAGAGTACAACGGCCTTTAGCGCTACTACTAATAATGTGTGTAGTTGCGCTATATGACACTGTAAATAATCGTAAAGCATTGTAAATATATTCTAGCGGTTGTGTAAAGTGAG
The DNA here is from genome assembly GCF_032717465.1 of Coenobita brevimanus. Lineage (NCBI taxonomy): Eukaryota > Metazoa > Arthropoda > Malacostraca > Decapoda > Coenobitidae > Coenobita > Coenobita brevimanus. The sequence continues at coordinate 27,316,439 of NC_137008.1, read as the reverse complement.
AAACATTACAGTGTAAGTGGAGAAGACTTACACACAGTCAGTACAGTGAGCGATCAGTTGCCGATTTCTATGTGTTCTGTCAGTACAGATATGCTTATATACCCTATAATACTGTTTGTAACCTATTGTATTCTTGTAAGACTTACCAGTTTCTAGGTAATAAACCTCTTTGTATGTTGCTTGAGTGTTTTAGTCATATCTGGTACAGTTACCCATAGCATAGGCTTGGAGAATAAGGGTGCGCGGTGGGCCTTCATAGAGAACCCCGTCACCAAGGAGGTGCTAAGAAATTGGATTTCCTGGCCCAGGTGAGGACGTTAAAGGTTGTTTTCCATTGTTTGTCATCAAAAGCGGAGGTTTTGGAAAAAAACTGAGGTCAAAAATTTGCTGGGTCTGGGGGTTTTCTAAGGTCCAAAAGTTGCCAGACCTGTGCAGGTTAAGATACTGAATTCTACTTGCTCACGATCTATGACCATTGACTTCTGAATAGCCTAGGATATTATTTGAACATGATTCTTCTTTCAAACCAGAAGTAATCGAAATGGGCAGATATTTGACTAAGCAGGCATTTGACTAAATGAAGATATAAATATCTAACTGTGTTTGGACAGTTTTAGTTGTTTTGCCAAAATATGCATGATGCAACCTGAAAGTATTGGTGTGGCATTGCATCATATTCTGAGACATCGCAGGTGAGTCAGTCATTAACTGGATTACATCACTGAACATTCTGCCATATATAAACCCTACAAAGCATATGGTGTCATTCTCGTTTGTATATTACTGTTTGATTTTGCAAAGGGACACATTTCTGTCTAGCCAAAGTGAGCAGTGATGCTTCGTACTTGTGTGAGCAAAACAGACAATTTTTGATATATTTTTGGAAAAGTGACATTTGCATCACAAAAGTGCAGTAGATCATAACAACAATTGCTACTTCTGCATCGTGCCCCCGGTTGGGAAAGGTTTGTCAGAAAAGAAAGAATGAACTGTACAGTATCAAACATTCCATCAGCTCTTCGCCCAGTACCCCACGGGGATGGTCTTCCTGTTCCTGAAGCAATAGAATCCATCTCATTTGATTGAGACGACCACGAGAGGAACTACGAAACATCTAGTTCTGAACAATCGACATCACTTGACACAGATTTTGCCCCATCCTCTTCCACTAAACCGCACATCATAACAACATGAACTAAATTATCTTTTGAGAGATTTGTACCAGTAACTGTCCAAGACTAAGGAAAGAGTTGTTGGGCTCCAGACTACAACAGGCTCCTGGCAGTGATGTTAGGGTTTCCATGTTCCGTGACTGTGAAAAGATTCTTTTCCAGTTCATCTTCATGGAAGATGACCATGGGCTGATGGCAGCACTCAACATCGTTTGAAATTCAATTGTGTGGAGACTTTTAATTGATTCATCGATGACGAGTCTGACTGCCTTGCTGCACAGTGGTAATGTTTTGCCATCCATTCCAGTTGGCCATACGGACCATATGAAGGAAACTTACAACATAAAACAACTTTTGAGGTACACAATCTACAACCAACATCAGTGGCAGCTTTGCGGTGACTTCAAGGTTATTCCCATTTTCCTTGGTCTGCAGAGTGGATATACATAGTACTGCTGTTTTCTTTGTGAATGAGATAGTCTCACAAGAGAGTCTTACAAGACAATGAATGATGGCTGCTTCGGCAATCACTGGGGCCAGGGAGGAAAAATGTTCACTATTCACCACTTGTGAAATCAGGATTTTGTTACTGTCCTTGCACATCGTGCTATGTCTGATGAATAACCTTGTCAAAGCAATTTACAAAACCCAAGAAGCCTTCAAGCTATGTCTGATGAACTTTGTCAAAGCAATGAACAGAACCCAAGAAGCCTTCAAGTACCTTGAAATTCCCCAGGGTAACTCAAGCAAAAATAAATGAAGGTGTTTTTGTTGGTCCTGAGGTTCGTGACCTTCGAGACTGCATTTGACAATGCACTGTGTGGCAGTGAAAATGATGCTTGGCAAGCCTTCAGGCTAGTGGCAACAAGGTTTCTTGGAAATAAAGTATTACAGGGAGTTGGTGGAAATCCTTATGACATACAATAAGCTTGGTTACAATATGTCACTCAAGATACATTTTTTTTTAGTCACCTACATTTCTTTTCACAAAAATTCTGAGCAGTAAGCGGCGTGCATGGCGAGCGACTTGACCAGGACGTTGCAGCAATGGAGAAAAGGTATCAGGACAAATGGAACCCATCAGCGCTCGCGGGCTATTGCTTGGCAGTGACTAGGGATGCCCCATTTCATGAACACAAGACATGCCCATAAGCGCAATGCAGAAGCCGACTTATGACATACTATGTACTGTTACATAACGTGTACATGGTATGTCAAACATATTCATGTAAAACTATCACAAAATGATGGAAATACATTGGTCTGTAATTCCTGATTAACTCTGAACTGTTGGCATTATGTACCTAAGTGTAAAATATAAAAACTTATATATCTTGGAAACAGTAGCCAATCAGCTGTTTCTGTTGTCATTTGTGAATTCAGCACATAAAAATTTATAAGGAACAGCGAAGTTTATCTCCAAACAGACACCTTTTAAAATTTTGTAGAACAGTGATAATACACCTACACGCAGAGTGAAAGTTTTAATTCTCCTTCGATGAAATCTCAGGGTAGACATTTCGTAGTGGGGAAGTTTAAGCCCTTCATTCCGATGACTAAGCCTGATATTATATTCTCGATACCATCAGACGATTACATTTAATTCAGGATAGATCTCTACCAGTGAAAGGGTTGATGAAGACCGGATGTAATTTCTTCGGTCGGGAATGTTTCTCCACATCTGAACTGATTCGTCTGGTTGTCGTGCGTCATCGGGATGAAATGGTTTAAGGAGATTGTTTCCAACCTCCTCAGTGAGTGAGGTTTCGACAGAATTATACAAAATCATCCCAAGAAAAGTGTCTGGAAGTATCAGACACACTAGCCCCAAAGGATATCATCGTACAGAAGGACTAACCACTTCATCACAAGTATATTCATTAGATGATTAAAATTTCAGCTGTGACCACGAATAAAAAGGAAAGCTTGTGAACGGATTGAAGGAAGTTTTTTCCAGTCACTTTATGACGGAAGGCTCTTCTTGGAGTGGATAAAAACATAGATCTAGGAAGGAAAGCATACCAAGCGTAATGTTGTTCAAGAGATTGTCCACTGTAGCCCCAGTATTCTATTTCCATTTTATTCTTGCTACCTCCAGACGACTGTATCCCTCTTAGGAGAGATTTTTCGAATCGTAGAGGTTAGATGTAGCTTTCACTTTTTCACTAATAGGACACTCTCTGTATTTGAAAAATTGTGTATAGTTTCTTGTTGTTCTTGCCCCAGACTCTAACGAACGTGAACACTGGGAATGTAGAATGAAGATCTCCTTCCGTTGTAGCCCATCACTCTCCTCTCGGGCTAGAGATCAAGTTTAGGACGTTTCATAACCAGCCAAAGAAGTTGTCCTATTATGTCGTTGGCAGCACGTGAAGGTGCCTCGTCTATTGTAGGCACGAATAATACAAATAAATATGTCCCCTGATTTAATAGGTTAGTGAGAATAGGAATGTAACAGACTACGCATGCGGGTGATGAATGGCGCCGACACAGCTGAATTAAAAAAAAAAAGAAAAAAAAAAGTCCTTTAGTTGGAAGTCGAGTTTTAAAAGTGAGTAAACGTAGATATAATCATTCCCCTAGTATTTGACAGTCATGTATGGAATCCCTGTAACAACTGGATAGGATCAATCTGCATCGCACATTACTGAGTGTTGTCAGCAGTGATTTAGACAAAGCTCAGACACATTCTAACACTGTTACGTGCTTCAGAAAATATCGTACAGAATGTGGGACTTGTTTACACCAAGGCGTTCGGTGTGTTAATAGTTCGACCCCAGTTCTCAGCTAGTACTGTTAATTTAAACTGAAGAACAAATCTGGGATGAAGTTTGCTTGAATGGGTCGAGTGTCAAGAGATTAGTAGTCACGATGGTAGGAATGCTCCTTGAGTCCGGGAATGTCTTTTATACTTGATTCTCGTTATCTCCAGACGATTTTATTCACATGAGAGAGCACTCTTTGTATGAGATAGTTTCAGAATCTACATTCATTTCTTCCAATTTTAAAACACCTATATCCGTAGTTTAATAACACTGTCTGTAATTATCAGGAATTAAGTGGAAGAATTCGTCATCTGACGGACGGGGCAAAAAAAAAAAAAGAAAAGGAAAAAGTTACAGGGTACGCGTTAGGCTCATAACGAATCAGCTAAAGGAAGTTAGGTCTTGCAAGAGGATATGGGGCTACCCTCTGAGGCTCCTATGATTCATATTCACAATAAAATGTTTTGCCGTTAGCTGGAGTAATTCTCACCCATCAAATGTTTAATGGTATTGAATTCCCACTCAGGCTTCATTGACATTCAGCTGAACATAAACATCTGCCGTTGTCTGTGGCAGAATACCGGTAAAAGAGTTGGCCTGATCGTCAGATCGTCAAGACTCTAGAAATATACAAACAGGGAAACTGACAAGAAATATTGCGAGAGTGAAGGAGTGGTGAAAGAGTGAAGCAGTTAGGTAACAAAAATAATTATGTTCAGCGGAGCATGCACACCATTTACTCAAGTATATGTCTATATTTTAAGTCATTCAGCACGAGGATGTAATTTTTATATTGTTTTTTGATATGTGTAGATGATTTCATTTAAATAAGGAGAGGAGAGAAGTACTAAATAGGTTGTTGAAGGTTGCATCCTCTTTATTTTGATAAGTTTAGCCTACGACTTAAAATGAGCTAATCCTTTGGTGTACACTAAGCTCAGTCCGGTGACATATTTTTTTCTTTATTTTAAACATGCAAATACCAGACGATTTTACTGTAGTAAGTAAAGATCTTTAAGGGAGGAGATCTTGGTGAAGGGTAGACAATTCTTCTTTAATTTAAAAAATAAATAAATAAAACATTTAGGGAAATAACGTACTCGGGAATTAGGGAAAAAATAAACACTAACAAAAACAACATCCTCTGGGTGAACGGGCCTCCATGTCCTTAGGTCAGTACTGTGAAGCGCACAAATATATACTGAATTTTTCGTATTTTCTTCACTTACCTATAATTATGGTTATCTGTAATCCGGTTAATACGAGCACAGACTGGGGGTAATGAAAAGATGTATGTTTGGCCTATACACAACAAATCGACTGGGTAAAAACGAGAGGTAAAATAAATCCCTTTTATGTGTGTGTGTGTGTGTGTGTGTGTGTGTGTGTGTGTGTGTGTGTGTGTGTGTGTGTGTGTGTGTGTGTGAATAAGTAAGTGAGTTGGGGGAAAGAGAATACTCTGCATCTCATTTGCACCTTGTTAGCCCTGAAACTACTGGGCTCTAGGGTGAAACAAACGAAAATTAATTGTGTGAATCCTTCAGCAATACACTACAGTATACTGTATACTATCGTGTGTTGTCATTTATTAAAGCTGCGGATTTACCTTTAAGGAGTGGAGGCGTCTGGTGAATTTTTACACTTCATTACTGCGAAGTCATTTATAGTAACATAGTTTCATTCAGTTTAGGTGTGGTTTTTATACCTTCATTTTTACCTTCGCCAAGGAGGTTATGTTTTATCCAGCGTTGGTTGGTTTGTCTGTTTTTCTGTCTGTTTCTTAGCATGACTACTCAGAACGTTATGAACGGATTTTGATGAAATGTTGTGGAAGGGTGGGCCATGGGCCAGTGAACAAATGATTAAATTTTGGGCTGGATCCGGATCCGGAGTATTTAGCACAATATCTTCAAAAGTTCTCAGTGATTTTCTATGAAATTTCATGGCAAGCTGCATCATGGACCAAGAAAGAATTGGTTGAATTTGGGGAGGATCCGGGTTACTTAAAGGTTATGAAGGGATTTCGATGATATTTTATGTAAGGCTAGACCATGGGCAAAGGAAGAAATGATTTAACTTGGGAGCGGATCCAGATCCGGATCCGGAGTATCCCGCATAATATATCCAAAAGTTCTCAATGAATTTCAATGAAATTTTTTGGAAAGGTGGGCCATGAACCAAGAAAGAATTGTTTGAATTGGGGGGCGGATCCAGATTCTGATCCTATATCCATGGATCCAGATCCAGATCCTTTTTTTTATGACAAAAGCACTGGTGGAATATGCGCTATCTGAGCGTTTTTTTTTTTTTTTATAAATATTACAGCCTTCGTTCATTTGTGTCCTTGGAGGGAGACCAAGCAAAAGAAATATACTGTATGAACAAACTAGAAAACAAAAAGAGGGTGCATACCTCCACCAGCGCCATTGCCGTTAAAATGGATCTGTCTGTATCCACTCAAAAAATTTAACCAGTTCCTTCTTGGTCCATGGCCCATCTTGCCACAAAATTTCACTGAAATTCATTGAAAACTTTTGGAGATATTGTGCGAAATACTCCGGATCCGGATCCGGATCCGTATCCGCCCTCAAACTTTATCATTTCTTCCTTGGCCCATGCCCCACCCTTCCCAAAAATTGCATCAATATCCGTTCATAGCTTTTTGAGTAATAATGCTAACATACAGACAAAAAACTGACAAACAAACACACAAACATCGCGGACAAAAACAACCTCCTTGGTGTAGGTAATAAATAAATAAAATTAGACGGTAAATAATTATTATACATTTAGTATTCAACACTAAAAAATATTCATAACTATTCATTCTGATAATATACCTGTGACTAGAGCATGACTAAGAGAGCGCATACTTCCGCCAATGGCGGATCCGGATAAGCCCCCAAATTTAATCGATTCTTTCTTGGCCCATGGCCCACCCATCCACAAATTTTCATTGAAATTCACTGAAAACTTTTGGAGATATGGTGTGAGCAAAGAAGCAAATAATTCCGTATCACAACCAATATCTAATCGATTGTTCTTTGGGCCATACTTTACCCCTCCAAGTAATTTTATGATAATCAGTTCATAACTTTTTGAGAAAGCCTGCTAAGAGATAGACTGGCAGACAGACAAACAAAGCTACGCAGGGTAAAACATATACCTCCTGGCGGAGGTAAATGATATTCTTAGCTCCCCTTGACAGTATAGTTCAGTTTAAGAAAACCCATCTATACTGAAGAGATTAATAAAAACAACATCACCCATCTATACTGAAGAGATTAATGAAAATAACATCTAACTCATCCAATTCTAAAAGGCTCTCAAGCTGAATCAGTTAATTTCGAGGCAGCAAAACAGAGTAATGGCGATGTCCTGAGTTTGGATATAATAAAAAGAACTGTGCTCGTGATGTTGCAGATATTGATCGCATGTAATTAATATTATACATACTGTAGGCTGCTGCAAATTACGTGGAAAGGATGTGGAACTGCATCGTAATTTTTTATTTGAAATTAAGTGAGCAAATATCATTAACTTAGCACTAATTAGTACACGAATTTTTTTTTCCTTGAGCCAACTATCCTCAATATATATATATATATATATATATATATATATATATATATATATATATATATATAGATAGATAGATATAGATATATATATATATATATATATATATATATATATATATATATGTATATGTGTGTGTGTGTGTGTGTGTGTGTGTGTGTGTGTGTTGCTCTTGAAACATTGATACGAATTTATGTATTATTATTATTATTATTATTATTATTATTATTATTGTTGTTGTTGTTGTTTTTTCGGGCGTTATGTTTGGAGCTGTGTGTGTGTGTGTGTGTGTGTGTGTGTGTGTGTGTGTGTGTGTGTGAACATAACTCAGAGTTTTAATCTGATTTATACCAACATGGTGAATTGATTGAGGGACTACCAATCGGGAAATCCATCGTTTTTTTCAACAATAGGTCAGTGGTTTGAGTCACAAGGATACGTCAAACATTGGCCCAGAGAAATATAATGAAACATTTTTTTTTTTTCTATTTTAGATCCACTTAGTGAATGAGGGTAAGGCAAGAATGAAATTACTCAGCTTTGAGAACAATTAGTCAGAAGTCAGGTCATTGGCTAAGGTCAACGCTCGACCCGTATGTTTTCATTGAATAACCCCTATCTGTGTGGCTGAGGAGACTCATTTACTACAGGCAAGCATTCGACCCTGCAGGGCCTTCCTGGCACTGAACATATGTTCCTTTACGGCAGATAACTCCTTACCACAGCGAGTCATGGTGAAGAGTGTTGAGGTTTGGTTCCTGAATGGATGGCGCATTTGCGTCTCCACTCAGTTAACAAGGACACTAGTAGGTTCCATATATCCCCTTTATTTTGTTCTGTAGTTGCAACTCAGTCCTACAAATGGATTCTTGCAATACTGGAAACTAGTAAGCTTGTCACCTAGTGTAGGGTAACCAGAAGTGGAAATAACAGTATTAAAAGTGGCAGGCATGATATCAGAAACAGAAGAAAGAAGAATGATAGAGATGAAGAAAGAAATACAGTAGAGTTATACATAAGTGGTTGATAAATGAAAAACAGTTTCTTATCCTATTTGAACCAAACTTCATGGAAGGTTAGCCGGTCTTTTTCGGAGTGAAAGCACTTTTTTTTTTTTTTTTTTAATAGCTACCAGCCAAAAGTCAAGAAAACATAGCAAGGTCACTTTAACACTTTTTGTCGGATTTAGACCAAACTTTGTTGACTGACTGGGGAGAATTCAGCATAAATGCAGTATATTTTAAGAACAATCTGTCAAAGATCAAGGTCTCAGAAAAATGACTAACTCCAAGATTCCATGGCAAGGTCAACAAAAGCAGTTTTGATATATGAACCAAAGTTAGTGGTAGTGTTAATGGTCAGGAAAAAATGGGGGAAATAAATTTTGAACTACAGTTAAAGATCATAGGGCAAGGTAAAAATTCGACCCTTGTGTATGTAGAAAACAACAACAATAATTTTGATGTAATTTAGATCAAATTATAGTGGATTAGTTGAGGATCACCTAAGAGATTGATCTATCTCTTTTGGAATATGTAGAGTAAGGCCACATGCCAAGGTCAATGTTAAACAGTTTTAATGCAAAGTATATTAACCCACCCCATCCCGAAGTTTTCTGGGCAGTGGTACGCCCCAGTCCCGACATTTTTGGACCTTTTTTTTTTTTTTGGCTCAAACATCCGCTTTTGGTGAGAAACATCGAAAATTCATAGAGAAATCGCTCACCTGAGGTTTAAAATACTCGATCTAGGCACGAGTACCTCCTTACCTGACTGGGTTTTCTAACAGGCTGGCACCAAAGAAAACGAGTTCTATGGGAGGGTAACTATTTTATCCACTCATAAACAGTATTCATTTATTTACTTGGTACGAATTTATATGTAGTTCAAGAGAATATTGGTTTTCAAACAGTAATATAGGCATTATAAGCATTGTTTCACCCACTAACTCATCACCATTCATGACCATTTTTTCCCACATTACCTGATCATCATTTCTGACTGTTTCTTCCTCTAATGCTATGTAAACTTTGTCCTCCACATTGTCATCGATTGGGGAATCACTTTGGCCCTGAATGTCTTTATTGGCCAGGTCACTGGTAACAGGTGAATTGCCGAGACAATGGCGTGGAGGGGGGGGGAGAGGTTATACGGTGTAAGGCATTGTCCCTGCTTGGCATCTTGTAGAGGAATAGAGGAAGGTGTCTCGTGTATACGTGCCAAAAATCACTCGCGAAATCACTCGCAAAAATTGAAAATTGTGCAAATTAGGGACCTTGCAATGTTGCTGCATTAATTCACGTCTCCGGGATATGAGTGCACATCATGTGAGGACGTGAATTCACGTCTCCGGGACGCAGCAGGTTAAACGTGGTGGAAGGGCTTAGTTAAAACAAGGATAATGAGAAAAGTCACGGAGAAGTCAAGGTCACAGGAAATGCCTGAAGGTTAAGGTCACTTGGCAACGCCAACTCCGACCTGATTTTTGTCTGATTTGAACCAGAGACCCTAAAGAAAGAGTAGACTGGACAGCCATTACTTTTATTTGCTCGCTAATTTGTCGGCCGAAATGGCGCCATTTTTGTGCTAATGCCTCACAACCTTGGTGGTGACAGACTGCAGATGAGTCTAAAAATACATCTCATCACCTACTGTGATACATGATTGGTTCATAAATAATAGGTTGCTTTAAATGTAGGTATTATTTTACTTTATTCCTACCCCGTGGCTGGAAATTATGACTTACCTCTATATGTAGGGTGTATTGAGTACATCATTTTCTTCTCAGTACACATCCATCGCAAATAAATATTTTCCGAGTTTTTTCTTTTTTTTTTAATTATTATTTGAAGGAGCCAGGATGCTGCTCTAAGGTTGGCCAGCATGGTGGAGTAAACACCAGATCTGGTCCTGCCACCTACTGCCAGATTCTGCTAACTAAATTTGAACTTAGCCAATCACATTCCATGACGTCATTTCAAGCCAGTCACACGCCGAGATTCCATATGTGAGCCCGCACATGAGCGGGAAAGTTTGAACTCAGAACTGATTCAGTTATACGATAGCTGCCCTTTGTGAAGGTTGTTCCCTAAGTTTCTTTGATGTACTTAAAAAAACAAAGATAACACGGCCAGCCTGCACATTTTTAGAAACCACAGGATACCGCCGAAAGAAGTAATGTGTCCTCAGTGCAACGTCGTGTGCAGCTACAGGAAGGACAAGAAAGTTTGGAGGTGCACCAGGAAATACCTTCTCCCCAAGACCAAGAAGAGAAGGTATTGTGCCTTCGAAACCACAGATTGTAAAGGATCAGTCCAGTGAGGAGGACAGTTAAGGTACGTGATTAGGTTAGGTTAGGTTAATTAGGTTAGGTTAGGTTAGATAGGTTAGGTTAGGTTAGGTTAGGTAGGGTAGGTTTGGTTAGGTTCAGTTACTTTAGTAAAGTAATGGAGATTTATATAAATGGTGTGTAATATCTGTGTATTTCAGTTGCTCTTAGTAATTCGGTGCCGTTTAGGCTGATGTGGGTTGTTTCGAGTAATTCGGTGCCGTTTAGGCTGATGTGGGTTGTTTCGAGTAATTCGGGAGCTGTTACTTTAGGTAGGTTGTCATTTTTACTTTCATGGGAGTTTGAGAATGCAATGTTTTATAGTGTTATTCATGTAATTCTGGTGGTCATTTTCAGTGCAAATTATTCGTTTTTGTCGTATTTTCCTTATAACCATGGTACATTGGGGGGGGGGATTACGAAAAACGAGTGATTTGCGACAGAAATGACTATCAGATTCACATGAAAAACACTATAAAACATTGCATTCTGAAACTCTTGAGAAAGTATGGCACGGTAGGACCAAAGTAAAAATTTACCCAAGGTAGTATAGTTAGCTAATTAAGATTTTTGTTTTAATCTTCATCACTGCATATGGATTTTACTTCAAAGAACACGTAAATACCGAGATGATCACCAAGTTGTAACGTTGACAAACCAGACGGTTGGTAGCCATCAAGGAGTCCAGTGTTTCTCTTTACTGGCGCTTTTTTGCTCTTATTAATGGCTGGTTGTGTTGCATTTGGGTGCAATAACACTCATGGACCTTCTGTGCATCTTTTCCAACTACTTGTAATATGACAAGAAGAAAATTATGGGAAATGAAGATGAAGAAGGCAAAGTGGTCTACAAGTGAGCATCATCCGCTTTGCCAGGTTAGTTTATTTATTTTAAAACTCTTTGACCCATTTATGAAAATAGATGATATACCATAACATAAATTGATAGAGGCAGTGTAAGGTTACAGGATATTATCATAATGAAATGGAAATAAGGTATGGTCAGTGCCAGACCTTGTGTTTAGCCTCTCTGATTTCTTCACTTTCTTTATTACTTGCTATAAAATTAAGAATTTTGTTACTGTTGTCTTCATTTAAGATACTGTAAACTATACATGTTGGGCATTTAATGTTGGGTGTACGTATGAGGTTTAGTTGTGAAAGAAAATCTTTTAAGGCTAACCCGTCCCGTCCCGACCGATTTTCCACCACTGACTCCCCCCAATCTCAACCAATTTTGGAAAAAAAAAATTTTTGGCTCAAACCTCCGCTTTTGGAGAGAAACATCGAAAATTCATAGAGAAATTGCTCACCTGAGGTTTAAAACACTCAATAGAGGCATCAGTTCCCCTTACCTTACTGGGTTTTCTATCAGGTTGGCTCGAAATAAAACAAGTTCTATGGGAGGGTAACTATTCCACACCACTCATAAACGGTATTTATTTATTTATTTGGTACGAATTTATATGTAGTACGAAAGTATATTGGTTTTCACACAGCAAAATAGGCAATATAAGCATTGTTTCACTCATGAAACACATCAACATACCTGACCTTTTTTGGTGACATTACCTGATCATTTCTGACTGTTTCTTCCTCTAATGCTACATAAACTTTGTCCTCCACATTGTCATCAATTGGGGAATCACTCTGGCCCTGAATTTCGTACCGTGGCACGATTTGTCTTTACTGGCCAGGTCACTGGTAACAGGTGAATTGCCGAAACAATGGCGTGCGGGGAGGGGGAGATCATGCAGGATAAGGCATTGTCCCTGCCTGGCATCTTGTAGAGCAAGGTATCCCGTGTATATGTACCAAAAATCATTTTGCGAAAATTGAAAATTGTGCAAATCTGGGACCTTTCAATTGATGCATGTTTATATATGTCAACGGGACTGACATTGACAAAACGTGTGGACGTATATATACATCAATGGGACGCGGTGGGTTAATGATTGATAGTAGGTCCTTATATGCAACAGAGAAAAAAAAAATGTATGTTACTGATAATACCTTCTTTTGGTGGTTTCATTAGTTAAAAGAAAGATAATCTAGTGTATCATTCCACTGGTGTATCAGATCTCCATTCAAAAGCAGAAGAAATGTTTAAGATCTGTGCTGATTTGAGTAGTTTCTCAGTAAGGAAAAACTAGGCGAAGTGTTACTGGAAAAAAAAATCATTAAGTGTATTAATTCCCAAAATGAATAATATTATGAATCCATATTATAATTACAATTCATAATAGATAGATAGATAAATAGATAGATAGACAGCTCCATGCAAGCCTGGGAAAGGGAAATGATCTTGCAAGTTAACTGAGGAAATGTTGACCATTACACAGGAAGTAGCAAAGTCAGGGGATGATGTAGGTAGTGTGTCAGCGAGATAGCATGGGAACAAAGCCTAGTGACATACACACATACTCACACACAGGTTTCTGGAACTTTCCAACCACAGTGTAACACACGTGACACGACCCCTGTTTCACCAGAATTTAGGAAGCAGAGCTCAGAAGGAGACAGGCCATAGAACCGACAGGTAGTGGAGAGAGTGAACAAGAAAGAGGGGCCCAACTAGACTTACTTATTATATTGTCTCTGTAAGACATACCCTGCTCAACTTAGATTTTCTCTGAAGATAATAAATTAAGATCAACTCACTGTATTCATCTTTAACCCGCGCCGTCCCGAGGACGTACTTCCACGTCCTCACGTTTTGTCACAGCTAATCCCGAGGACGTACTTCAACGTCCTGCAATTGCAAGATTCATAATTTCCACAATTTTCAATTTTCGCGAGTCATTTTTTGTACGTATACACGGGACACCTTCCTCAACAAGATGCCAGGCAGAGACAATGCCTTACCCAGCATGACCTCCTCCCCCCCCCTGCATGCCCTTTTCTCAGTAATGCACCTGTTATCAGTGACCTGGCCAGTATAGCCATGTCATGCCACGGTACGAAATTCAGGGCCAGAGTGATTCCCCAATCAATGACAATGTGGAGGACAAACTTTACATAGCATTAGAGGAAGAAACAGTTAGAAATGATGATCAGGTAATGTGGCAAAAAAAGGTCAGGTATTAGTGAGTGAAACAATGCTTATAATGCCTATATTACTGCTTGAAAACCAATATACTCTTGTACTATATATAAATTCGTAACAGTAAATAAATAAATACTGTTTATGAGTGGTGTGAAATAGTTATCCTCCCATAGAACTCGTTTTCTTTGGTGCCAGCCTGATAGAAAACCCAGTAAGGTAAGGAGGCTCTCCTACCTGTAATGAGTATTTTAAACCTCAGGTGAGCAATTTCTCTATGAATTTTCGATGTTTCTCACCAAAAGCAAAAGTTTTAGCAAAAAAAAAAAAGGTCGAAAATTGCCCGGGATTGGGGGGTACCAGTGGTCGAAAAGTGGCCGGGATGGGGCGGGTTAATGCCTACTACAAGAATCGAGAGTGACAACTAAACAACAAAACTTCTCTACAAGTTACTACAAAGTCTTTCATGACATTGGTGGCAAGCGGAACTACGGACATCATCTCCGAATCAAAAGAGAATTTCTACAAAAGCAGGCGAGACTCTACAAGATTAGCTTCGGTTCTACAGTGAATTCCTACAAAATACAGCCTACAAGTCTACAAAACAACTCTATAATCTTCACGTAACTTCAAGCAGCAGCAAGAAGAATAAAAAACAAAGCAAGTAAAGAAGAGGAAAGACCAAAGCAACAAGCACACAAACCCCCACCACTCTCTACCGCCTACCTCCATCTCTGACACAGAGGTCAAGACACGCAGCAAAACACCAGAGCCACAGTTATAACGCGTCTTACTCACCTTTCTTCACCCAGGTTACGCATCGCTACTCAGTATTCACCACAGCTACCAGTGTGGGAAGCCGACGTCACCATGTGCTGAGATGACATCACAACCGAGTTTGCTGACTTAGGGCCACGCCAAGCAACGTGTGACTGACACCAGGCACTTCTCACCCACTACTCATTAATCATTATTCACATAGCTCCTACTCATACTCATTTATTTCCACAGTATTGAGTTGGAAATTCGACGTTCTATGCTGAGGTTTGCCTGTGACAGCTGTTAACCACCACAAGCACAAGGCCATGGAATTTCCTGAGTAATATCATCCATCAATACAGCACTAGAATTATCAAGAGATCTTCAATAAACCCTGTATTTTTCTTCCGAGATCGACAGTTGCATCAACACGCCTCTACGATCTGTATCAAGTGGGTGAAATTATACTTACTCATTTCTTCTCAGTGCTAAAATTAGGCATATTCAACTCCTTTACTTATTTCTATATATACACTTATACACTCACTATCTATCATTTATTACAATTCATTTACTCATCTATTTAGTCAGGACATAAATAAACAAAAGGCGTATTTCATAACACCATATCTTAATGACAGGAATATTTTCGCCACCACCCACGTTAATACCAGATGAAACACAATTAGCCCCAACAACAGATTCACAATTTGGAGAGCACCAAGGCAACACACCCCTTGTACAAACCTCACTACAAATTAAAGACCAAAAAACAAATGCGTCAGTTCCAGATGATGAGTGGGAAACCCCCTCTGACGTAGCAAGTGAGGACTTTGTCGCTGACTTGCACACGTATGCCAATACACTTAACAGGGTTCACCGTTCTGGCCGAATATATTCCACCATTCCCTCACACAACGATAAACAAGTCCAAGTTAAATTAACATTGCAAACAGTGAAAATGAATCACGAAACAAATACCGCGAATCTAACAACCCCACCTCATGTGTATGTTTACTATGAAGATAAAACTGCCCCAAAATTCTCTGGCACAGAAAAAGATCGCATTGATGTCATTTCATTAGTCGGTCAGTGCGAACAAATGTTCATCAAGCGCCACGTACTCGATGAAGAAGAGAAAATTGCCATTTTTTCATCTTGCATAAGCCAGGAACGATGTCCAGCAAGCAATTTATTGAGATCTGACAAGCTCTTTAAGGCTAGGACATATGATGAATTTAAAAATGAATTTTTGAAGAAATTTTCTGGAGGTATGAACTTCTTGCCAGGTATAATTCCAGAATTACATAAAATTGTAGATCTTGTAAGGGAGCACACTACAAACTATGTGCTCAATGAAATATCTGCTGATGTCTCCACAGTCAAAAGAACATTGTTAGTTACTTTGGAAAACTCAAATTGGATAACAGATGATGGAAAGATGTCCCCAGACCTCGTCGTGGACATCATTGGTTATGTAGCAGCCTTGTGTAAATTACCTGATAGGACCCTTAAGATCGCCAAGACGATCGCGTACACCCCAGGCATGTGCTTACTACAGTAGACTTAATGAACGAGGTAGAGATGCAGAGCAGTAAAGCAGGTATGGTCGACACAACCGCACATTCTAGTAGAATGAGAGTACCAGAGACAGTATCAGCTTTAAAAACATCTACACCGACCCCAAACAGAGAACAAAATTGATTGCGACCTGAAAGCAGGCAGAGCAAACAACCAAACGTGATGAGGGTTCGACCACAAACACCAGGCTACAGGCAGTTTCATAAGTTTCCGTGTAGCCTGAGCAGGTCTCGCGCCATAAACAACACTACTTATGGGGAGTCACCTCGTAGGTCACAGTCAAGAGATAGGTCCATTCTATGTCATTATTGTGCAAAATCAGGACACACAAGGTATGAATGCTTTATCAAAGCAATAGAGGATAGACAAAAGACACAAGGATTTGGTCCTTACTGTAGGCATCATAGATACCAAGGGCACTGGACCAGTGACTGCAAAACAGTAGAAAAAATTGTGTCTATGTTCAAATCGGGGGAAGACCAAGTCATGACAAAAAACGTACAAACGTAAAGAAAAACAAGTCTAAAATTCACATAGAAGGCATGTTGGGAAATGATTGTATCTTGATACCAGCTGTATGTGAGGATCAAAACGTTTCCTTATTTTTAGATACAAGCTCTCCAGTGAACTTAATAACACATGAAGAAATAAATAGAATTCTTAAAAATAAAAAGAAGGTACCTTTTCTGGAAGAAGCTGATTTAGATTTATATACGGTAGATGGAAAACAAATTACAGTGAAAGGTATGATAAGATTAAATATCAGTTTCACCAAGACTACAAGACCATTCTCTGCTTTTTTCTATATCGTTGAAAACTTAGCAATTAAAGCTCATATGTTACTGGGCTTAAGATGCATGAGAGCAGAGAACATAACTATACTCCCACAAATGAATGCAATAGACTTTGACAATGAATTCATAGAGGAAATACCATCAGAGCCCTCACCGATTAGTAAAAGAGAACCAAAAAGAATTGGTAATATTAAAGGTTTAAACAAACATACACAAACAGATGAGTGTATTGATCCAATCCCACGACCAGCCCCAGCCTCCAGAATTAGTGACCCAGATAACAGTTCTGATTTATCAGTTTTTCCAGCCCATCTCACCAATGATTTAGTTATACCACCTAATTCCTACATGAAAGTTACCATAAAGAGCAAATTACGGAATAGTACTGTTCTTATCTTAGAAGAATTATGTAAAGTACAGGGATTGTCAGTAGAAAACGCATTATGTCAGATGAACGACGAAGGGCAAACTCAGATATTCATAATTAATCACATGAATGGGGAAGTTCAGTTGAAAAAGGGGACTTGCATAGTTAATATTGAAAAATGTCCCGCCCCTGTAAAGGAAATAGTTATAGATGGAGTGACAAGTGAGATAAAATCTACGGATAGAGAAAGAATAAAAGAGAATTTAATTCACTCAGGTGAATTTGATGAAGAAAATGATTTGTTAACCCTGCTGGAAATACACAGGGACACTGTAGCATTACCCAGAGAACAATTAGGGTGTACTAACCTGATTAATCACATGATTAATGTGCACCCAGAAACACCACCAATTTTCGTACCAGCTTACCGCATCCCACACTCCCAACGTACACTTTCAAATCAGTATGTCGATGAAATGTTAAAACTTGGAATTATTGAGCCTTCAGTCTCCCCGTGGGATGCCCCATTATTCTTCGTGCCCAAACGAAATGGAGAAATGCGTGCAGTAGTAGATTACCGTAAACTAAACAATCACACAGTCCCAGACCGATTTCCCATGCCATTGCTAAGCGACGTTCTACAGAATATTGGACCTGAGAATAACATATTCTGAACCATCGATCTCCTAAACGGCTATTATCAGATACCGGTTTCAGAGGAGTCACGTAAATACACTGCCTTTTCCACAAACAGAGGCCATTACCAATATACAAGGATGCCGATGGGACTGAGGACAGCCCCAGACACAATCCAGCGTCTTATTAATTACGTATTGTCCGGAATTTTAGGACAAGGAATATTTGTTTATCTTGACGATATTATAATCGCAACGAAGAATATTACGGATCATCTCAGGAAATTAGACTTACTCTTACAAAAGCTTAGTGATGCTGGTTTAAAAATTAAGCTTTCTAAATGCAAATTTTGCTTTAAGGAAATAAATTTCTTAGGCCACAAATTAAGTTATAATGGTATTCACACCACTGATGACAAAATACAGGCAGTGAGAGATTTTCCTGAACCCACTACGATTGACGAAGTTAGACAATTTTTAGGTCTAGCTGGGTACTATAGGTCATTCGTACCACAATTCTCTCATATAGCCTTTCCTATATTCCAGCTACTTTAAAAAGATGCTATATTCCAATGAGAAGAAGAACAAAAAAGGGCAATTAACAATCTACAAATTAAACTAACAAATGCACCTTGTTTAGCATATCCAGATTACACAAAATCATTTCTTATTTGTACGGACGCATCGGTTAAAGGATTAGCAGCTGTACTGATGCAGGAAGATAAAAGAGGAAAAAATCAACCAAGTGGTGACATGTAGAGGTGTATGGTGTGTAGGAGGACTGCTGGGCCTTGATAGCAGGCTGTGAAGCCAATGCCCAGAGTCGGACACATAAAAAAAAAAAAAAAAAAAAATGCATTTGCCAGCAGACAAACAAGAGGTGCAGAGAAAAATTATTGCACTACAGGCTTAGAGGCACTTGCAGTGGTTTTTGCATTACAAAAGTTTCGAGATTTGGTATATGGTTACGAAATCCACTTATTCACCGACCATAAACCACTGGTGGGTATGTTTAAAGAAAAACTCCTTTCGGGGAGGAGAGCAAGATGGAAATGTACAGTTGAAAACTACAATGTACAAATTCATTATATACAAGGTAAAATGAACATAGTAGCTGACGCATTATCTAGGAACCCAAACACAATTCAGGTCGCGGCATTAGATCTCAAAGGAAATATCCCAAACCACGATGATATCGCAAAAGCACAAAGGCTTGACCCAATATGGTCTAAAGTTATATACAAGTTAGAAAGTGGTGATGACATACAATTACCGAAACTGCATGTACCATTCGAACAATTCACAATGGTCAATAATACATTATACAAGATTAACTCTAAACAACCAAAACGCCAAAGAAATACTAACCAGTTGGTAGTACCTAATGACATGATACCCCAAGTATTACAAATGATACACGATAGCCCACATGCAGGACATCCTGGAAAGGATAAGACATTTAAACAAGCCCAGCTGTTATATTACTGGCCTTCATTACGAAAAGATATAAACAATCATATAGACAGATGCGAATCATGTGCAAAACACAAAGGATACCCAATCACACCTGCACCGATGGGTAATTACCCTGTACCATATCAACCATGGGACGTTGTCGCTGTTGATTTATTCAAGATGCCATTATCATGCAATAATAACCTATACCTATTTGTAGCAACGGATCATTTTTCCCGTTATGTTATTTTAGCTCCAATTAAAGATAAGATAGCAGAGACAGTAGCAAAGGCAATAACAGATAATGTAATATGTCGCTTTACTACCCCAAAGGTACTAATAAGTGATAATGGAGGAGAATTTAATTCCGAGATCTTACAAGAAATATGTAAACAATACAACATCAAAAAGATTAACGTTTTAGCCTATCACCCAGCATCGAATGGGTTAGTAGAGAGACAAAACAAAAAAGTATTAGATGTGCTACGACACATTCTCAGTGAAAATTATGCAAGCTGGGATGATTGGATTCCTAGAGTAGAAGCCTCAATTAATGGATCTATAAATAAATCCATAGGTGACACACCACATTTCATTATATATGGGACAGATAAAAAACTACCATATGAGCTCCTAGAAGGTGACAGTCTGCCCATATACAATTACAATGATTACTCTAAACTCCGTTTACGTGAATTCCAGGACATATACAAAAGAGTCAAAAAACAATTAACGATGTCCAAGGAAGAAATGACGGAGGCATTTAACAAGAAGGTAAGAGATTCACCTATCAGCTTAGGAGACATTGTTTATGGTATCATTCATACGAGAGACAATAGATTATCCCCAAAATTTGAGGGCCCATACAGAGTAATTAACATAAAAGCAAACAAAGTTTTAATTAAGTCACTGTCAACTGGCGAAGAGAAACAAGTTCATATTGACCATTTAAAACGAGTTTCAAGGGAATTATCCAATAATTATTCAGCATCGGATACAACCGAACAGGCGAACGTATCTCAAGAAACCAAGCAAGAAAACAACAATGATTACAAAAAGAAATTGAGGTCATATACCAAACAATCAAACATGGATGCAACTGTTCCAATGAAATCTACAGTACATCATTTACGAGAATTAAATATCGATTTAAACTCTTTCTATAAATGAAATAACAATCAACCTTAACGCACATCCTTACATGCTGTTCATCTTTGTCCTGCGTGCATTTTCACGTTTCAGCCTACTGATACAGTCCCTTGTGAAATGGCTATCATCAGAAATGACAATATTCATAATCATTGCAACTTCACTTTTGCTCCAGATAAACTTGTACACCATCAACGCATCGGACACTCACAGTTTTTTTATTTCACTCATAACACATCAGTTTACATAGTCTGTCCAGATATACCACCATCTCATACTTCAGCCTCAGGATTATACATAGCATCAGACTACTGTGCGGTATTTACACCAGCCATGCCTACTTTATCCACCATCAATCACTATGCCATCCTCAATCATACACACAAACATTTCCACCCACTGCCTGATATGGACTTAAACATGAGCACAAGTATTAAGTTGACTTCACCTAAGTTTGAAACTATGCAGCTGATCAATGAAACAATGAAGCCCTGGGAAGATTTGAGTTTGAGTATGTTCAACCCATATTATGTGTATAGCCCAGCACCTACTGTCTTTATAATCTTCTGCATTGTATTTGCATTTGCAGTACTGCTGTTCGCAATGCACAGAATGCATGCAAGAATTGCAAATTTGGAGTCAGTATTTAGTGGGGGGAGAGTTAACATCCAAGTTAACCCCCCTGAATGAGGTGTACATATTTTGTATATAGTATTAATTATATATATAAAAAAAATACAAAGAAGAATGACCCATGATATAGAAGTATGGCATACCAGTACCATTAACTTTAAATGAAATATTAATAACTCTTACCATAATCTTAATTTTAAACTATTTTTTTTTCTTGCATGTATGCATTTCACTACAATAACCCACGTACATACTGTATTACAATTAAATAGTTTAC
Organism: Coenobita brevimanus; assembly: GCF_032717465.1. Classification (NCBI taxonomy): domain Eukaryota; kingdom Metazoa; phylum Arthropoda; class Malacostraca; order Decapoda; family Coenobitidae; genus Coenobita; species Coenobita brevimanus. Next base: position 27,294,904 of record NC_137008.1, on the reverse strand, counting down.
CTCTAATGCATTTATTCAAATATGTATACAACTTGTTTAAAATGTAATATTACTGGATCATTGCAATTTACTATGAATATTATATGTACACAATATTATAATCAATATTATATATTAATAGATTAGCATATGTCAGTGATGATTGCTGTCGGAGGATCTTCAGCGGCGTGGCCGAGCAATATTATGAATCCATATTATAATTACAATTCATAATAGATAGATAGATAAATAGATAGATAGACAGCTCCATGCAAGACTGGGAAAGGGAAATGATCTTACAAGTTAACTTAGGAAATGTTGACCATTTTACAGGAAGTAGCAAAGTCAGGGGATGATGTAGGTAGTGTGTCAGTGAGATAGCATGGGAACAAAGCCTAGTGACATACTCACATACTCACACACAGGTTTCTGGAACTTTCCGACCACAGTGTAACACACGTGAAACGACCCCTGTTTCACCAGAATTTAGGAAGCAGAGCTCAGAAGGAGACAGGCCATAGAACCGACAGGTAGTGGAGAGAGTGAACAAGAAAGAGGGGCCCAACTAGACTTACTTATTATATTGTCTCTGTAAGATATACCCTGCTCAACTTAGATTTTCTCTGAAGATAATAAATTAAGATCAACTCACTGCATTCATCTTTAATTCCTACCACAAGAATCGAGAGTGACAAATAAACAACAAAACTTCTCTACAAGTTACTACAAAGTCTTTCATGACAGCACAATGTTGCCAACTCATTATTAACATCGTATTTTAATCATAAATGTCACTGTCACGCAAAAGCTATCAAAATCAAGAAAAAAAAAAAGAGAGAGCATTGCAGGCAATACAGTGATTAGAATATGTGGAAAACCAAATACAACACTTGTAATCAACTGTGACAGATAATACAGGTAGGTTAAGGAACATTATGCATATACGAGTACAGGAAAACCTGATGTACTGTGCTTAAAACCTACAATCTCTACTGGAGTTACAATATTTATATGAGTATTTGTAAATTTCATTGTTCAGGACGAAACATGTCACTTGCAACCATCTGTGATACATACTGCAGATCTGGTTAAAAATACAGTATTTTAAACATAATGCACACATACTGACGCAGACCTACAGTGGTGTGAGTCCATACTCTTTTGACTGTAAGTTATGAAACATGAGTAATGATGATGTATTTTATTTTATTTTTTTATTTGTTTGTCTTATCAGCATGTTGTATGACGGATGTTTTGTACTATGATGAAATTATATTATTATATATATTTTTACCTAACCAGTCCTCACATTTGTAACTGACATTCATACCATAAGTTAAGAAACATGCAAACATAATGACCACTTTATATCAATGATTATACAGCATGGAGTATATGTTCCTTGACTGGATCATATCTATTATACAATACTGTATATATATATATATATATATATATATATATATATATATATATGTGTGTGTGTATGTGTGTGTGTGTGTGTGTGTGTGTGTTCTTACCTAATTGTTCTTACCTAATTGTATCTTTACAGGAATGAGTCAATCTCGTACTGTCCCGTGTATTAAACCATATTTATCGTACATATCCTTAAATTTGTGAATTGTTTTGGCACACACTGTTTCATTCGGTAGTGCATTCCATTGATCAATTGCTCTGTTTGGGAAACTGAATTTCCTAACGTCTTTATCACCTCTCTTCTTATGCAGTTTTTTGCGGTGTCCTCTTGCTGATGCTTCTCCATATGTTCAGTAATCATTTATGTCTATTTTCTCCTTCCCTGATATGCACTTATATAGCATTATCTTGTCACCTCTTTTCCTTCTCTCCTGTAGTGTTGGTAGATTCAGTTTATTTAATCTTTCTTCGTAGCTTAGGTCCCTTAAGCTTGGTATCCATCTTGTAGCTGCCCTTTGAACTTTTTCAATCTTGTCTATGTGCTTTTTGAGATCAGGACTCCAGACTACTGATGCATATTCCAGGGTTGGTCTAATGAATGATGTTATTATCCTTCTTAGCATGTCTTCATTTATGTATGTGAATGCTATTCTCATATTTGCAAGCAGTGTATACATGTTCCGTACCTTCTCACTGATGTGGTCAGCCGGAGATAGTCTGTTATTGATAATCACACCTAGGTCTTTCTCTCTTTCTGATGTGTATTGGGTTTTATTTCCTAACTTATAATCCCAATCAGGTCTTTTTCCACTTTTACCAAACTTGATTATATGACACTTGTCCACATTGAAATCCATTTGCCATGTACTACTCCATTCATGAAGTTTATTTAATTCTTCTTGTAGCTCTTTACAAGAGTCTGTGTTAGTAATTCTCCTTTGTATTTTTGCATCATCTGCAAACATATTCAGATAGCTCTCATTTCCAGTGTTACTGTTTATATCATTTATATACACTAAAAACATGATTGGTGCCAGCACTGAACCCGGTGGTACTCCACTAGTCACTTCTTTCCATGATGAGTAGTTTCCTCTTAGTACTGTTCTCATTTCTCTTTTTATGAGAAAGTCTTGCATCCAACAAAACAGTTTGCCTCGAATTCCTCCTTGATGGTACAGTTTCCATAAAAGTCTTTGGTGTGGTACTGTGTCAAAAGCTTTCTTGAAATCTAAATATATACTGTCCACCCATCCTTCCCTTTCCTGTATTGTGTTTGTTACTCTGTCATAGTAGCTCAACAGATTAGTAACACATGATTTTCCTTTTCTAAAACTAAACTGTCTTTCTGTTATCAAACTGTGTTCTTCTGTAGATGATTTACCCAAGCTTTTCTTATAAGCTTTTCTAATACCTTGCTTACAACACTGGTGAGTGATACTGGTCGGTAGTTGAGTGGATTGTGTCTATTTCCTTTCTTGAATAAGGGGACAATATTTGCTTTTTTCCAAATATGAGGTAGTTTACCTTGACTCAAGGATTTCTTGAAAATTAAAAATAATGGTTTACTTAACTCCTTTGCACATTCTCGTAGTACCCAACATGAAATTTCATCAGGACCACTTGCTTTTCCTCTGTCTAATCTACTTAACTCCTCCTTTATTACTTTTTCTGCTATTTGTATATCTGGTAGTATGTGTGGACATGCATGTTCCACATAGTCCCTCTCAAAATTTTTTTCTTATGTAAAAACTAATTGGAAATTCTTATTTAGTGCTTCACAAATATCTTTCTCTTGTGTATAAGTGATTCCCTCGTCCGTAATTGATTGTATTATATCTTTTACTTTGGTTTTGCTTCTGATATAGCTGTAAAACAGCTTTGGTTGATCACTACTTTTATTTATTACATCCTCCTCAAACTGTTTTTGGGCTTCCCTCCTTATTCTTGTATAATCGTTTCTTGCTTGTTTGTAATTATTATACGCCCTTTCACCATTATGTTTTCTGTATCTATTCCACAACAAATCTCTTCTTTCTTTTGATTTTTTACATTCTGTATTGAACCATTTCTGTATTTTCTTATCTGCTTTTTTGTGCTGTGGGATGTACATCTGGACTCCTATTTCATAAAATTCACATAATTTTTTATATACAGCATTTAAATCTTGTCCTCTAAGCTCATTTTCCCAATCAACTTCTAAGAAATACTTCTTTAGGTCTTGATAATTTTCCTTTTTATAGTTTAGGCTCTTTTTGTAACTGTCATTGCTGTTTACTATGTCATATGCTATCCTGAAGTTATAATTTAATACTGCATGATCGTTTTTGCCGAGTGCAGGGTGATATATTAAACTGTCAATATCATTTTCTTGCCTAGTAAATATTAGATCTAGCACTGAAGGTACATCAAGTCCTCTTTTTCTGGTGGTTTCCCTTACATGTTGCGTTAGGAAGAACTCTTGTACGAGATCCAGGAGCTTTTTGTCCCAACAGCTTTCTTGGCTAATTATATCTAGAGTATTCCAATTTATATTTGTATTGAAATCCCCAGTTATTATAATTCTTTCTGATTTCTCTTCCATTTTATGTAGTAATGATCTTAAACTCAGAATTGTACTCTCTGCCAGGTCCTCATATTCATCTCTTTCCCATGTGTTTGATATGGGTGGCATGTACAAATTGGCTACAATTACTTTTCCTTCAGATGTGTTGATCTCTACTGCAATTAGTTCTACTTGTGATGGTATATCTAGTTTTATTTCATTGACTTTTAGATTTTTCTTAGTTAATATTATAATTCCTCCTCCTTTTTTTAAATTTCTGTCTCTTCTCCATATATTGTATTCCTCTAAGTTTAGTATGTCATTGGATATCCTTGGTGTTAATTTTGTTTCAGTTAGGCATATTATTTGTGGTTCATTTTCTCTGACATAATCATTCATCTCCAGTAATTTAGATACCATTCCATCCACATTTGAGTACATCAACTTTATCATCTTGTTTATATACTTGTCATTACATGGTTCTACTACCTTCCTCCTTTTTATTCCATCCTGTTTGTGTACCACTTTTGTACCTGCAATCCTATTACTTTGTAAAAAAAAAAAAAAATTCTTCTCCTCTTCTGATCTTCCCTCATTTTTTGTTTTTGCTTCCTCCCTTTTCTCTTTCAGTAATTCCAGTTCCTCTTGTGTTAGGCATCTTTTTATCCAAACATTTTTGAACTCCTCTTTTTCCATAAGATTCTTTGCATTTTTTAATATCTCTTCCACAGTGTTTACACTCTGGAAAGTCACCTTTAGAGGTCTTGTCTTGCTTTTCTCATATTTCCCTAACCTTTTGTGTTCCTCTATGTCTTTACTACAGATTTCCTCTGATACTTCTTTCAGTAAGTTCATTACATTTGCCATCTCCTTTTTCTCTTGTGATCTTGTTTTTTACTTCTTCCTCTTCTATACCAGTGATTACTATAGATTTGTTTATATCTACTGAATCTCTGACTAACTTTGGATTGTTTTGGATTATTCTTTTCACCTCCTTTTTAATGCTTTTTTCCGCCACCCTTGTTTCTAAGTCTTTCTTTACTTTCACCATTTCAGCATACGTGGTTTCCACATCATTTTTGTAGCTTTGCACAGCTTCATTCACCTGTGTTATCTTCTCAATATCACTGCTCTGGTCAATAAGACTGCTTACTTGCCTAATTGTCTCTGTGTCATTTTTGAACTCTTCCATAACACTCTCGTGATTGACTACTGTACTTGCCATTTCACTCATTTTCTTCTTAAGTGTACTCAGTTCCACTGTTAGTTCACTGATGGTTGTGTCTTTCTTATTGGCCTCCCTTCCTAGTTTTTCTATTTCTTCCTTTTGCAAGTGCATCTGCTTCTTTATTTCATCAATTTCATTTTTGAAAGCCATTTCTAGTTTGTTTACACGTTCAACCAGTCTATTGTGAGTCTCCACTTCAATCAGTTCTTGGTAGAAATCATCATTTTGCTTTTTACCTTTATCCCTTTTCTTTTCCAAATTTGCTTTACTAAAGTATGTATCCATTTTGCAATACTAAAAGTGCAGAGCATGTACTTACAATCCCCGTGTTGTTGTAGTCTAAACAAACCTCAGATGACTCAGCGTATTCTTTCGTCTTGGTTCTTTTTCCTGTTTGAACAAGTCTTGTTTAAACTTATTATTTTTTTCCTTTTAATAATGAAAAATCATATAGTCTAACCTGGTACAGAGCTTGACTCATACAAAGATACTAATTTAGGTAATGCCACTGGCCTTGTTAGTTCAGTATGGAGCGCTGATGTCGCACGTCCGCCTCGATTGAATTCCTGTGTGTGTGTGTGTGTGTGTGTGTGTAGATAGTTAGATATATAGATTTATTTTATTCTGGTGGCAGTTGTTCTATCCCTCCATCAATCCAACATTCATTCCTTCTTGCCCCATGATTATAATATATATAAATATATAAATAATCTATCTATCTATCTATAGCCCGACGCCCCAATCCCGCAAAGGGTGGCTGCAGACACAATGCCTCCAAGTCGCTCTGTCACCCACTATTTGACTACCCTCCCCCCAACTCACTCTCCCCTCCCTCATATACCTCTCAACTCCATCCCTCCACCTCATCCTCGGTCTACCCCTCCCTCTCCCTCCCTCCACCTTACCTACATACACCCTCTTAGTCAGTCTTTCATTCTCCATTCTCTTCACATGTCCAAACCACCTCAGTGTACTTTTCCTAATCTTCTCAACCACATCCACATCCACTCCACAACGTTCTTTCACTTCTTCATTCGTCAACCTGTCCCTCCATGTCATTCCACATGCTCCTCTCAAGGAGCTCATTTCCACTGCTATCACTCTTGACTTGTTCCCCTCTTGCAAGGTCCACGCCTTTCTTCCATACATCAGGGTAGGGATCACAATACTATCATGCAGTGACTTCTTAATTTCCATACTCACCTCCCTATTTCTCATCACTGCTTTCAGTGAACCAACAACCTTCCTTCCCTGCTGTACCCTTTCACGCACTTCATCCCCCAAGGTTCCATCCTTACTCATCACACTACCCAAGTACTTGAATGCACTCACATTCTTCATATCCTCGCCATCCAACCTCACCGTGCATTCTGTGGCTTCATTCCTCTGAATCACCATAAATTTACTCTTGTTTACATTAATTTTCTGATTCCTCTTCCTACACACTGTCCCAAATTCATTCACCAAACCTAGCAAATCCCATTCATCTTCACTCAACAATACTGTATCATCAGCAAACAAGAACAAAGGAATATCCCAAATCTCACCCTCATTCATTAGAGCCAGCCCAACACCCACTCCCCTACCTTGCACCTCCTTTACAACCCCATCCATGTATATATTAAACAACCATGGAGACATCACACAACCCTGTTTCAGTCCTACATTGAGATTAAAGAACTCACTCAGCTCACCATCCACTCGCCCCATAGCCCTATCTCCTTTGTACATACTCTTCACAGCACTCAACAATTTCCCCTCCACTCCATATATTCTCAGTACCTTCCACATATCTTGTCTGTCTATTCTGTCATAAGCTTTCTCCAAGTCCATGAAGGCAGCATACACTTTCTTTCTCTTCTCTAGATACTTCTCCACTAAACATCTTAGACCAAATATCTGATCTACACACCCTTTTCCCTACCTAAATCCGCCTTATTCTTCTCCAACTAGCTCCTCTGTTATATGCCTAACCCTATCAATGAGTATTCTACCATATATTTTTCCAGTCACACTGAGAAGGCAAATACCCCTATGGTTACCACATACTTCTCTATCCCTTTCTCCCTTGTATACAGGAACGATTATACCTAATTTCCAGTCCTCCGGAACCCTTCCCGGTTCCCAAGCCAATCTACATAACTTCCATATCCACTCCACTACAATCTCACCCCCATACATCAGCATTTCACCACACACTCCATCAATTCCTGGGGACTTTCCCATCTTGATCTTCTTCATTGCTTCCACTATTTCCGCCCTGCTGATCTCTTCCTCCCTCCTCCCATCCCTCCTTCTCCCAGCCATTCCCCAACCACTTATACTCGCACTGCTCACACTCTTTACATTCAACTAATCCTCAAAGTGCTCCTTCCATCTCCTCAATTTCTCTCTCTTCTCCACAAAACAATCTATTATTCCTATCTTTCATTCCCCTACTATTACCCCTTTCACACTACCTTACTTTCTTTACCTCCTTCCACACTCAGATCCCTCCCAAACTCTTCATCCACTTTCTTCTTACTCTCCTTCACCAATCTCTTCACTTTCCTTCTCCTGCTCACATATACCTCTCTCTTCTCTCTCTCTCATCTTCTCCTCTACCTCTACTCGCTAGCCATTCACTATATGCCTTCTTCTTTTCTTCTACAGCTCGTTTCACCTCATCATTCCACAATGCTGTCCCTTGCACACCCCTGCATCTCTTCCTCACTCCACAAACCACCTCACACACTGCACCTATCTCTTCCGTGAATATCTTACATACGTCTTCCACCCCTTCCATCTGCTCTAACTCATACCTTCCCAATCTTTCTTCCACTATGCTCTTATACTGTGCCATTGTCTCACTGTCTTGCAATTTCTCCACTCTTCTCACAGGAGCTGTTTCCTCCTGTCTTCCCCTTTATCTCTTCAATCATTTTCTTTGCAGCCTTACCTTGGCCATCACTAAGTGACGGTCCGAGATTCCATTCCCCCACCCTCTCCACACTCTTGCATCCACCACTTGTCTTCTCATTCGCTCATCCACACACACATAGTCTATCACTGCCTTTCGTTCAACAAGTTCACCATCCATCCTCCTCATAACCCTCCATGTATACCCGTGGATCATCTTATGCCGAAAGTAGGTGTTAGCTATTGCTAACCCCTTACCATCACAGATGTCCAACAAAGCACTACCAATCCCATCTACTTCAGCTGGCACACCCCACTGACCAATCACTCCATCCACTCGTACATTCCCGACTTTGCCATTCATGTCTCCAATCAAAAACACTCTCTCACTCCTCTCGAACTTGTCCAACTTGTCCAAAACTCATCTTTCACTCTTGCCACTCAGTCCTCTGTCAGCGCATACACACACACAATCGCCCACGCTTGTATACCTACTTTCATCCTTACCCATATAATCCTCGCACCCACTGTTCTATACTCTCTTATATTCTCCTTCCACTTCTTGCTTATCATCAGACATACTCCCTCTTTTGCCCTCTCATTCTCATTAACTCTTGCACTTATTCCTAAACCATATTCCCATTCTCTCACCCTTTCACATTTCCATTTAGTTTCAGCCAATCTACATATATCCACTCTTGCATCCTCAGGCACCTGCACAATCTCTCTCTCTTTCAATTCATCATTCACTCCTCTTACAATCCACGTCCCCACCCTAAGAATGTCCTTTGTCCGTTCCACAGTCGTCAATGTATGGTCCGTCCTGGTCCGAGGCACTTTATTCGCTTAGTTAGTTCTTTTTATGGGGTGGGGCACTAACCCACCATCAACCCTTTTAGTCGCCTCATACGACAAAGGATACTAGGGGAGTATTCTTGAAACCCTCCCTACCCGCAGGGGGTATATATATATATATATATATATATATATATATATATATATATATATATATATATATATATGGAGCCTCTGTGGTACAGTGGTAGAGTGTGCGTTTCGTATGCTGGTGAGTGCGGGTTCGCCTCCCGCCAGAGTTGTAAATACTTTGGGATGCATTCACCAACCCACTTGCTACTTTGGCGGACACAAAGGGTGCTGTGGTTGAACCAGTGTCGCATACTAGTATGCTTGCACCCAATTGGCTTAAGGCGGGCTGATTACACTTGATTCACAAACTACACACACATCCAAAGCCACTACAACACTACAATCACACTCACAAGCACATCTCACCCTACATACAGTCTCTACCAGACAGCCTTAGCCACTGGGTAGAGATACATTGGCTGTATAGTCGCTGCGACGGTAGGGATAGTCCGATCCTGCAGTGGACCTCAACGGCTGATGATGATGATATATATATATATATATATATATATATATATATATATATATATATATATATATATATATATATATATATAAAATTGTGGTAGGTGGGGGCGCTCACATCCACTCATTCGATGTAGTGCTGCTGTCGGGTGTGTGCCCTTTCCTCTCCCCCATCCTTCTTTCCTTCCATCCTCTTCTGTCTTTCTTTCCTTCATTCTTTCCTCTCCCTTCTGCCTGTGGATGACTCTACATTGAGTGACAAGCCAAATGGTTTCCTGTACACCAGGAAACCATTTACCATGCTGGGTGGTAACCATTTAACCAAATTTAGGCAGTTGGTGGTTTCGTGGGTAATTATTGCGATGCAATCAGATTGAGCCGGTAAAGGTTTATATCCAAGGGAAGGTTGGGGCTCATTGCTCATGTAATGCCACTCAGGGATGAGTGAGGCTGGTCATGCTCATCTTAAATGTCAGGACCGACTTGCCTAGCCCCGGGCTTGTATGCTTCTCATTGGGCAATGTATGACTGGATAGTACATATATATATATATATATATATATATATATATATATATATATATATATATATATATATATATATATAATATCATCATCAGCCGTTTGAGTATCCACTGCAGGACCGGCCTATCCCGACCGAAGTCGGGACGATACAGCCAATGTATCTCTACCAAGTGGCTTAAGCTGTCTGGTAGAGATTGTATGTAGGGTGAGAAGTGCTTGTAAGTGTAATTGTGGTGTTGGAGTGGCTTTGGATGTGTGTAGTCTGTGAACCAAGTGTAATTGGCCCGCGTAAGCCGACTGGGTGCAAGCATACTTTATAGTGAGCGATACTGGTTCAACCACAGCACCCCTTGTGTCTGCCAATGCAGTACGTGGTTGGGTGAACACTCCCAAAGTTTATTACCCTGGCGGGGCACGAACCCTGGTTCACCCGTGTACGAAACGCACACTCTACCACTGTACCACAGAGGCTCCATATATATATATATATATATATATATATATATATATATATATATATATATATATACTGGTGACCAAAAGCTCCGTGGGTTACAACTAAAGCTCGATGGAACACATTTTACGCTGACGTCACACTAATGTATGATCTAGTGACCATTTACGATATAACATAACCTTTCTTCAAACACTAGCGACCATTATGATGTTACATAATCCCTGTCCACCAGGGTGTAATGTAAGAAACTTTAGTCATCAATTAATGACACCAGTGTAATGCTTGGAATTTTAGAAATTATGGAAAAATAGGGTAGCATGATCTTATCTGAGAATATATGGCTTTATGAGAAATGAAGTAACGTGATCTTATTAGAGAGGGCGTGAGTCGTTAGATATTAGCACACCTTGCAGGCCACTCAACCTCGTCTGTACCACTCTTTGGAGGATAGCAGAGTACAAAACTCAAAATGACTTAACCTAAGATTTACTAAGTATTAAGAACTGAGATACAGATTACTCCTCAAACTCGGAATTATATCAAAAGAAAAATATGATGATCTATATCAACAGAAATATGAATCTTCTTAAACTGAATGTTCAAGGAATATTGTTACACTTTCTAGAAATATGAATCTTCACGAACAAAATTAATACTCAAAAATGAGCATTTTGGTATAACTCCAGAAATATGTATCTTTACACACTAGATTAATATCCCAAGAATACTGATACGCATGAATATTGTCCCGTGGTGTCTGACGGACCGGTCGGGAAGGAACCAAAGGGTTATCACCAAAGAATATTCTCTAAGACTAAATGCACAACTGAAGAATCTTATATAATCTAAACACAATAGTCAGTACAGTAGGATCAGTAATCACATGGACCGTAATCAAATGGACAAATGGACCAGGCGATATTCACTTTGATTCCATGAACTAAAGGGGGGGGAGGATTTAGTGTTAGAGGTTAGGCCACGGCTAGAACTCTCAAATCCTTGGGATGCTAGGCACGGCCCTGCATAACTCTCGTCTGCAAGGATGAAAAGGAGAGATGATCCCGTTATTCAGCACAAGAAGGATCAGGGGAATATATCACTAATTAAACTCACGAACGTACTGTATATGATGACTTAACCCTCTCAGGCACAGTCACGCTATTCGCATTCCATGTGGATTGATCTAAAGATGATCAGTCATGCGAATCGCGTTCCTAAGCACAAAAAAAAAAAAAAAAATCAAAAATTAAGTTTATGTCCGATTTGCGTCATTTTTTGATGCGTTGTAGCGAGCGCAATGCTTTCCTATGGTAAGGCATTGGCAACACTGAGCTGCCTGACGGGGCCCAGCACGTAGCGATAAACCTGTCTTCCAAGCAGCCAGGCGGTGAGGTTGCGTCACATGTCCTGTCCCTTTAAACTCCTACTAATTCTCCCCCTCCTGCCTGAGCCGAAGCCCCTATGGACTCAGTGTGATAATCCATTATTTGTGAGGATATTTGTATGTGATATTGTCGATGGAACATTGATATATGTCACGAAAAGGAATTGTGGCCATTACCAATCGTTTGGCTTAGAGGCGATATGCGTGTTCACTGTTGCAGAGTTTCACCTTTCGCCGTCCCCAAGGCCCTATTGCGTGATTACAAATATGTATATAATGAAGCCAATGCCTAAACTGTATTTTGTGTGAAAGATATTGTGGCTGGCTTGGTGAAATTATGGAACTAGTTAGTGTTATGACGCCATAAACCATAATGTGGAATGGGGCAGGCATCACGTACAGTTTTTATAGTCGGGAAGGGAGAATTAGAGGTGTTTAGGGATGGAATTATTGTGATTCTGATAGTGAAAATGCATATGGAATTGTGTGAAATATACGTCAAACATGCTGCGGGTGTTCGTGAAGGAGTGTGGTGTGTGCCAGTACAATAGAGTTGCATCGTACTCTCCTGGCGAAGGATGTGGCATCACAGTCACTTTGAACAGTAGTAAGGGAATAATTGCGGAGGTTAGGGTGGAATCATTGTGGTAGTCATGTATTTGTGTATGATATTGTGTGAAGTGTAAGTGAAATGTGACACATATCCTCGTGATGGCATAAATTATGGTGCATAGCGTAGGTTAGCAATACCTTAGTGGCAGGGGTCCTCAGGAATAGGGATGCCTAGGAACAACGGATGTCATTGAACAGGTACTGTACCTTGGTCTGACAATGATGAATTATACTTTATGTAAAATATACGTGAACTGTGCCGCGAGTGTTTGTTTAGGTCTGTAGCGTAGGTGAGCGATACTTTAGCGGCAGGTGTGCTGTGAAAGGATACGATGCCAAGGAACGAGGGACGTCATTGAACAGGTACTGTACCATGGTCTGTCATTTAGTGATAAATTATACTTTATGTAAAATATACGTGAACTGTGCTGCGAGTGATCGTTTAGGTGCGTAGCGTAGGTGAGCAATACTTTAGCGACAGGTGTGCAGTGAAAGGTAACGATGCCAAGGAAAAAGGGACGTCAGTGGACAGGTGCTATACCTTGCAATGCCGGGCAACCAAGGACGTCAGTGGACAGGAACTGTACCTTTCTAAAACAGTTGTTGAAATTTATCATTCTCTTCTAAAATGTTTGTGATATGTGCCACGAGTGTTCGTGGAAAATATTGTATCATGTGTTGGGGGAACGTCTGGGGCAGGAGGGGAAAATATGTCTGTATATATATATATATATATATATATATATATATATATATACTATTATATATATATATATATATATATATATATATATATATATATATATATTGTTACGGAACAGAGAAAGATAATGTACACTTTAAGTGAGAATACTAAAAATCACTACTGTCCCTTAAAGTTCCAGGTTCAAAACAAAGAGTTAGGTAAAATTAAAAGTTAAAGTTTAATGCTCAAACTAAAAACAAAACATTCAGGACTCATAAGGATAATGTAATGGCAAAAAACAGGTTAAATATATAGTTAACTGCAATAGCCTCTATTAACACGAAATTAGCATGAGTAAATTTATCTAAGTCAGCCCTGTTAAAATGAGATACCAGATAATACTCAGTGAATGCCAGATATATTATTACAGATACAAAATATTATTCATGAAGGCTGACAATAAGAACCTTACATAAATTACAAAAACCTTACTAGGCCTAAGAATTAACCTTATGCTACACAGTACAAGAAAAAATGCAACAACAGTTATACTCAAATTACACACAGCTGCTAGATGGTTGGAGACTTCCTGAGCACTCACAATAATAACAACTGTACAGGGGAGGACAGAGATGTGAGCAAAATGAGGAGTAGATCTAAGTGGCAATAATGCAGAGACTGAGCTCATTATATAGGGGCCAGCAGAGCTTGATACAACTTGTAAGAAGGACGCGCAAATGAAGCCATAGGGGACAAAGAGCTGACAATCCTACTCTGAACAACAGAAAGGACGACTTACTCTACTATAACGGTAGGAGGGGGGACTGAGGCAGAACACGCTCGTGATCAAACATGCAGCATACTGTGTGTTAAAATTACACAAAGGATGATGAAATCATAGGCTATATAACACCTCCCCACAAAGAAAAAGAAATTTACAAAGGAAATTTCTTATTACTCTAAAACAATCTGTCTAAAGTCTAGATAAGCAATCTGCAATAACATTTTCTTTCCCCTTGACATGTTGTATGTCTAATGAATACTCCTGAAGAAATAGACTCCATCTTGTCAATCTATGATTTTTATCTTTAATCTTACTAAGGAATTTCAGTGGGTTATGATCGGTATAAATGACTATGGGGTCAAAACCAGAACACAAATAAAATGAAAAATGCTGTAAACCCAAAATCAAGGCCAAAAGCTCTTTCTCTCTAGTTGAGTAGTTCTTTTGAGGTGGAGTGAACTTCTTACTGTAATAAGATACAGGGTGTTCAATACACTGATCATCCTCTTGCAGCAAAACAGCCCCAGCTCCTGTATCACTTGCATCAACAGCCATCTTAAAAGGCTGAGCAAAATTTGGAGTAGCGAGTACTGGCTGACTTAATAGGATAGCTTTAAGCTTGTTGAAAGAGGATTCACAGTTATCGGTCCAGACAAATTTAACTCCCCTTTTCAGTAGGTCTGTAAGTGGTGATACAAGAATTGAAAAGTTAAGAACAAATCTCCTGTAATAACCTACCATTCCCAAAAATCTTTGTAGCTCTTTCCTACTTTTAGGTCTGGGAAGATCACTTATAACCTGAACCTTAGCTCCTGGTGGTGCAACATGTCCATCACCAATTACATACCCAAGGTACTGAACTTTAGCTTGACCAAACTCACACTTTGATAAATTAGGTACAAGATTAGCATGAACCAAACGCTCAAGAAATTTACTGACATGGCATAGGTGATCTTTCCAGTTGTCACTGAAGATTAATACATCATCAATATAAACAACACACCCTGCCAAACCCTCTGTCACAACATTCATGAGCTTCTGAAATGTGGCTGGTGCATTCTTCATACCATATGGCATTACAGAACATGCAAAAGTCTTTCCTAATGTTACAAAACATGAGATCTCCCTAGCACGTTCAGTCATAGGTACTTGCCAGTATCCCTTTAACAAATCAAACTTACTTATTTACCTAGCCTTTCCAATCTTGTCTATGCAATCTTCCACGCGAGGGAGAGGGTAAGTGTCTGTTTTGGTTATCTGATTAACACGTCTGTAGCCGATGCAAAGCCGCTGTGACCCACCTGGCTTAGGGACTAGAGTGACAGGAGAACTCCACTCGCTCTGACAGGGCTCAATCATCTTGTGGTCCAACAGGTAGCCAAGCTCCTTCTGGATGAGAGGAACTTTCACTGGGTTCACACGGTAAGGAGGCAGTTTAATTGGCTTTGCGTCTCCAACATCGACATCATGCATCAACACAGTGGTTCTTCCTGGAGTAGCACGGGACACTTGCGGGTACTCCTGCAGTAATGCCGAAAACTCCTGCCTTTCCTCGGGAGGTAGATGAGAAAGCTTAGTCTGGAGATCATTCATGATATCAGGATTCTTCCCCAAACTATCACTCAGGCTCATACTGCATGGGAGAGCTTCACTTGCAGACTCGGGTGGAACAGCTACAGTGCAGACTGGATTATTTTCGTCCCGCCTGTGATATAACTTTAGCATGTTGATGTGACATAGTTGCTTGTCCTTTCTGCGATCTGGTGTTTCGATGACATAGTTGACATCACTGAGTTTCTTCTCCACGAAATAAGGACCACTAAACTTGGCTTGAAGAGGTTGCCCATGCACCGGTAGCAGAATCAAAACCTGAACTCCGGGCTGAAAGTGGCGTAACCTGGACTTCTTATCATACCAAGTCTTCATCTTCTCCCGAAACATTTCTCCGTAGTATGACCAAGCTTACTACAATAAGTACATTTACTTTTCTGAAATCTAGAGGTGAAGCTGGTGTTTACTTCCTGAGAAACATCATCTTTATTCTCTTTCCTGTTACCTGTACTCTGAGTAGAGGCAACGTGCTTACTCTCAGCTTTCCCTTTTTCTCTAGAATATCTCTTGTGAGTGAGAACATACTCATCAGCTAAAACTGCAGCATCAGACAAATTATCTATTCTTTTCTCATCAAGATATAGGTTTACATCTTTATAAATACATCTCTTGAAGTCCTCCAGCAAAATCATCTGCTTAAATTTACCAAAATCAGAATCCACATTCTTAGAATTTAACCACTGCTCTAACAGATCTTCTTTGATTTTTGCTTACTCAACATGGGATTGCTTATCTTGCTTGTAAGTTGTCCTAAATTTTACTCTATAGGCTTCAGGAACAAGCTCATAGGCCTTAAGAATCAAGCTCTTAACTACATCATAATTATCAGATTGATCCTGAGGCAAAGATGCATAAGTTACTTGAGCTTTACCGGTGAGAACAGTTTGAAGGAGTACTGGCCAATACTCTTTGGGCCAATTAAAACCTGTAGCTACCCTCTCAAACAACTGAAAATACTTTGTTAAATCAGATTCATTAAAAGGAGGGACAAGTTTAACATTTTTAGCCACATCAAAATCATCAGAGCTAGATGATCCAGTTCCACCTTGTTTCATGCGATACTCATGGTCTGCCTGAATCCTAGCTAGTTCAATTTGTGCCTGACCCTGTATCTGTGCCTCCTGAATCCGAGCCTGAGATTCAGCCTCCTTAGCATTTGCTTGAAATTCAGCCTCCTTAACACGAGCCTCCTGCAGGGCTAGCTGTAACTTAGCTATTTCAATCTGCGTTTGCTCATTTGGAGGAGTTACATTAAAAAAGCTCTTATTAATCATGCCAACAATTTGATCTTTAGAATGATGAGAGTGAACTGCAATTCCCAATTGTTGAGCAACAAGCTTAAGTTCATTCTTTGTTCTGTTTTCTACATCACACACTGTTTGCACATTTGACAAAAAATCTTTGGCTTCATCAAGTGTAGTAATAGTAGACATCATGAATAAATCACAGTCACAAAATATCAAGCAATATCCTGATGATAATATCCTGAATATCCTGATAAGAGGTCGCCAAATTTATGTTACGGAACAGAGAAAGATAATGTACACTTTAAGTGAGAATACTAAAAATCACTACTGTCCCGTAAAGTTCCAGGTTCAAAACAAAGAGTTAGGTAAAATTACAAGTTAAAGTTTAATGCTCAAACTAACAGCAAAACATTCAGGACTCATAAGGATAATGTAATGGCAAAAAACAGGTTAAATATATGGTTAACTGCAATAGCCTCTATTAACACGAAATTAGCATGAGTAAATTTATCTAAGTCAGCCCTGTTAAAATGAGATACCAGATAATACTCAGTGAATGCCAGATATATTATTACAGATACAAAATATTATTCATGAAGGCTGACAATAAGAACCTTACATAAATTACAAAAACCTTACTAGGCCTAAGAATTAACCTTATGCTACACAGTACAAGAAAAAATGCAACAACAGTTATACTCAAATTACACACAGCTGCTAGATGGTTGGAGACTTCCTGAGCACTCACAATAATAACAACTGTGCAGGGGAGGACAGAGAAGTGAGCAAAATGAGGAGTAGATCTAAGTGGCAATAATGCAGAGACTGAGCTCATTATATAGGGGCCGGCAGAGCTTGATACAACTTGTAGGAAGGACGCGCAAATGAAGCCATAGGGGACAAAGAGCTGACAATCCTACTCTGAACAACAGAAAGGACGACTTACTCTACTATAACTGTAGGAGGGGGGACTGAGGCAGAACACGCTCGTGATCAAACATGCAGCATACTGTGCGTTAATATTACACAAAGGATGATGAAATCATGGGCTATGTAACAATATATATATATATATATATATATATAGATAGATATATATATATATATATATATATATATATATATATATGGCACACACCCACGAACGCCAGTGGACAGTTATGAGAGGAATCTCACATTGTCGGCCAAGTACTCGAAAACTATTGGACGTATTGATTTCCTGTGCGAACCATGATAAAGAGCAGTAATTTCTTCGTATGTTCATTTGCAGAATATAAGCCTTTGGGAGCATTTTCTGTTGGAAAAGTTGGGGTAAGAGACTTTGTTTTCTCGATGGCGGTAAAGTCGGAAGCGCTCGGAGAAGTATCTCAGTTTGTCGGCCAATTACTCGAAAAGTATTGGACGTATCGATTTCCTGTAAGAACCGTGATAAAGAGCAGTAAATTCTACGTATGTACAAGACATAGCAATGTAATATCTATGGTAAGAATTCGTTGTTACGTAGGCGGGAATATTGCATATGCTATGTGCACATCACGAAAGTGACGTACGGACGTGAGTTCCCAGTTGTATTTGGCGATTCGAAACCATTTGCAACTCCTGAGAAAGCTGGTGATATTCTGCATAATATTATGCAATAAAAACATAACCTGCGAGAAAATTTCAGAATTAGAGCCCCTTGAAATTTTTTAAAAAATGGCATTCAGTTTTTGGCTATTTTCTCGAAAACTACAAATCGTTTCACAACCTGATTTGTCTCTTTAGAAAGCTGATGCAATTCTATATCAAAACTTCTGATAACATTTTCCTGTATGATGGAAAACATTCGAATGGCGATGTTGGGAAGTGAACCTGACATAGCAAAATGTTTATTCATGGCCGCCTAATGTTGTTTAATTCGTGTTTTCCTTTTTTTTGGTGGTGCTTATCAGCTAGAAGAAACATCAATGAATAAGATGATATAGATTTCATGGTAGTATATTGATGTTTGGGTGGCGAAAATAAGGAGAGAATACGTGTTATTTGCCGCGCGAAGGCAGCCGGGCCGGGCGGCTTCGCAGAAAAAAATCGTGCGCCGGAAAACTTACTGAAACTTATCGTGCACGAGTGGGTTAATACATGAGGGAGAGAAAAGGAGGGGGGGGGGTGAGAGCTCGGTCACTAACCTGCAACGATGAAAAGGAACGATGATCTGAACTGTTTGGCGTGGCTTCTCGCCTTTTATAAGCATCAAGACAGTATTCGGGAATCGGCTGAAATTTTAACTGATTACTTTGTAATATTTTCTTTCTACTAGATCTTCCAAAGAATACGAGATATACGTTTGCACTCAACATACATAGATAAAGTGACTTACAATGTTAAAAGTTTTGTAATAAGCATATAGGAACTTTACTCATAATGAAGCCAAATTAAGAATTCGAACAGTTTTATAATCCATGTTGGTTACATGCCTACGTGACTGTAAACAGGACTCAATAACATGAAATTAGTGTAAACAGGACTCAATAACATGAAATTAGTGCTTCACAAATGACAATCTTCAATATTCTTACTTCAGTAAACTCTTAATCACCACTGCATAGTACAAAAGGGGAAATTAATTAACTTCAGCAGGTAAAACTCTAGATCAGAATAGAAAGGATGACATTCGCAATTATTAATCTCTACTAAAATTTTGCGGCTTTACGTCATTGTTGGGGAGGAACTGGTCCATATGTATAACAATTAATCATATTCACATCAATACTTGACTCAGTACTATCAATTGCAGAATCATGTTCAGATAATGAATATCAACTAAAACTACACTTACATATAGAACTTAATGGTTAAATCATGAGTTATACCTACAACACTTACTGTAAGCTTAAGCTTACACTTACAATACTATCTTATACTAACTTACACAAATACTTAAAATTATGGCACTACATGGGTCCTTCCTCCGGAAAGAGAGAGAAAAAAATTAACATCGGAAGTCAACATTCATATCATTCATCTACATTTCCTAGGGACGTGTGTGCGGACGGGACGGACTTGCCAAATTTGACTGTGAACACGACTCCAATAAGTGGCACCTGTCAGTCCACAAGAAAAATCACGTACCCCAGGGGGTCACTTCTCTGTTACGATAAACGCTCAAAATTCAGTGGATAGATGTGCCCCAGCTAACATCCTGCCTGGGTGGCAACATGGTTGTCTCAACTGGACAGATCCGTACTCTCGCTGCCAGGATCATCCTAAGGGCGCTTCCCATTCATACAACCTCTTAACTAATCGCATTTACGCTCCCATCCATTCGTTCTTATGCTTCCAGCTCTCCACCTAGTAACTGACGAGCGCCTGTCAGGTCTTGAAGTCACTGTTTCACCCGAGACCGTGTTGACTGTAAGTTGAGAGGTAGACATGTACTGCCCTTTGAATTAAAGCAATCTGATATTTCCACTGAACTGGGCAGCGTCCACAACCCAAACTCATATGAACTCACAGTCAATAGTCAGACAGTCCAACCCGCACACATTTCCCTATCCATCTCTTAACTTAATACTGCCATAACCAGCTTAACACCCAACACTTCTTAATAAGTCCCCGGGGAGGGCATCTCTCACGGGGCGGCAACTATTCATCCACCGGATCAGGCTCAAAGGCCCCCTCCAAGGGTCCCAAGGGCCACTCTTCTCCACAACAGGGCCTCACCAGTCCAGTGGCTCCCTGCATCCTCTTCCTCATGAACATATCATCTACCACATATACACCTCCGTCCATCAACACTTACACTGCACGATGGCGTGATGTGTGTGGATTGTTTTGTTTTGAGGGGAAAGATCCTAACGAATCGGCTATCATGGTCCACTGAGCTATGCTCGTTCTTCTTAACATTTGACTCCTAAGTTCCATTAACAACTCATCTTCCACCTTACTACTCCTTCCACTAGACAAAGCCAGAAAATACATAAGTTGTGTCTCCATCTCAGTATTCATTCTATTCTCGGTGAAGTATAATTTAGCTGGTCCTCCAGGAGCTTTAAAGATCATTAATTCTAGATATATCGTGAGATTAAGTGTGCCTCCAGTGTACTGTTCTTGAGGGATTCTATTTCACAACAATATCATATCCACAATAATATTTTATCCCACCGCTTTAGCCACCAGTGTATTAACGGGAATTTAAAGATACACCGGTGTAACCAAGAAGTATTTTGTCACCAATATGATGCTGAGGATTAATCACCAGTGTAATGATCAGAATTTAGATACCTCCAGTGTAACGCCGAGAATTTTAGAGATTGTAGAGAAATAGGGTAAGGTGATCTTATTTGAGAATAAATGGCTTTCAGAGAAATGAGGTAGCTTGATCTTATTAGAGAGGTCGTGACATGCAGATAGGTATATGGGTTGTAGGAGGACTACTGGGCCTTGAGAGCAGGCTCTGAAGCCTATGCCCAGTGTCGGACACATTAAAAAAAAAAAAGAAAAATAGATAGTAGCACACCTTGTGGGCCACTCAACCTCGTCTGTACCACTCCTTGGAGGATAGCAAAATACAAAACTCAAAATGACTTAACCTTAGATTTATTAAGTATTAAGAACTGAGATACAGATTACTCTTCAAACTTGGAATTATATCAAAACAAAAATATGATGAGGATCTATATCAACAGAAATATGAATCTTCTCAAACAGAATGTTCAAAGAACATTGTTACACGTTTCAGAAATATGAATCTTCATGAACTAAATTAATATTCAGTAATAAGGATATTCAATATAACTCCAGAAATATGTATCTTTACACTATCTATCTATCTGTCTATCTATTGCCAGACGCCTCAATCCCGTACGGGGTGGCCACAAATAAATCGCCTCCACGCCGCCCTGTCCCCCGCCGCTTCACTGCCCCGCTCCCGACTCACACCCCCCTCTCTCATATACCTCTCCACCCCATCCCTCCATTTCATCCTCAGCCTCCCCCTCCCCTTCCCCCCCTCATATCTTCACACAATAGATTATTATCCCAAGAATACTGATACGCATGGATATACTCCTGTGGTGTCTGACAGACTCACTGGGAAGGAACCTAAAGGTTATCACCGAAGAATATTCTCTAAGACTAAATGCACAACTGAAGACTCTTATATAAGCTAAACACAATTATCAGTAGGAACAGTAATCACATGGACTGTAATCACATGGACAAATGGACCAGCCGATATTCACTTTGATTCCATGAACTAAACGGGGGGGGGGGTGATTTAGTGTGTTAGAGGTTAGGCCACAGCTAGAACTCTCAAATCCTTGGGATGCTAGGCACGGCCCTCCATAACTCTCGTCTGCAACATAGAAAAGGAGCGATGATATCGTTATTCAGCAAAAGAAGAATCAGGGGAAAATATTACTAATTTAACTCACGAATGTATATGATGACTTAATACAGAGGAAAAGAAAAGGAGGGGGGGGGTGAGAGCTCGGGCACTAACCTGCAATGATGAAAAGGAAGGATGATCTGAATTGTTTTGCACGGCTTCTCACCTTTTATAAGCATCAAGACAGTATTCGGGAATCGGCTAAAACTTTAACAGATTACTTTGTAATATTTTCTTTCTACTAGATCTTCCAAAGAATTGGAGATATACGTTTGCACTCAACATACATAGATAAAGTGACTTACGATGTTGAAAGTTTTGTAATAAGTGTATAGGAACTTTACTCATAATGAAGCCAAATTAACCCCTTAACCACGGGGCGTCACTTTCGTGACACTCGGGCACAATGGATCATCCACGGGGCGTCATTTTTGTGATTCTGTGTTATTTTGAATAATTCTCCCTGGCTTACAAGTGGTGGCTTGTATCATCTATCAGTACTGCCATTGTCCAACAATAGTCAATGCTCCTAATGTCATCTGTACTCCCATCCATTGTTGACAATTTAGCCATTTTTCCCCAATTTTAACTCCCCTCCCTACCTCCCCTCCATTACCCTCTCCTCTTGCCTGCCCGGCACTAAGCAAATCTTCCCCGGAATTTTCCGCTGATTTCATCCATTGAAATAAGCCCTATGCCCAATTCTCATACAAAATAATATATACAAAAAAGAAATAAGGTAAGTGATAGTGCCATACACCTGGAATTGGCTAATTATCACCTGACAACACCTCACGTGAACTCGTTCGCTAATTTTCCCTAGTAATTTCCCCTTGAAATATGCCATACAATCTATTCTCATAATAAAAATATATATAAGAAAGGAAGGGAGAAGCCTAAGTGATATTTACATTCACCTGGAAGTACCTATTTTTTTATGTATTGTCGAAATTTCCTACCAATAATTTCATAGCATATAAATTAGCAGCTGTCACCCTATTGACATTGTCAACCCTTGTCTGCCCATATACGCCGCATCATTCAGTTCTTTGTCGTCCTCTGAGGTGAAACTATGTCGCACTCGTGCCTCGCCATTTCCGCCGCTTCTGTGCCCATTGCAAAGGGCCCTGTGACTTCTACCCCTAGAAAAACTCATGTGGGAAGCAGTAAAGGACTAAGTGACTCAGTAATGGAATGTGAACTGGCAGAATTATCTATGATAATGATGGATAGTGACTTTGATCCTTCAGGTGAATCGTGTGATGAGCCTGGGGAGGAAATCGTGACAGAAACGCCAAGTACGAGTGCTTCAGTGTCCCAAGTTCCAAGGGAAAGGAGCCCTTAGTGCAGCAAGGGAAGGAATTTGGGAAGGGAGTGAAAAGGCGGTGGGTTAGCCCCAGAACAATGGCCCCGCGTGAACCAGCCTGCCATGAGTCCCAAGGTGAATCACCTCCCCACTTTCCCAGCTCCACTTCACTAATTTCTTCTGCATCTTCAGCAGAATTTTCTCCTGAGTCTTTGTCGTTGGAGTCTCCACCAGCACCTACAGTGAAGGCAGGCCGTAGGGGAAGAGGTAAATCCCTGACTCGTAAAAGTAAAGTAGCAACTGGAGTAAGGGCTGCTAATGCTACACAGCAACCTAGGGTCAGTGAGAGTGACCTTGAAACAGCCCAGTCTCCCTCACAGCCACCCTCCACCCTCACCCACCCTACACCGCCACGACAGGGAATCCTGGATCCCTTCGTGTGGACGGAAGGTTCTGATTTCATCCCTGAACAACTCCATTTTGACAAGAGTTTCTCAGGGATACAGCCTGCCTTCATTCTTGATGAGGATGCTGAGTGTGTGGACTTCCTTTTGGCCTTCCTCGATGATGAAGTCATACAGCACATATGTGATGAGACAAACAGGTACGAGTCACAACGTGCTGCAAGTGGTGCAGGTGCAGCGAAGATGCAACAGTGGACCGTGCTGGGAGTGCAGGAGCTATATGTGTTCTTCGTCCTAATGCTTCTCATGCCACACTCAAAGAAGCATGAGTTGGAAGATTACTGGTCCATGGACCCCTTACTACCCTCACCCACCTTCAGTAAGTACATGGCCAGAGATCACTTCCGGAACATCATGGGAAACCTGCATTTTGCCAACAACGATGTACCTTCCCAAACTGACCCACTCTGGAAGATCAGGGAGATTCTGAGCAGTATGAAGGATAAGTTTATGTCATTCTTCCACCCATTTCAGAAGGTTGTCATGGACGAATCCTTGGTTTTGTTCAGAGGACGTCTTAGGTTTGAACAGTACATTCCAAGCAAACGCCATTGCTTCGGAATCAAGTTCTTTGTACTGTGCGACTGTAAGACGGGATACATCCTTGACTTCGTCGTCTATTCAGCTGGCACTGTCAATCTGGACAGAACACACCCCCTTGGCTTCTCAGGCTGTGTTGTGAAAGTGCTGCTTGAAAGGTATTTTAGTGGGAATCATGTGCTGTATACTGACAACTACTATACAGCACTGACACTTGCTAAATACCTTTCAGAGCACGACATCGGCTCCTGCGGCACTGTGAAGAGCAATCTTGCCAACTTCCCCAAATTCCCCGAGGCAAGAAACTCACAGCGAGGAGATGTGCACCTACGCAAGTCTGAGAAGATGCTGGCAATACTGTGGCATGACAAGAGGGTCGTGTACATGCTCACAACCGTACACAAGGGGGAACTGAAAGACAGTGGGAAGGTCGACCGGAGGACAGGCGAACCTGTAAGAAAACCTGATGCTGTCATCGACTATAATATCAACATGCAGCTGGTGGACAAGTCCAACATGATGATTGGAGAGATAGACTGCCTCAGGAAGAATACTAGGTGGTACAAGAAAGTTTTTCTGCATCTCATTGACATGACGATGCTGAACGCCTTCATCCTGTACAAGATGAAGGTAAAGCCACCCAAGTCCTTCTCCCTGAAGTTGTTTGCCAGGACTTGTGTTCAGCAGCTGCTTGAGAGATATGGTAGGGTGGCAGCAGCTGCTCCAAGGCACCATTCTGTTAGACTTCCTGACAGACTTGAGCAGAGGGCGTACATGGATCGGCACAGACTGGTGCAAATGCCTGCCACAACGAAGAGGAAGGCTGCGATCCACAGGTGTCAGGTGTGTGCACATACCACCAGACGCTCACATGAGCACAAACACACCTCTTGGCAGTGCGCTGAGTGCCAGGTTCCCCTCTGCGTTACCTGCTTCTTTGATTACCACAGCCTGAAGCAGTTCTAAAAGTGCAAGTGGAAAATGTAAATAATGTGTAAATAATGTATAAAAAATGTGTAAATAGCAAGTGAAAGCAATGGATGTAAATATGATTGAACAGTGTAATATAGTATTATAAGTTACTGCAAGTGACAGTGCATATGTTACTGCAAGTGACAGTGCATAACATAGTGTAGGTAAAATAGAAGTGTAAATATTGAAAATACTATAGAAAATGTAAAGAGAAATGTAAATAATTAGTAATATAAGAATATGAGTACAAATACCTGAAGTTATGACAGTGAAAGTGAAACCTTGGCTCTCTACGTATTTTACTGAAAGAGAAATTGAATGCCTACAGTGACAATAAACTACTATTACTGAAGGAAACTTATGGATAAATACTGCAGAAATATATAAGTGTTACAAAGTAATAGGAATAGAAAGTGTGAGTGTTTTTATGAATAAATGACAGAATACCAGCGGGGAATGAGTGCAAGTGGGAAGCTCGTATGCTCTCGTAATTTTCATTGCTTGCACTGTTTCTTTTTCTTGGAGTATGGATTCCAAACTATTTGAAAATCATAGAATAGTGTTTCTAGTGATAATATCAG
Source organism: Coenobita brevimanus (assembly GCF_032717465.1). Taxonomy (NCBI): domain Eukaryota; kingdom Metazoa; phylum Arthropoda; class Malacostraca; order Decapoda; family Coenobitidae; genus Coenobita; species Coenobita brevimanus. The sequence continues at coordinate 27,268,917 of NC_137008.1, read as the reverse complement.
GCTGTGGTAATCATATTATGGGACGTCGGGAAATGTAAAGCGGAGACTTAGTTACCCAACTTCAAAAGTCTCTAGAAGTCCTACTGTTGTCGACGAAGACTCAACAAACATCCCAGGAGAAAGCTGAAGGTATGTGCCATAGGCATGTCTAATTATTATATTCTAGGGCTAATAACTGATTTTTGGTAAATATTTTTATAAAGTCAGTCAGAGCGTGAATATACCCGCGGGAAGTGCACGGATCGGCAAAAACATCCCCGCGGTGTAGGGGTTAAAAATTCGAACAGTTTTATTACCCATGCCGGTTACATGCCTACGTGACTGTAAACAGGACTAATTAACATGAATTTCGTGCTTCACAAATGAAAATCTTCCATATTCAGTAAACTCTTAATCATCACTGCATAGTTCAAGAGGGGAAATCTATTAACTTCAGCAGGTATAACTCTGGATCAGAATACACAGGATGACATTCGCAATTATTAATCTCTACTAAAATTTCGCGGTTTTACGTCATTGTTGGGGAGGAACTGGTCCATATGTATAACAATTAATCATATTCACTTCAATACTTGACTCAGTACTATCAATAGCAGAATCATGTTCAAATTATGAATATCAACTAAGATTAAACTTAAATATAGAACTTAACGGTTAAATCATGAGTTATACCTACAAACACTGAAGCTTAAGATTACACTTACAATACTGGCTTATATTAACTAACACATACTTAAAATTATCACACTACAAGGGCAAGACAGTATCAGCTTGATGACACAGTAATTACTTATATTATAATTAATAGTACAGGAATATATATATATATATATATATATATATATATATATATATATATATATATATATATATATACTATATATGGAGCCTCTGTGGTACAGTGGTAAAGCGTGCGTTTTAATACACTGAAGAACGAGGGTTCGCGCCCCGCCAGGGTAATAAACTTTGGGAGCGTTCTTCTGGCCACAAACTGCATTGGCGGACACAAGGGGTGCTGTGGTTGAACCAATGTCGCATACTAAAGTATGCTTGCACCCAGCCGGCTTGCATGGGCCGATTACACTTGGTTCACAGCCTAAACACACATCCAAAGCCACTCCAACACAACAATTACACTTACAAGCATTTCTTACCCTACATACAATCTCTACTATAGTAGGACTCGCGTACGTTTGCGGCTGTGGTGTGGCCCGCACCTGTGTACAGTGTTGCCACGTTTTCTATACCGTTATCTCTCTCTCTCTCTCTCTCTCTCCTGGCGGGAAATGTGAGCCACTCTGAGTACTTTTGATTCTTTTATAAGTTATTTATAATTGTGCTTTCATTTGTTAATTTGGTTTTGTTATATTTAATGATGCCGACAATGCATTCAATGCATGCCCCTCTCCTGTCTCTCTCTCTCTCTCTCTCTCTCTCTGTAGGGAAGCTATGCTGTCAAGGCCACCGAATGGGTTTGGAAGTGTTGCCGCTCGCGTGAATAATGTTTTTTTTTTTTTACTTCGGTATTGGCATATGCCTACTATTTTGTCCTACATATTAGCTTATGATTATAAATGTGATTATTCCTCGCCCTTAAAATTATGGTAAAAGCCAGTAAATGTGAGCATTTTTCCCTAGCAACACCTGTACAAGCTATGGTTGGGTCTACAGAGGGGTACGTACCTTATCATAGGCCAGACTGGGTGTGTAAGTGTTGCCACTCACAAGAATTACATGAGTTATTTCTTTTACTTTGGATATTGGCATATTTCTTCTTTTTTCAGGCTCATTATCTTATATCCATAACTGTGATATTATTACCCACCCTAAAACTACGCTAAAAACCATTAAAAGTGACTACAATTTCTTTTAGCAACACTGTACAATATGTATGCCATGTTTCTGTGTTACTGTATAAATATTTTATGCATAATAAGATTACTGTTGATTCATCCATCAAAATACACAAGTGTAAGTTTTATTCATCTGAATTTATCGAATTTGTGATGCCTTGTACATAAATTACTTCCGTTTCACATCGCAAGTTGGGGAAACGTGGCACCATTGTACACAGGTGCGGGCCACACCACAGCCGCAAACGTACGCGAGTCCTACTATAGATTGGCTGTATCGTCCCCACTTCGGTAGGGATAGGCCGGTCCTGCATTGGACACTCAAACAGCTGATGAGATGAGATGAGATAGCCTAAGCCACTTGGTAGAGATACATTGGCTGTATCGTCTCCACTTCGGTAGGGATAGGCCGATCCTGCAGTGGACACTCAAACGACTCATGAGATGATATATATATATATATATATATATATATATATATATATATATATATATATATATATATATATATATGAAAACAACATAGCACTAGTAGTTGTGTGAGCACATATGGAATTGGAGAGGAAAGTCAGACTTTGACGGTTATGAATATGGTTTACCCGAGTTTATAATGACAGCACACATCAGGAATAGCTGCAGTAACGAGTTTATTACCTCTGCAAAGGAGGTTATGTTTTACCCCGCTTTGGTATGTTTGTATCCGTCAGTCTGTCTGCCTGTCAGTCTGTCTTTTAACAGATTAGCTCAAAAAGTTTTGAACGGATTTAGATGAAATTTTGTGGAAGGGTGGGTCATGGGCCACGGAACAAATGAGTAAATTTTGGGCCGGATCATGATTCGGATCCGGAGTGTCCTGCACAATATCTCCAAAATTTCTCATTGAATATCATTGAAATTTTCTGGACAGGTGTGTCATCGCTTAGGAAAGAAATCATTATATTATGGGGAGGATCCAGACCCGGATCCATATCCTATAGCCACGGTTCCGGATCCAAGATTACTCAAGAATTTGTAAACAGATTTTTTTTTTTTTTTTTTTTTTTTTTAAGGGTGGGCCATGGGCCAAGGAGGAAACGAATACATGTTGGAGCGGATCCGGATCCGGAGTATCCCGCACAATATCTCCCAAATTGCTCACTGAATCTCAATGAAATTTTGAGGAAAGGTTGGCGATGGACCAAGAAAGAATTGATTACATTTTTGGACAGATCCGGATCCTTTTTTAATGGCAATGGCATTGGCTGAGGTATGCACTCTCTGCGTGTTTTACAGTTATTACTTAGAATCGTATTAATCTACAGAGATTTACTGTAATATACAGTATACACATTGCTCACGAAGCACCTAGCCTGATCGAACTGATACATGAACATCCTGTAGCAGACAATGACACCACATACATACAAAACAAAGTAATGGTGATTTTGACAAATATAATAATAAGTGCTATGTTTATAATCTGTATTATTTTTATTTTATTTATCGTGATGATAAACAGCATGGTGGAATGATGAGGTGAGACAGGTTCTTGCACAAAGGAAGAAAGCATATTGTGAGTGAATGAGAAACAGTGGTGTGAAGAAGTTGAGAAGAAAGAGTTACATGTGGGGAGGAAGAGAGAGGTGAAAAAATTAGTAAGAGAGAGTAAGAAGAGAGTGGATGAGGAATTTGGAAGGAATATGAGTGTAAATTGGAGGGAATGTAGGAAAATGTTCTGGAAAGAGGTAAACAGAGTTAGACAGGGTGTCAAAGAAGTTAGTCGGGAAATGAATGATAAATATGGTAGATTACTAGTGGACAGGAGAGAAAAAGTAAGCAGGTGGAGAGAACACTTTAAGAAATTGTTAAACATAGATAATGAAAGCAATGCGAGTATAAGTGGCTGGGGAAATTAGGAAACAATGAAGAAAGTCAAAATGGAGAAAGCCACAGGAATTGATAGAGTGTGTGATGAAATGCTGAAGCATGGGGGAAGGTTAGTAGTAGAATGGATGTGGAAGATGTGCAGATTGGCCTGGGAGGAAGGTAGAGTCCCGGAGGATTGGAAGTCAGGTGTACTTATTCCCCTGTACAAAGGAAAAAGGAAAAAAGAACTGTGTGGTACTCATATGGGCATTTGTCTTCTTAGTGCAATAGGAAAAGTATATGGTAGGATATTTATTGACAGAGTTAGGGAAATAACAGAGGAATTGGTTGGAGAAGAACAGGGAGGTTTTAGGAGGGGAAGAGGATGTTTAGATCAGATATTCATTCTTTGGTCTTTCGTGGAAAAGTTTCTACAGTAGGGAAATAAGTTGTAAGCGGCCTTCATGGATTTGGAGAAAACATATGACAGGATGGATAGACAAGGATTGTGGAAAGTATTAAGAATATATGGGGGAAATGGGAAGCTGTCAAATGCCGTGAAGCGTATGTATGAGGGTGCTAAGGCTGTAGTGCGTGTGGAGAGTGAACTGAGTGAATTTATCTTTTTGAAGGTTGGAGTGAAAAAGGGACGTGTCATGTCTCCACGGTTGTTCAATCTGTATATGGTTGGGGTTATAAAAGAGATACAAGGCAGGGCAGTGGATGTTGGAGTGGTCCAGATGAGAGAGGTCAGTGTTTGGAAACTCCCTGTACTGTTGTTTGCAGATGATACTGTGTTGTTAAATGAAGACGAAGGGGAGCTACAAGGCTTGATGGATGAGTTTGGGAGAGTGTGTAAGAGATGGAATCTAAAGGTGAATGTAGGGAAGATTAAAGCTATGTCCTTCGAGAGAAATGAAGTCACTGAATGTACAGTGAGGCTGGATGATGAGGAAATGGAAAATGTGAATGCGTTTAAGTACTTGGGTAGTGTGATGAGTAAGGATGGAAGGAGGGTGAAGTACTTGAAAGGGTACAAGAGAGAAGAAAGGTTGCTGGTTCCTTGAAAGCAGTGATAAGAAACAGGCAAGTTAGCATGGGAGTGGAAAACTTACTGCATGACAGTATTGTGATACCAACTCTAACGTATGGAATTGAAGTTTAGACCTTGTTGGAGGGACACAAATCAAGAGGGAGGGCAGTGGAAATGAGTTATTGGAGAGGAGCATGTGAAGTCACTTGGAGAGACAGAGTGAGATATGAGGAAGTGAAGGATCGTTGTGATGTAGATGTGGATGTGATAGGAAGTCAGGAGAAACACACTGAGGTGGTTTGGCCATATGGAGAGAATGGATATAGGGTTGCAGGTCGTGCCATAAATGGTATTTTTTGCTAGAAATCTCGTGTCTCCCTAAGAACTGTCTTTTTTTTTTTATGGCACAAAATAACTGATGCCATAAAAATGCCATAATTTGTAGCCGGTTTGCCATTTTGTGCTAGAAATTGCCATTGATATCCAAATTTATCTTGGGAGGATTAAAAATAAAAATAAAAATAAAAAGTTCTGCACTACCATTATTTACGTTTTTAGATTATATAGGTAAGTATTCGCCGCTGAGATGTGAGGCTCAGCATATGTGATCATGCCCAGTTGCATGCTCGCTCACATAGTGACAGTGACTCAGTCTCTCTGACTGAGCAGACACAAGAATTCGTCAAACTCAGTCACCATCTCTCGCTTTACTTAAGTATCACTTGTAGAGTGTTCTTAGCAGTTTAGGAAGGCTACAGTGTCTAAAATTAAATCTACATCAGGGCATTGGATGCAAGAGTTTAGAGGTAAGGAATATGAATTTACTGAATTATTAAATTTTATCACTGACAGAAGAATGTGATTCTGCTGGTGTAGTGTCATGGTTGGGATTCGAACCTAGGCACCAACCATGGAGTGCGTGTTTCAGGAATTATGTAATTTGCACGTTGGTAATATATGGGAGAAAAGATGCACAATGAATTCCTGACCTGTATGTACAGCTCTGTCATCCGTTATGTATGTATGTATGTATGTACTTGTCACAGTCCCCCTTACCAAAGGAGGACTATTTTCAGTTTTCTATTTTATTTTTGTAATTGCCATAAAGACTGCCATTTTTCAAAACTAGTTTGCCAGAAAATGCCATAAATCACACTCATAGATGCCACATGAGTACTGCAACACCTGGCAACCCTGGATGGAGAGCGAGAGACTGACGACGAGAGTGTATGTGAGTGAGGTGGAAAAGGGGAGAGGGAGGGGGAGGCCAAAGATGAGGTGGAGGGATGGAGTGGGGAGGTATATGAGAGAGGGGTGTGTGAGCTTGGAGCAGGGCAGCGAAATGGCGGGGGACCGGGCGACTTGGAGGCATTTTTTTGTGGCCACCCCTCACGGGATTAAGGCGTCTGGCAATAGATAGATAGATAGATATTAACCCTGCTCAGGTAGAGGTGGGTTTGAGAGACCCCCCCTCCCCTCTTCCCATTTTCTAGTTCATTTACTTTTAAATACCCGGGAGTCCTGTTCTTCTCAGTAGCTTCCTATCTTTGTGTATCAGTGCAAGGGGTGAGGGAGTTACTTCAAACTCTCTCTCCGTTTTCACAGTATAAGGGTATGTGAGTGTAAGCTGGGTATGTGAGACCCACGTCTACCTGAGGTGTGTATGATATTTTGTCCTCCCTGATTGCAGATATGAATGCAGTGTCTGGCAGCCCCTCTTCACACCATGAAGCACCATCCCATACCAAGCTTTAGGACCACTCAAGCAAACTTTAAGATTTTTTATTTTCTTATTGAAGGTCAAAAGCTATTTACTCTTTTTTCTATTCTTTTTAATTTGTTAAAAATATAAAAAGAAATTCATCCGACGTAGTAATCGAAGCAATAAAAAAGACCTCCGGTGTCATCTTCCACTGGCGTCAGATCTGGGACATGTGGCACCTATAGTCTATTTGACTGACCTGTGCACCTGAGATGTATGGGACAAGTAGGGTGTGTTTGATTTGCGGCTGCTGATTGGCTGCCGATGATGTCGTTGAAGTAAATGCAGGCATGTAAGGCATGTACTGTAGTGCAACATACGGACGTAGGTGTACACTGTGGGTGGATATTACAGTGCAACATGCGAACGTGGTTGTACACTGTTGGTGGATAATTTACCTCAAACACCACGAATCGTTTTAAAACACTTTATACTCAACTTTAATTTTCTTTCATAACAGTAAACTAAGCTAATTTTTACCTCTTTAGTTTCGGAAATTATTCCATATTTAAACTGGCTGCTTATATTGCAGACATATATATATATATATATATATATATATATATATATATATATATATATATATATATATATATATATATATATATATATATATATATATATATATTGTTACGGAACAGAGAAAGATAATGTACACTTTAAGTGAGAATACTAACAATCACTACTGTCCCGTAAAGGTCCAGGTTCAAAATAAAAGAGTTAGGTAAAATTACAAGTTAAAGTTTAATGCTCAAACTAACAACAGAACATTCAGGACTCATAAGGATAATGTAATGGCAAAAAACAGGTTAAATATATGGTTAACTGCAATAGCCTCTATTAACACGAAATTAGCATGAGTAAATTTATCTAAGTCAGCCCTGTTAAAATGAGATACCAGATAATACTCAGTGAATGCCAGATATATTATTACAGATACAAAATATTATTAATGATGGCTGACAATAAGAACCTTTACATAAATTACAAAAACCTTACTAGGCCTAAGAATTAACCTTATGCTACACAGTACAAGAAAAAATGCAACAACAGTTATACTCAAATTACACACAGCTGCTAGATGGTTGGAGACTTCCTGAGCACTAACAATAATAACAACTGTACAGGGGAGGACAGAGATGTGAGCAAAATGAGGAGTAGATCTAAGTGGCAATAATGCAGAGACTGAGCTCATTATATAGGGGCCGGCAGAGCTTGATACAACTTGTAAGAAGGACGTGCAAATGAAGCCATGGGGACAAAGAGTTGACAATCCTGCTCTGAACAACAGAAAGGACGACTTACTCTACTATAACGGTAGAAGGGGGACTGAGGCAGAACACGCTCGTGATCAAACATGCAGCATACTGTGCGTTAAAATTACACAAAGGATGATGAAATCATAGGCTATATAACACCTCCCCACAAAGAAAAAGAAATTTACAAAGGAAATTTCTTATTACTCTAAAACAATCTGTCTAAAGTCTAGATAAGCAATCTGCAATAGCATTTTCTTTCCCCTTGACATGTTCTATGTCTAATGAATACTGAAGAAGTAGACTCCATCTTGTCAATCTCTGATTTTTATCTTAAAATTTACTAAGGAATTTCAGTGGGTTATGATCGGTATAAATGACTATGGGGTCAAAACCAGAACACAAATAAAATGAAAAATGCTGTAAACCCAAAATCAAGGCCAAAAGCTCTTTCTCAATAGTTGAGTAGTTCTTTTGAGGTGGAGTGAACTTCTTACTGTAATAAGATACAGGGTGTTCAATACCCTGATCATCCTCCTGCAGCAAAACAGCCCCAGCTCCTGTATCACTTGCATCAACAGACATCTTAAAAGGCTGAGCAAAATTTGGAGTAGCGAGCACTGGCTGACTTAATAGGATAGCTTTAAGTTTGTTCAAAGAGGATTCACAGTTATCGGTCCAGACAAATTTAACTCCCTTTTTCAGTAGGTCTGTAAGTGGTGATACAAGAATTGAAAAGTTAAGAACAAATCTCCTGTAATAACCTACCATTCCCAAAAAATTTTGTAGCTCTTTCCTACTTTTAGGTCTGGGAAGATCACTTATAACCTGAACCTTAGCTCCTGGTGGTGCAACATGTCCATCACCAATTACATACCCAAGGTACTGAACTTTATCTTGACCAAACTCACACTTTGATAAATTAGCTACAAGATTAGCATGAACCAAACGCTCAAGAAATTTACTGAAATGGCATAGGTGATCTTTCCAGTTGTCACTGAGGATTAATACATCATCAATATAAACAACACACCCTGCCAAACCCTCTGTCACAACATTCATGAGCTTCTGAAATGTGGCTGGTGCATTCTTCATACCATATGGCATTACAGAACATGCAAAAGTCTTTCCTAGTATTACAAAACATGAGATCTCCCTAGCACGTTCAGTCATAGGTACTTGCCAGTATCCCTTTAACAAATCAAACTTACTTATGTACCTAGCCTTTCCGATCTTTTCTATGCAATCTTCCACAAGAGGGAGAGGGTAAGTGTCTGTTTTGGTTATCTGATTAACACGTCTGTAGTCGATGCAAAGCCGCTGTGACCCACCCGGCTTAGGGACCAGAGTGACAGGAGAACTCCACTCGCTCTGACAGGGCTCAATCATCTTGTGGTCCAACAGGTAGCCAAGCTCCTTCTGGATGAGAGGAACTTTCACTGGGTTCACACGGTAAGGAGGCAATTTAATTGGCTTTGCGTCTCCAACATCGACATCATGCATCAACACAGTGGTTCTTCCTGGAGTAGCACGGAACACTTGCGGGCACTCCTGCAGTAATGCCGAAAACTCCTGCCTTTCCTCGGGAGGTAGATGGGAAAGCTTAGTCTGGAGATCATTCATGGTATCAGGATTCTTCCCCAAACTATCACTCAGGCTCATACTGCATGGGAGAGCTTCACTCGCAGACTCGGGTGGAACAGCTAAAATGCAGACTGGATTATTTTCGTCCCGCCTGTGATATAAATTTAGCATGTTGATGTGACATAGTTGCTTGTTCTTTCTACGATCTGGTGTGGCGATGACATAATTGACATCACTGAGTTTCTTCTCCACGAAATAAGGACCACTAAACTTGGCTTGAAGAGGTTGCCCATGAACTGGTAGCAGAATCAAAACCTGATCTCCTGGCTGAAAGTGGCGTAACCTGGACTTCTTATCATACCAAGTCTTCATCTTCTCCTGAGCAGCCCCTAAATTCTCTCTCGCCAGCTGTAAAGCAATGGACAGCCGTTCTTTGAACTTCATCACATACTCCAGCAGGTTGACGTCATCTTCCTCCGACAGCCAGCATTCCTTGAGTAACTTAAGGGGTCCTCTTACTTCATGGCCAAACAGTAGTTCAAAAGGTGAGAAGCCCAGTGATTCATTTGGAGATTCTCTTGCAGCAAACACAACGAATGGAAGACCTTTATCCCAGTCTTTCTGATGTTCCAAACAGTATTTCTTGAGCATCGATTTGAGTGTTTGATGATATCTCTCCAACGCTCCTTGGGTCTGGGGATGGTAAGCTGAAGACGTGATCTGGGTGATGCCCAACTCTTTCAGAGACTGCTTGAAAACGTTTGACATGAAATTACTTCCCCGGTCTGACTGTACCTCCTTGGGCAGACCAAACTTTGTGAAGAACCCTAGCATTTCCTTAACCACGTTCTTTGCTGAGATATTTCTAAGTGGAATGGCTTCAGGGTAACGAGTAGCCATATCAATCAGGGTCAACACATAAGAAAATCCTGAAGAAGTCTTAGGAAGAGGGCCCACAATATCCACCATCACACGGGTGAAAGGCGCCTCAAAAGGAGGAATGGGAACTAGAGGTGCAACCTTTTCGGTCTGATTACACTTCCCCACAACTTGACAGGTGTGACAAGACTTACAATACCAGGAAACATCCCTGAAGATACCTGGCCAGTAGAAGTGTTTCAAAATGCGTGCCACAGTCTTCCTCACTCCAAGGTGTCCTGCCAAACTGGAATCATGAGCCACTCTAATGATATCCTGCCAACAAACACGAGGGATGACAACTTGATATACAACCTCCCATTCACAGTCGGCTGATGCTGTTGGGGGTCTCCACTTCCTCATAAGTACTCCTGACTTTATATAATAACAAGTAGAAGCACCAGCTGACTCTTCCTCACTGCAAGCAGAGTTAGCTAGACCTTTCAACTCAGGGTCAGCAACGTGCAACTCAACCAACTCTTGATGAGACAAATTATCAACACTACGGGGTACTGCCTTATCTGGTGAGTGGTCCAAATTAGCAAGAAAAGTGTCAGCTAGGATAACATCATCATCATCACTATCCTCTAAGTCACCAGTAACTTTAGACTTAGCCCTAGTGACAGCACATGCAGGGAACACATCAGGGACATCACAATCCTGGGCCGCAGCCACTGGCTCACTAGACAACTGAGGAGCTGGACACACTTGACTTCCACCAATATCATTTCCAAGTAAGAAAGTTACACCTGACATTGGGAGTGTCTCAACCAACCCAACCATAACGGAACCATTAACAAAACCAGACTCTAAATTCACTCTGCACAGAGGGACAGAGAAGTAATTATTCCTTACACCTTGTAAGATTACAGTTTCATCAGAGGAATTAACATTAGAGCCTAGAACACTGGTCAGCATAAGGGATTGGCAAGCACCTGTATCACGATATATTTTAATTGATTTCCTGTCATTACTGTCCAGAGGACTGACAAAACCATCAGACAGGAAATTAGCACATGAACTCTTGAGAGTGTCACCCACGTTACTGCTCAAAAGAGGAGCTCCATCATGAGAATTTAAGTTACCCCTCAAAGCAGGTTCAGTTAACTCAGTCAAAGAATTCTGGGAACTCTCAAGAGTGGACACTAGACCAATTGACTGAATATTTAAAGACTCCTTTTTGTTCACATCACGCTGTCTCCTGAAACATTTCTCCGTAGTATGACCAAGCTTACTACAATAAGTACATTTACTTTTTTGAAATCTAGAGGTGAAGCTGGTGTTTACTTCCTGAGAAACATCATCTTTATTCTCTTTCCTGTTACCTGTACTCTGAGTAGAGGCAACGTACTTACTCTCAGCTTTCCCTTTTTCTTTAGAATATCTCTTGTGAGTGAGAACATATTCATCAGCTAAAACTGCAGCATCAGACAAATTATCTATTCTTTTCTCATCAAGATATAGGCTTACATCTTTACTAATACACCTTTTGAAATCCTCCAGCAAAATCATCTGCTTAAATTTACCAAAATCAGAATCCACATTCTTAGAATTTAACCACTGCTCTAACAGATCTTCTTTGATTTTTGCATACTCAACATGGGATTGCTTATCTTGCTTGTAAGTTGTCCTAAATTTTACTCTATAGGTTTCAGGAACAAGCTCATAGGCCTTAAGACTCAAGCTCTTAACTACATCATAATTATCAGATTGATCCTGAGGCAAAGATGCATAAGTTACTTGAGCTTTACCGGTGAGAACAGTTTGAAGGAGTACTGGCCAATACTTTTTGGGCCAATTAAAACCTGTAGCTACCCTCTCAAACAACTGAAAATACTTTGTTAAATCAGATTCATTAAAAGGAGGGACAAGTTTAACATTTTTAGCCACATCAAAATCATCAGAGCTAGATGATCCAGTTCCACATTGTTTCATGCGATACTCATGGTCTGCCTGAATCCTGGCAAGTTCAATTTGTGCCTGTATCTGTGCCTCCTGAATCCGAGCCTGAGATTCAGCCTCCTTAGCATTTCTTGAAATTCAGCCTCCATAACACAAACCTCCTTAGCCTGAGACTCAGCCTCCTTAGCACGTGCTTGAAATTCAGCTTCCTTCACAGGAGCCTCCTGCAGGGCTAGCTGTAACTTACCTAATTCAATCTGTGTTTGCTCATTTGGAGGAGTTACATTAAACAAGCTTTTATTAATCATGCCAACAATTTGATCTTTAGAATGATGAGAGTGAACTGCAGTTCCCAATTGTTGAGCAACAAGCTTAAGTTCATTCTTTGTTCTGTTTTCTACATCACACACTGTTTGCACATTTGACAAAAAATCTTTGGCTTCATCAAGTGTAGTAATAGTAGACATCATGAATAAGAAACAGTCACAAAATATCAAGCAATATCCTTATGATAATATCCTGAATATCCTGATGAAAGGTCGCCAAATTTATGTTATGGAACAGAGAAAGATAATGTACACTTTAAGTGAGAATACTAAAAATCACTACTGTCCCGTAAAGTTCCAGGTTCAAAACAAAGAGATAGGTAAAATTACAAGTTAAAGTTTAATGCTCAAACTAACAACACAACATTCAGGACTCATAAGGATAATGTAATGGCAAAAAACAGGTTAAATATATGGTTAACTGTAATAGCCTCTATTAACACGAAATTAGCATGAGTAAATTTATCTAAGTCAGCCCTGTTAAAATGAGATACCAGATAATACTCAGTGAATGCCAGATATATATTATTACAGATACAAAATATTATTAATGATGGCTGACAACAAGAACCCTACATAAATTACAAAAACCTTACTAGGCCTAAGAATCAACCCTATGCTACACAGTACAAGAAAAAATGCAACAACAGTTATACTCAAATTACACAGCTGCTAGATGGCTGGAGACTTCCTGAGAAACTCACAATAATAACTGTACAGGGGAGGACAGAGATGTGAACAAAATGAGGAGTAGATGTAAGTGGCAATAATGCAGAGACTGAGCTCATTATATAGGGGCCAGCAGAGCTTGATACAACTTGTAAGAAGGACGCGCAAATGAAGCCATAGGGGACAAAGAGCTGACAATCCTACTCTGAACAACAGAAAGGACGACTTTACTATAACGGTAGAAGGGGGGAACTGAGGCAGAACACGCTCGTGATCAAACATGCAGCATACTGTGCGTTAAAATTACACAAAGGATGATGAAATCATAGGCTATGTAACAATATATATATATATATATATATATATATATATATATATATATATATATATATATATATTAAAGCAAGAAAACAAGAGCGTGGAAAATATTCTCAATGAATTTCGAATAATTCTGTGCGAAAGAGGACCTGACAAAAAATCTAGCATCAGCATTAATGATGCATTAGAAATTTACTAGCGCCCCCCCCCCCAAAAAAAAAAAAAAACTTGATTGGCTTAGAGGCAAACTTATAAACATTTCTGCCTCACTAAATCTAATCAGCTATTCAGCTATTCAGATTTCCGTGCAAATGTTTAAAAGCAAGTATTCTGAATTGACTAGCTTTGGTAATTACGCATACGACATTCTTTCCTGAGGCATAGATATTAAGCTTCTTTTTAAGTCATTTTCAAATACTTGCATAATGCGATAAATGCTTTGGTACTGCAGGGATTGTGGTATCACATCACCCATGTTTGAGTTCGTATGCAATATCTTTCAGTGATAATTAGATAGAAAGGTTGATATACTGATAAATAGACTGCTAGATGAGTATAGATATAGATTTTAAGATAGATATAGACAGGTTAATAATCTGACAGGCAGACAGATAAATATATATATACAGACAGATGTAGATACAGATGGATATATAGATGCATACATACATAAATAGTTAGTTGCAACCCCCACACTGATCTGAACATGAAACCGGTGGATTACAGACCAAAGGCATCATTCTACCGCAGTCCAGTAGCCTCCTTGCCGGTAATACGGAGGGGATTGAGGAATATTTGTACAACCAGGCAGCTCCACACCCTGGTCATACTGATGCCACCAGGTGAAGACGTCCTCTCCAGCATCTGATACACAGAGATAAACAGAGATAAAAATTTGAATGTAACTACACGGCACCTTGCCAAGTCGGTAGTAGAATTATATATATATATATATATATATATATATATATATATATATATATATATATATATATATATATATATATTCAGGGTGTTTCAAAAGTCCCTCATTTTTTAAAATTTATTAAAACTGCAATTACAAGAGGAATCAAATGACAATTTGGTTGCTGAGTCGACGATTCACGAGAGTTTTGGTGGCATCAAACTTGGCTTCATAAGCCTACTGGCAAGTCACTGGTACACCTCAACGTGGGCACCGTCTTTTTCAGAACAAGCGAGCCACCGTTTTACGGATTCTTGGCCAACACTGGACATCATTTCGGGAGTAACAGACGCACACGCATTCCTTATCCGTTCTTCTAGTGTGGGGAGGTCTCGCGACTTTGTGGCGTATACTTTGCTCTTAATGGAGCCCCACAAAAAGAAGTCGCATGGTGTAAGATTCAGCGAGCGAGCAGCCCATTTGATGGGACCACGGCGACCAATCCACCAATCTGGGAACTGGTCATTCAGAAATAAGCGAACCTCACGCAAGTAATGAGCAGGGGCACAGTCTTGCTAGAAAATGACTTCTTGCATGTTCCCTGCAGCTGACAGTTGGAGGATGCAGAATTCCAGAAGTATGCAAAGTTAATTGTCTCCGATGATGTTCACGGAATTTCCATCTTTATCACGGAACAAGAACGGACCAATCAGCCCACCTGAGGAGATGGCACAACAGACGACCTATTTTGGCGTGTCCTTTTCATGTTCATGGATTTCCACAGGATTGTGAGTTCCCCAGATGCGGGTGTTGTGCCGATTGACACCATCAGAAAGGTGAAAGAGCTTCGTCATTGAACACATGTGCCCCAGGATCGATGGGTCTCTTTCGTTGAGATGCAGCAGTGTCTCACACATCTCCACCCGGCAATCGTGGTCTTGAGGTTCCACCTTCTGAACCAACTGGATCTTGTATGCATACAGCTTGAGATCACACTGCATAATCCGTTGGATAGATGTCACGCTGATGTTTAGTTCCGCAGCTACTCGCCGAATGGACTTTCCTTGACTGAGCAAAAGCCTTACGGATAGTTTCGACATTCTCCTCACTCCACCAACTTCGAGGTCTTCCTGATCGGGGTTTGTCCTTAACGGATGTAGTCTCCATAATGGAAACTTCTGGTGGGTGGCGACGATGGTGTTGCTATCTGGTGCACAATGCTGTCCGTACTCGTAGACTGCCCAGAATCGTCGCTGCACTTCAACCACAGATTGAAAAACCTCCCGCCATGCAGCGATTTTACACCTCTGCTCTGGAGTCAGCATGGTAGCAGAAGAAGACGGTGCAAAACTTCAAATGTAGACTAAAAAAAATATTCAACTACTGAGTAAGAGTTTACCACAATATGAACGTCGTTGGTCGATTACCTGCAAAGGAAACTGAAAATCAAATTAGTGAGGGACTTGTGAAACACTCAGTATATATATATATATATATATATATATATATATATATATATATATAGAGAGAGAGAGAGAGAGAGAGAGAGAGAGAGAGAGAGAGAGATAGATATACATATTGATGTACAACTCGTACTGTTCCATTAAAAAAAATGAACTTGCTGAAGAGTTTAGATGTGAGGTAACTATTACAGACAATAATAAAGGCCGCAGTGGACGATCTACACCCTTAAGTAGCCAAGAGAAAGATCAGTATAGAGGGCAAGTGAGAGTCTGCCACGATCACCCTGAAGGTCCACAAGACAATTATCACTATATGGAATTCGTCCCGCGATATTAATAAACATCATAAGAAATTTTTCACTCATGTTTCTTTGTAAAGTGCTCAATTTGCACAGACTTACATCATTAAAGAAAAATGAGTTCTCTTTGTCAACAAACATCAGAACAGATGGAAAACTGGAACACTGCATTGTCCAAGGACAGTTCTGACAAAGAAAAACTTCCCAAACCCATTACCTAATAAAAGATGAGCTATAGAGCGGGACCTTGAGGTCAAGGTCATTGATCTAATATGCATGCCTGGTGGCTCTAGTTTTAACCCTTCATTGAAAATTAGGTGACATTTGAAATATCTGGAAAAGTCCCCTTTTTTTTTACACCAGGCGATCTCAGAGAATAATCAACAGATTGGAACCATATTCCTTTCTTCACTCCGCCTGCCTAAATTTAAGGCTATATTGTCGCATAACTTCAGCTTTGTAGCTTAAGCGGTTCTTGAGATAGTGTGCGTGTCTCCCTATTCTATGCTCTGGATAATATCCGGAGATCCGTTTGACACTGTGCCACTATATTTGGCCAATAGCAGTTTACCAAGCTTGAAGGCCAAATACCCTTTGAAGTATCGTAATTTTAAAATAAGTAATAATGATACTACTACTACTAATAATAATAATAATGATAATAATACTAATAATAAAACATTAAGGAGCCGAATGCTAACTTCCCACCAGAATATGCTGCTGGCCAAGTCCAAGATTTAGGCCGTATCTTGATACCATGGAAATTTCATGTTGATAACTCAAACCGTTCATGAGATATCATCATCATCATTATCATCATCCGGACCTCCTTTCCTACCCTAGGGCGGGGTGAGGAGTAGCAATGTCCAGACAGCCCAAATTTCCCCAATGCAATGGGCCACGCTTCCATTTACTCATCATTCAAGCCCCCGAAATCCTGGTCCTATCGAATATGCCAAAACATTCACCATGTTTTGTAGCTTCATATACACGTATCCGATAGAATCAATCTGGATGCTGTCACGTTACAAAGGGGTGCCAAATCCCTGATCATGCACACACACCACAAAGCCAGCCAGGAGACAAGACGTGTGTGCTGGGCAATCCCCAGGTCCAGTCCTCCCCCCTTACTATTTTTTAACCAGCCCATACCCCACTGACAGGGCTAATGTATGGCCCGGCCTGCACTATATGTGCAGGAAATCTTTAAACAACAACAACAACAACAGCTGATCATGCACTTCTCCTCACAACATTCATCCAGCCAGCTCGATCTCTTGTCAGTTCCCTAGCCTCACTGACTTCCAAACCTCTCTTCCTCACACACTCATCCACCATATCTCTCCACTTTCTCCTTGGCCTACCACGCCTCCTCCCTCCTTCAGATTCACTCAGATATACCTTTTTCACCATTCTATTGTTATCCATTCTTTCCACATGACCATACCATCTCAGTACACTCTCTTCAATCTTAGTGTCCACAAACTTCCTCACTCCACATCTTTCACGAATCACATTATTTCGTATCCTATCCACTCTCTGTATTCCACATACATTTCTCAGCAGTCCCATCTTCACTGCTCTCACTCTTGACTTGTCATCTGCATATCACAGCATAGTCTCACATCCAATTACTGTGTGTTAAAGTTAGCACTAACACTCCTTCATGTAAGACTCGTGCAGCTGCAACACTCAAGCCTCTGTTTCTTATCAAGGCCTTCATTGCACCAGTTACTTTCCTTCCTTGTGTCACTCTACTTTTCACTTCTTTTGCACATTTTCCTCTCTATTCTGTCACTGTACCCAGGTATTTGAACTCTCTCACCAATTCCAGTCTCTCTCCATTCACTGTAACATCGCACTGGGAATCACCTTCTCTCTCAATAACCATCACTTTACGCTTTTCTACATTTACTTTCAAGGCACGACGCTCACAGACATTAGCAAAACTCTGCACTAGTCTACGAAGCTCTCGTCCGGTATTTGCAAGTAGTACTGCATCATCAGCATACAACAAATCTGAGATATTCCATCCGTCACCATTTATTACCAACGCCATCCCCCTCTCCATTACTCGTGTTTTTACTTCTCTCATCATCCCATCCACATATATATTGACCAACCATGGGGACATCACACAACCTTGTCGCACGCCCACACTGATCGTGAACCATTCACTTAGATGCTCATTAACCCTTACACATGCTTCACTACCATCATAAAAACTCTTGACGGCACCTAGCACCTACCAGCTTACCACCCACACCGTACATGTACAAAACTTTCCAGAATCCTTTTCTGTCCACTTTTCGTATGTTTTTTCCAGATCCATGAATGCCATTAACACCTTATGGTCCTTCTCACAAGCCTTCTCCGCCATCTGTCTCACTGCAAATATGTGATCCACACATCCTCTGCCACTCCTAAAGCCACTCTGTTCATCACTCACTAGGACTTCTGATATCTCTCTTGCTTTCTCGATAATAATTGTTCCATATACCTTCCCTACCACACTCAATAAACATATGCCACAATAATTCTTCCATTCACTTCACTCACCTTTATTTTTGTTCAGGGGTACAATCGCAGCCTTTTTTCCACTCTGCTGGCACAGCTTCACTCATCCATGCCTTCTTCCATATCTCTAACAAGCACTTCATTCCTCTTTCTCCACTACACTTAAACATCTCTGCATACACCTCATCAACCCCAGCTGCTTTCCCATTTTTCAGCCGCTTCACAGCGCTCTTCACCTGTGCGAGTGTCACGTCTCGTGGCGCTGCATTCCTTCTCTGCACACACCCCAAACCAATCATGTTTACAGCCGTTCTTCTCTCTCTATTCCCATTCATCAGGCTTTCAAAATATTCTTTTCATCTCGTAGTTCATCCTCATGGGGATGAAGTAAGGACCAGATGGAAAGAATATTCCATCTGGTCCTTAGCCAACGGCCATACCACGTTGAGTGCATCGCTCTCTCTTCCTGAGATATAATGGTGCTAAAGGCTAGCAATTAAAACTAGTTGACCTTTGGCAGCTATTTCTGTTACCTTGACCTTCACCCCGAGTGCCCATTTTTTAATTCGTCCAAGATTTTGGCCGTATCTTGACACTGTGAAGGTTTCATATTGATAGCTCAAGCTGTTCTAGAGATAAAGCGGTGCTAAAGGCAGGCGATATAAACTAGTTGACATTTGGCAGCCACATTTGTGACCTTGACCTTGACCCCGAGTGCCCAATTTCGAGTTTGTCCAAGATTTTGGCCATGTCTTGACACCCTGAAGCTCTCATGTTGATAGCCCAAGCCGTTCATGAGATATAATGGTGCTGAAGGCTGGCAATCAAATCTAGTCGACCTTTGTTAGCCATTTTAGTGAACTTGACGTTGACCCCGAGTGCCCATTTTCGATTTCAGCCAAGATTTTGGCCATATCTTGATTCTGTGAAGGTTTCATGTTGATAGCTCAAGCCATTCATGAGATATAATGGGAACAGATACACACACACACACACACACACACACACACACACACACTTTGACAGACACACAGAGGAAGGCAAAAACATTATCGCTCCGTCTTCTAGAGGCGGGCGATAACAAGGAAGCACTCAGAGAGCGCATACCTGCACCAATGCCATTGCCATTCATAAAGAATCCTGATCTTGATCCGTGGAGATACTTAACTTACTTAATTGTTCCTTCCCATTACCCACTCTTCCTCATTTTTTTTTTAATTAGTTGAGAACTTTTGGAGATATTATACACCGGATCCGGATCCGCCCAACAATTTAAGTAATTCTTTCACGGCCCATGGCTCATCCTTCTACCAAATTTAATTGAATTTCATTGAGAACTTTTGGAGATATCATCTGGACAAACATACAAACATAGGCGAATACATAACCTCCTCCATCTTGTTGGCAGAGGTGATAATAATAATAATAATAATAATAATAATAATAATAATAATAATAATAATAATAGTGGTAGCAGTAGTAGTAATAGTAGTAGTACTAGTAGTAGTACAGTAGTAGTGGTAGTAATAGAAATAATCTATCTATCTATCTATAGCCCGGCGCCCTAATCCCGCAAAGAGTGGCCACAGACAAAACGCCTCCAAGTCGCTCTGTCATCCACCGTTTGACTACCCTCCATCCAACTCACCCCCCCTTCCCTCATATACCTCTCAACTCCATCCCTCCACCTCATCCTCGGTCTACCCCTCCCTCTCCCTCCCTCCACCTCACCTACATACACCCCCTTAGTCAGTCTTTCATTCTCCATTCCCTCCACATGTCCAAACCACCTCAGTGTATTTCTCCTAATCTTCTCAACCACATCCACATCCACCCCACAACGTTCCTTCACTTCTTCATTCGTCAGCCTGTCCCTCCATGTCACTCCACACGCTCCTCTCAAGTAACTCATTTCCACTGCTCTCTCTTGACTTGTTCCCCTCTTGCAAGGTCCACGCCTCGCTTCCATACGTCAGGGTAGGGATCACAGTACTATCATGCAATGACTTCTTAACTTCCATACTCACCTCCCTATTTCTCATCACTGCTTTCAGTGTACCAACAACCTTCCTTCCCTGTTGTACCCTTTCACGCACTTCATCCCCCAAATTTCCATCCTTACTCATCACACTACCCAAGTACTTGAATGCACGCACATTCTCCATATCCTCACCATCCAACCTCATTGTATATTCTGTGAATTCATTCCTCTCAAACACCATAACTTTACTTTTGTGTACATTAACTTTCAGATTCCTCCTCCTACACACTGTCCCAAATTCATTCACCAAACTTTGCAACTCCCATTCATCTTCACTCAACAATACTGTATCATCAGCAAACAGCAACACCGGAATCTTCCAAATCTCACCCTCATTCATTAAAGCCACCCCTACATCCATTGCCCTACCTTGCACCTCCTTTACAACCTCATCCATGTATATATTAAACAGCCATGGAGACATCACACAACCCTATTTCAGTCCCACACTGAGATCAAAGAACTCACACAGCTCACCATCCACTCTCACCGTAGCCCTAGCTCCTTCGTACAAACTCTTCACAGCACTCAACAATTTCCCCTCCACCCCATATATTCTTAATAACTTCCACATACCTTGCCTATCTATTCTGTCATAAGCTTTCTCCAAGTCCATGAAGGCAGCATACATTTTCTTTCTCTTCTTTAGATACTTCTCCACTAAACATCTTAGAACAAATATCTGATCTACACACCCTTTTCCCTTCCTAAATCCGCCTTATTCTTCTCCAACTAGCTCCTCTGTTATATGCCTAACCCTATCAATGAGTATTCTACCATACATTTTACCAGTCACACTAAGAAGGCAAATACCTCTATGGATACCACATACTTCTCTCTCCTCTATTCTTTTGTACAAAGGAACAATTATACCTGATTTCCAGTCCTCTGGAACCCTTCCCTCTTCCCAAGCCAATCTACACAACTTCCATATCCACTCCACAACAATCTCACCCCCATACCTCAGCATTTCACCACACACTCCATCAATTCCTGGGGCCTTTCCCAACTTGATCTTCTTCATTGATTCCACTACTTCCGCCCTGCTGATCTCTTCCTCCCTCCTCTCATCTCTTCGTCTCCCAGCCATTCCCCAACCACTTATACTTGCACTGCTGTCGCTCTCTACATTCAACAAATCCTCAAAGTGCTCCTTCCATCTCCTCAATTTCTCTCTCTTCTCCACCAACAATCTCTTATTCCTATTTTTCACTCCCCTACTATTTCCCCTTTCACACTGCCTTACTTTCTTTACCGCCTTCCAAAACAATTTCTTACTCTCCCTCCATTTCACACTCAGATTCCTCCCAAACTCTTCATCCACTTTCTTCTTACTCTCCTTCACCAATCTCTTCACCTCCCTTCTCCTGCTCACATATACCTCTCTCTTCTCTCTCTCATCTTCTCCCCTACCTCTACTCGCTAACCATTCACTAAATGCCTTCTTCTGTTCCACAGCTCGTTTCACCTCATCATTCCATCATGCTGTCCCTTACACACCCTTGCATCTCCTCCTCACTCCACAAACCACCTCACACTTTGCGCCTATCTCTTCCGTAAATATCTTACATATGTCTTCCACCCCTTCCTTCTGCTCTAACTCATACCTTTCCAATCTTTCTTCCACTATGCTCATATACTCTGCCATTTTCTCACTATCTTGCAATTTCTCCACTCTTCTCACAGGAGCTGTTTCCTCCTGTCTTCCCCTTCGCCTCCTCAACCATTTTCTTTGCAGCTTTATCTTGGCCATCACTAAGTGATGGTCCTAGACTCAATTCCCCCACCCTCTCCACACTCTTGCATCCAACACTTGTCTTCTCATTCGCTCATCCACACACACGTAATCTATCATTGTCTTTCGTTCAACAAGTTCACCATCCATCCTCCTCATTACTCTCCATGAATACCGGTGGATCATCTTATGCCGAAAGTAGGTGTTGGCTATTGCCAACCCCTTACCAGCACACATGTCCACCAAAGCACTACCATTCCCATCTACTTCAGCTGGCACACCCCACTGACCAACCACTCCATCCACTCGTACATTCTCAACTTTGCCATTCATGTCTCCAATCAAAAGCATTCTCTCGCTCCTCTCAGATTTGTCCATACATGCTTCTACTCTCGCCCAAAACTCATCTTTCACTCTTGCCACTCGGTCCTCTGTCGGAGCATACACACATATAATCGCTCACGCTTGTATACCTACTTTCATCCTCACCCATACAATCCTTGCACCCACTGTTCCATACTCTCTTATATTCTCCTTCCACTTCTTGCTTATCATCAGACATACTCCCTCTCTTGCCCTGTCATTCTCATTAACTCCCGCACATATACCTAAACCATATTCCCATTCTCTCACCCTTTCACCTCTTCATTTAGTTTCAGTCAATCCACATATATCCAATCTTGCATCCTCAAGCACCTGAACAATCTCTCTCTCTTTCACTTCATCATTCACTCCTCTCACATTTCACATTCCCACCCTCAGAATGTCCTTTGTCCGTTCCTTAGTCGTCAACGTATGGTCCGTCCTGGTCCGAAGAGCTTTATTAGCTTGTTTAGTTAGTTCTTTTTACGGGGTGGGGCACTAACCCACCACCAACCCTTTTAGTCGCCTCGTACGACAAGCAAGGATACTGGGGGAGTATTCTTGAAACCTCATCATCATCATCATCATCATCACCATTATAATCATCATCCAATCCTACATTGCCTCATGAGGAGTGTAGGAGCCCGGGGCTAGGCAAGTTGGTACTGACATTTAAGATGAGAGTGACCAGCCTCACTCATCCCTGAATGGCATTACGTAAGCAATAAACCCAAACCATCCCTTGGATATAAACCTTCATCGTTTCGATCCGACTGGAGCACCATAATTACCCACTAAACCACCCGGCGCAAAAATTTGGTTATATGGTTACCACTCAGCGTAGTAAATGGTTTCCTGGTGTACAGGAAACCATATGGCTTGTCATTCAGTGCAGGTAGAAGGAAGAGGAAAGAATGAAGGAAAGAAAGACAGAAGAGGGAGTGTAAAGTCACCCGTGGGCAGAAGGACGAGAAAAGAATGAAGGAAAGAAAGACAGAAGAGGATGTAAGGAAAGAAGGATGGTGGATAGGAAAGAGCAGACACCCGAGAACAGCACTACATCAAGTGAGTGGATGGTGAGCGCCCTCACCTACCAGACCTATAATAATAATAATAATAATAATAATGATAATAATAATAATAATAATAACAAAAACAAGAAAACTTACCACATGTATGTAGGAAGATATAATAATACCCTTAAGACAAGAAAACGTCAACTCAGCAACGAGGCTCATATCACTGAAGTTGTCATGTTACCAGCACAAACTGGGATTTCCGTCCAAGCAACAGCAAGAGTCCGATGGTGATGTAGCAGAAAAATACACGCTTGGCAAGTTAGATGACCCGGTTCAGTTCCATGGATGCTGGAATTAATGGACTCCTTCAGAAGCCTCATGTTCCTGTACACTTAGCAGAGGGTGTGTAGCTGTATGTAAACCGGATGGCGGGATGTATTCTAGGGAAAGAAACTAAGAACTAATACACACAAATACATGCATATGTCACCGGCATTGTGTGAAACTGAGGTATTGTACTGAATGCCAAGGTATTCTATAAAATGTAGTGCTGCCTACGTCTTCCTAAGCCTCATATCATTCTTATTCTTTGCCTGCCCTCCTCTCTTGCTATTTCTCCCATCTTTCCTGTCACTTCTTATTGCTTTTCTTTCCTTTACAGGTGGGTTTACATTGAGTGTCAAGCCAAATAGTTCCCTGTAAGCCAAGAAACCATTTACAACGCTGGGTGGTAACCATATAACCAAACCATACGTGCTCCTTACGTGTCAACAAGTGGGTTGGTGGAGGGTTAGTGCCCCTCCCCGTAAAACAAATAACTCGAAGACAAATGGCCACCCCTTATGGGATTATGGCGTCTGGCAATAGATAGACAAATATACAGATTTTTTGGCAAAGTATGAAAATAAGCTTGTTTCATTCTGACCTTTTAAACTTTACCTAAGAATTTTAATAGAATGCCTAGGTATTCTATAGCATGTCTAGTTTTTTTTTTTTTTTTTTTTTTTTTTAGCAAAGTACACTATAATAGACAAAAAGGAGTTAGGCTGGGATAATCTATGTTAAGTTTAATTTAGGTCAGGTTAGGTTAGGTTAGGTCAGGTCAGGTTAGTTTAATTTAGAAGAAAGCTAAGTTATGCTAAGCATTTATCTAAAATAACCTAACCTAACCTAACCTTACTAACCTAGCCTAATCTAACCTAAACTTAACCTAGACTTATTCCAGCCTAACCATCCTCAGCCTAAATTAACCTAACGTAAATGAAATGGTTGTTTTCACAGTTTGTCTGTTTGCTGCAGTTTGGTCGTTTCACATGTTGCCTAAAACAAATTCGGTAATCTACAGAATCCCCAGGCATTCTATACAACGGCGGTCTCCCACTTTGCCGGGAACACATACACTATCGCAAACAACCCACCTCTTTCCTACACCTCTTACCCCCACCAACTCAACGTGCACTAAGCCATCGTGGAAAAGTTTCCTTGCTAATACCTCAGAAAAAAAGAGGTCCAACTCTTGCTGTGGACTATAAGTTACTGCACATTCTTCGTCTTTTTCGCCTCCCTCTCTTTCTTCTTCTTCTCCTCCATTTTATTCTTCTTCTCCTCCTCCTCTTTCTTCTTCTCCTACTTTTCACTTCTTCCTCTTCCTCCTCTTCTTCTTCTTCTTCTTCTTCTCCTCCTCCTTCTCCTCCTCCTCCTCCTCATTCTCATCATCATCATCATCATCATTTTCTTCTTCTTCTTCTTCTTCATCTCCTTTTTCTTCTCCTTCACCATCTTCTTCTTCTTCTTCTTCTTCTTGAATTGAATTGACTCGAAAGAAAATTCTCCAAGGGTTTTTACCAAATGTACCGTACGAAAAATAATAGGATAGGACCTTTCAGAACAGAATCTGGCAACACTGACAGTGAAGATAAAGAAATGTGCTCTATCCTAAATAATTATTTCATATTAGTATTTACCAAGGAAAATCTTGACCTGGTCCCTCAAGCAGCAAACATTTACGATGATAATGCGGAAAACACTTTTAGTAAAATAACCATTAGTAAGGATGACGTATTGAAAGAAACTGATGAGTTAAAACCTCAAAAATCGCCACGTCCGGACGATATATATGCAAAAATTGTAAAAGAAATCAAGGAAGAGTTATGTAAGCCACTTTTAACGTTATTTACTGACTCTTTAATTTCAGAAGTTACAGAAGCGTGAAAGACAACAAACGTAGTGTCCATTTTTAAAAGTGTGATAAAGCATGTGAGTCGTTAATATCGTCCGATAAGCATAATATCAGTAGTAGGAAAAATGCTAGAGTCAGTTTTAAGGAAAAAAAAAAAAAAAAAAAAAAAAAAAAAAATAGGGAACGCTTAGAAAAATTTTATCTTACAAATGGAAGTCAGCACGAATTCAGGCAAGGTCGATCCTGCCTCACAAACCCGTCTTTCTTCTCGGAGGTCTTTGAGGCAGTAGACAAAGTTTACGATATTATTTATCTGGACTTTAGTAAAGCTTTTGATAGGGTCCCACACAAAATGTTAATTAGAAAGGTTCGAGCACACGGTATAGACGGCGGTATCATAAAATGGATAGAATCCTGGCTGAAGGGACTAACGCAGAGAGTATTAATAAATGGAAGAATAAGATTGGGGATTGGTAACTAGCGTTGTACCACAGAGTTCAGTACTCTGTCCCGCATTATTTATTATACATATCAATGATCTAGACTTAGGAATCACAAACAGTATTAGCAAACTTGCTAACGATACAAAAACAGGGTGTATCATTAACTTGACCGATGACTGACTTAACTTACAGAAAGGTCTCGATATACTGTCCAAATGGTCTAAAAATTGGCAAATGAAACTTAACGTTGAAAAATGTAACGTACATAACGTAGGCAAGACCACTGGAGATAATAAATACATCTTAGATAACAAAGAAATCAGTAAATCGGAATACGAGAGAGATCTAGGAGTTATGGGTGGTAAAGACTTCAGACCAAGACAACAGTGCATTAATGCGAGAAATAAAGCAAATAGGATCCTAGGATTTATTTCCAGAAGCGTGAGCAATGGGACATCAAAAGTAATATTGCAACTTTATCTAGCATTATTAAGGCCACATTTGGACTACGCCGTGCAATACTGGTGTCCTTACTAAAAAATGGATATAAATTTGTAAGAAAATTTACTGTACAGAGAAGAATGGCAAAAACTATATGTGATGTTGGGAACTTGTCATATGAAGACAGACTAAAAAGACTAAATCTGCACCCACTAGAGAGACGTAGAGTAAGGGAAGACTTAACTGAGGTGCTTAAGTGGATGAAGGGAATCAATTAGGGATATATTAACAAGGTACTTAAAGTGAACATACGGGACAGAATTAGAAATAATGGTTTCAAAATTGAATAATTCCGTTTTAGTAAGGAAATAGGTAGAAACTGGCTTGGCAATAGTACACGAATGGAATACGTTACCTAGTAATGCAGTTGCTGCCCCTTCCATTGAGAATTTCAAGCATAAATGCCCCCACCGTCCGCTCCTCTCCCGGTGACGACTCGAGGTGCCTGGAACCACTGTCTGACTCTCTTCTTCTTCATTTCTGCAACATTCGCGTCCTTTCCTCTAACTTTCGCTCTGTTGAGCACCACCTCTCCTCCTCTAAACCTCACCTTCTTTTCCTAACTGAGACTCAGCTGTCTGAGGCAACTGACAGCAAACCCTTTTCTGTATCCTCCTACTTTCTCTATACTCATTTCAAAGCCAAAGGTGGCTGTTGTGTATACATACGCAACGACTTACCTTGCTCTCGTGTTCCTGAACTTGATTCTTCTGAATTCTCCACACTCTGGCTTCGGCTTTCTTGTCATTCTCTGACTAAATATATCTGTGCTGTTTACTTATCCCCTAATTCTACTATCAAAAATTCTTCGACTATCTTACTTCTACGATGGAACACATTCTGTCCCTTTCTCCTTTCTCTGAAATCTCCATTCTTGGAGATTTCAATGTTCACCACCACCTTTGGCTCTCCTCTCCTTTCACTGATCCACCTGGTGAACAAGCCTACATCTTTTCTATCCTTAATGACCTAGAGCAGCTTGTACAGCACCCTACCTGTATCCCTGACCGCCTTGGAGAGAGCTCCAACATACTTGACCTCTTCCTCACAACTAATCCTTCTGCTCACTCTGTTAATCTTTTCTCTCCGTTGGGCTCCTCCGATCATAACCTTATTACCTTAACCTGTCCTATCACTCTGGTTCGGCCTGTGGACCCTCCAGGGAAACGTCGTCTGTGGCATTTTGGAGCCGCGGACTGGGAGGCCCTCAGGCAGTACTTCTTTGATTTTCGCTGGAATGATTATTGCTTCCATGGCCGTGAGCCATCTGAGTGTGCCTTGCGCATTATGAGGGTTATTCTCTCGGGCATGGAAGCATACATTCCTTTCTCATATCCTTTGACTAACGCAAGAAAGCCTTGGTTTAATCACGCTTGTTCTAATGCTGTCCGCAACAAGGAGAAGGCCTACAAAAGGTACCGGAGCCAACCCACCCCTGAATCACATCATCTTTACGTTTCTGCCCGGAATCGTGCTAAGTCTGTTCTTCGCTCTACTAAAAATAATTTCATCCATACTAAATGCTCTCAACTCTCCAACTCGAATTCTTCCCGCTCCTTCTGGCACCTTGCCAAAAATCTTTCTAACAACTTTACCTCATCATCCTTCCCTCCTCTTTTCTACTCTGATGGTTCTGTAGCTATTTCTTCTACTGATAAAGCAGATCTCTTCGCACAGACTTTCTCCTCCAATTCCACCTTAGACGATTCTGGTGCTGTTCCTCCATCACTTCCCCCCTCCGACTTCCTCATGGCTGACATTAAAACTTCTTCAGTTGATGTATTTTCTGCCATCACTGGCCTCAGTACTAACAAAGAATATGGGCCTGATGGGGTCCCTCCTGTTGTTCTCAAGAACTGTGCTTCTGTGCTTACACCCTGCCTAGGCAAACTCTTTCGCCTTTGTCTGTTAACTCGTACCTTTCCTTCTTGCTGGAAGTTTGCTCTCATTCAGCCAGTCCCAAAGAAGGGTGACCACTCCCAACCCTCCAACTATCGTCCAATTGCTTTAACGTCCTGTATTTCAAAAGTTTTCGAGTCAATTCTTAATAGAAAAATTTTAAGGCATCATTCCTATCACAACCTTCTTTCCGATCGTCAGTATGGGTTCCGTCAGGGACGCTCCACTGGCGATCTTCTCACCTACCTTTCAGACTCCTGGTCATCCTCCTTTCGGGACTTTGGCGAAAGCTTTGCCATTGCACTTGACATCTCAAAGGCTTTCGATCGAGTCTGGCATAAATCTTTAATTTCCAAACTGCCCTCCTATGGTTTCTATCCTTCTATCTGTGCCTTCATGGCTAGCTTCCTTTCTGGTCGTTCTATAGCCGCTGTTGTAGACGGCCATCGTTCTTCTCCTAGATCTATCAACAGTGGTGTTCCTCAGGGCTCTGTCCTATCACAAACTCTCTTCCTTTTATTCATCAATCTAAGCTGTACATCTAACCCTATCCACTCATACGCTGATGACTCCACCCTTCACCTTTCCATTCAGTTCCAGCAACGCCCATCTCAACAGTTACTTCAACAAACAAGGGATGAGGCTATGGCACACCTAATGTCTGACTTGGCTCGCATCTCTGACTGGGGTAAAAATAATATGGTTGTCTTTAATGCATCTAAGACTCAGTTCTTACACCTATCAACCCGACAAAATCTTCCACAGGTATATCCACTAATATTTAATAATATTCAGCTTAACCCTGCATCATCCTTGAACATGCTTGGGGTTTCATTTACTCGGGACTTATCTTGGAAAGATCATATTACATCTCTTGTAAAATCTGCTTCCAAGAGATTGGGTGTGCTAAGCCGACTCCGCTCTTTCTTTACCCCTGCACAACTGTTGACTCTATACAGGGGTTTTATCCGTCCCTGTGTGGAGTACAACTCTCATGTGTGGGGAGGCTCCCCATATACAGCTCTTCTCAATAGGGTGGAGTCAAAGGCTTTTCGTCTCATTAACTCTCCTCCTCTTACTGACTCCCTTCAACCCCTGTCTCTTTGCCGCACTGTTGCATCTTTATCTCTTTTCTATCGCTACTTCAATGGTCACTGCTCCTCTGAACTGTCTGCTTGCATTCCTCCACCTCTACGACGGGCGCGTAGCACCCGTCTAGCAGCAAACTCTCATCCCTTTTCTGTCCAACTCTCTAATGCAAGAGTTAACCGTTACTCCCAGTCTTTCATTTATGCAACAGGTCAGCTCTGGAACTGTCTCCCTCTGTCTGTATTTCCTGCTGCCTATGATCTCCAGTCTTTCAAACGCAGTGTGTCCAGGCATCTCAAAATGATTGGATCTTGAATTTGGCTCTCTATTGTATTTTGTTTTTCTCTTGGAGGGAACTGTTACTACGGGCTCATGGCCTTTGGTTCCTTCTTCCTCGCATAAAAAAAAAAAAAAAAAAAGCATATGGCAATAAGGGGTGGATAAAAAGAAAAAATCTTATAACCGGTACTAATTCATGGCTTTTCCTTTTCAAGTTACGCTATGATAGTGTCTTTTTCTCCTTTCACAAATTCCTATAAAATGTCCACACCAGTTTTTCTCTACTGCATGGTTTTCTTTTTTACTTTTTCTTGCCGGCTTCGGCGTGAGGTTTTGGAGGGTAGGGGAGAGCCTTCTTTGCTATCCTTATCTCATTCTAGTACTTCATTTACTCTTCTAGGAGCTACCTAGCATGGGTCAACCGGCCTACTGCAGTCATCCTTTCTTATGTTGTTATGTTCTTCTTCTTTTTCGTTGTATTCTTCTTCTCCTCCTCCTCCTCCTCCTCCTCCTCCTCCTCCTCTTCCTCCTCCTGCTCCTTCTCCTTCTCCTCTTTCATTTCCTCCTCCTTCTCCTCTCCTTTGTCTTCTTCTTCTTCTTCTTCATGTCTTCTACAACAGTATCTTCATGAGGCAGAGGCAGGGCCTTTAAGTGTAGAGAAAATTTTGATGCTGCGCATTGCTGGTTCTGAAAAATCTATAATAATTTATGACTGAAACTAACGATTAATTATGAATGCTACCAGACTCTGATTAGAAAGTAGCATCTCCCTGTTTTGAAAAGATGTAGAACACTATTTAGTGGTGTATTATTCCAGTAAGATGGGCACCACCATACACTTGTGAGTCAACCCTGGGCTATCTGAAGAGTCATGGAGGTTTTGCATAACGATCGTCTGATAACCAACCATACAGATAACCCATAGCCTTAACACTGACTCGCAAAAATTTCTGCATCTGAGGAAGGAAATGAGAACCATATTCGATTAGGCGATAATCGCCTGGCTGTTACGTCTTACATCTTACCATAAAACATCACGCAGACCTGGTATATACACTGGTATGGAGGGCATGCAACCTGCATCCACTGTGCAAACATTTGGTGTATGCAGAACCGAAGAATGGTTGATTAGGCGATTTCGGGAAGACGGCACAGTGGAAAACGGTCATCAATCAGGTGACCATCGTGTTTACCACACCACTGCACGACCAGAAAGTAAGCACATTGATGGATGGCAGCACCTGCAAGCAGTTCTTATGCTGCACGAGACGAACTGCACCTCGAATGAAGCACAGGGATAGTTGTGCATAGACTTAGGTCTTCTGGATTATGTGTTCAAACTCTTGGCAGTGCGATTCATTTCGCCACTCATAACAAAACATTTGATTATCATATTACAGTAATAATAACTCATATGTAAATTGTCTGAACATTTTTATAACACTGACAGGTAATGACAGTCACAGCTCATTATAATCAACTTAAAATAATTAGAACTTTAATGAATAAAGGAGAACTGATTTCAGGATAGTACTTTAGTTAACTGAAAAGTAGTGTTGACATGACAGTAAAACGAGAACACATAAGAAATGATTCATATACAGATATATCAAGTAAAAGTAGCAATGGGAAAAGCACTACATATGGATACAGTTTGCTTAGTTACCAAAAATACTGCGGGCATTCACAGGCTCATCACCACGAGGAAGTGGCATCTCATGTTAGTGCTACAAACCTTCCATGTGCCCCAAAGGAGAGTGCATCAAATCTTTCGTCTTTTAGCAGATGTTTTCACCAAATTTCACGACGTTTGTCTCTGACTGTGTATGTTAGGTGCCTAACATTTTCATTGTTCGTATTCAGGTGAGTGTTCATTTTGTTAATATTACTGATTAACCCCAGCCAATCTGGCTGAGCTTACCCGGTGGCTGAATCGGTAGAGAGGCGGCCTGCAGTCCTGATGGACCCAGGTTCGAATCCTGGCTGGGGCAGGGAACAGTTTAAGGATTTGAATTTCATAAAAGCAGACTTTCCTGATCTACCAGATGACCGCCGACATGTCATAAAAGTACCCCCGCTAATACCAATACACCAGTCCTGCATGAGACAGCCCTAGCATGTATTTAATATGGGCGGTGGGTGTTAGCATCAAAGTGGTGACATGTAGAGAGGTGTATGGTATATAGGAGGACTACTGGGCCTTGAGAGCAGGTTGTGAAGCCTATGCCCAGAGTTGGACACACACACACAAAAAAGTAGTAATTGGGCGTCCCCTTGTTCATTACCTTGGTTGGATAGGGGTCCTTATCACTTTGAGGTTCTCTGAAACTCTCTTGGCCACAAACTCCCAAAAGTTACCAGTTCTCACCTCATAACTTGGCTGAATATGATACGAGTCGGTCAACTAAACAACTTTCTTTTATGTAGCCTACATCAGATATCACTGTAGTCAAAAGTAAAATATTATTAACATATGTACTCACCACAGTGAGGAAAAGTTGCTCCATTATGATGTAAAAGAAAATTACCATAGTACGTTAGCATACCGTCTCATTTCCGGGAGCAACATTGTTCTTAGCTCAGTCCATCAATGTTCATGTCCTCATTATTTGAGTGAAATGAAAACTTCATAACCGTATATCTACAGTGTATATGAAATTATCTGAAGTAATTTGATTGCAAGATGTTATTAGACCTCAGGTGAAGACCGTATGCAATGACGAGCTCCTCCCACGAAAAGTATTGTGAATGGCATGGAAACATTAGCATACCGTCTTAATTCCAGAACGAATGTTTTTCTTAGTTCAAACACCAATTTATCACTCTGACTCATACTCTTTCCTTACTGTTTCATTTTCAGCATGTGAATAATTAACATTCATATATATATATATATATATATATATATATATATATGTGTGTGTGTGTGTGTGTGTGTGTGTGTGTATGCATGCCTGTATACACACACAAAAGTAATATAAAACCGTTTCAGTGCAAAGTATTAGTACAGATGAATTTAAAATCGTCTACACCGACCTCACAACACTTCGATATCAGCAGGCAGTTTTGTCTTCCCATGCTTCTGGTACTGAAAATTATACATTTTCATAAGATACATTCGGTACATTCACTTCATCATTTGCCAGATACAGCATTAATCTGTTTGAAAACTACGTGACAAGAGTTTCAAAAGAAACATGTAGTGAGAGTCGTAATATGATGTGACGAATGCTATCGCACCATTTGTCGTTTTATATATTTTAGTAGCTGTCCTGCAATATTTCTCTGAGTAAGCTTACCTAATTGCAGAATTTACTTATTGTTCACTAATAATTGTCATGGAAGGGATTTTAGAAAATATACGACTGTGTGAGTCAGAAGAGGTGACCGGCTTCAACTGAGACAGTAGGTGACCATTGGCAACTTTTGGGAGATTGTGGCCAGGGCAAAAGAGGTCAGGTTCCTGGGTGGAAGCCTCAGCTGCACCCAGGGTGGACAGCACCTTCATGTGTAGGCTTCTCGTCAGCGACATATTTAGGTAGCAACTGCTCAGTTTGACGCTTTAACTAAGCAAGTCATAATATCCCATGGAATGGCTTTAACTTCATGAACTTTATATCATATACCTTCGAAGCATATCAGAACACGTTTCAACAGCTTCACAGTGATCATATCATTATATGATCCAAAAGAAAAAAAAAATGAGTTTTCAATATCCTTTATGCATATATACTTAGAGAGAGAGAGAGAGAGATTTATACAGCATATATATATATATATATATATATATATATATATATATATATATATATATATATATATATATATTTACACACTCTTGTTCACCCTGAAGATGTCTTGAAATACAGACGAAAGCTTGGTGTTCCTCTGCCTTTTATTTCCCTGTGAGTTTGCACAAGGTATACATGAATCAGTGTTCATGTGACTAAAATACATATCTGTCTATCTATCTAAATAGCTAGGCTGCTTCCCCCAAGGAAAGGGAAGTAGCCGAGACAGGACGACACACTCCCAATCTACTCATTAGCTCAAACACATTCATTCGCATCTTAGCCCGAGGGGAAAAGAGACAGAGCCTCACCGCACCACACCTCACGAGGGTCAACTGCGCAGTGCAATCAGTGACATCCGCAGCAGGGCCCGACAGCAAAGCTGGTTTACCCCTGCCACATCATAATTGACCCATTCCCTTACCCGCACCTGACCTGATCAGCTGATCAGACCAAATGCAGGAGAATATCCCCTCAGTGCTGCGTGATCATATATTCATTTACAGTTTCTCTCCAATAATTTCCATCATGCACATATGGATATGTTTAATAACATTACTAATATGTGAAGCTATTTAGTATGACTGTCTTTGATTATTTAGCAAAATTATGAGAGAGAGAGAGAGAGAGAGAGAGAGAGAGAGAGAGAGAGAGAGAGAGAGAGAGAGAGAGAGAGAGCTGGATATGTCAGTAGGCTCATGCTTGAAAATCCCCTCCACACACCCTAATAACCGTTTAACAACTTAATTCTATTACACTTCCCAGTTGTGCTTACCGTACTTTATATAATCCTTTGTTATCCATAAATTTGTATATCAAGAATTATGTTTTATGTATGTAATATTATTAATTATAATACTGTATTTACCTAGATATTAGGATGTGCGTTTAGAACACTAGTATTTGTCAGCAACTTAGTAAGCTCCCTTGGGACTTTCCCCTCCCTCTTTTTGTATAAAAATGAGAGGTGTACTCCAGCTCCATCACTTTGCTGTCCCCTGCAGATGTGAATACACGAAAGCGCTGGGGATATATCGTGTTTATTTTCCTTCTGGATATCAGCATATCTATGAATGATGTGTTATTAAGTGATTTAATTGCATATATATATATATATATATATATATATATATATATATATGTGTGTGTGTGTGTGTGTGTGTGTGTGTGTGTGTGTGTGTGTGTGTGTGTGTGTGTGTGTGTGTGTGCGTAAACTCGCAAGAAAATCAAAGGCAGAGGACCACAAAACCTTTCGTCAGTATTCCACATTTTTCGGGTGAACAAGTGTAAAGAGACAATAAGGTTGCATTTATGTTACTGGGAATATGTGTAACCAGTGATTTCAGGTAATCCCTAGGGAATTCGTGAAATGAGTTTAAATTAGATTGGATTGATTAAGGTTAGGTTAATTTAACTGCAGTTAGTTCAGGCTAGGATAAGCGGATACATTTAGGTTAGGTTAGCCCAGGTTAGTTGGGTTAGGTTAGGTTACTTTAGATAAATGCTAAGTTATGTAAAGCGTTCATCAAAATTAAACTAACCTAACCCAGTCTAACTAACCTAGCCTAACTTAACCAAAACTTAACCAAGATTATCGCAGCCTAACTTACCTGCAACCTTAATTTACCTAACCTTCACTAACCCATCCCAATTTCAACTCATTTCTCGAGTTCCCTATGGATTTCATGAAATCACTGGCTCCACAAATTCCCTGTAACATATATACAATTGGACCAGATTCCTCAAGAGAGTTGCCGAATGACTCTTCCATGGGTGGGGTACCCAATTTGACCAAATGGGTCACATCAACCCTCGAGTGGATGGGGCTACTCACCAGGCATGGTGTTTTCCGGCTAACCTTAAAATATTTTCGTGTATGTCACAACCTCACCTATTGATATATCTTAAGAGAGTAGCCAAATGACTAATCCAAGGGGATGGTACTCGACGTTGGGCACGTGAGTCAGATTAACCCTCGTGTGGGCGGGGCATTTCACCTGACTTGGTGTTTCCGGCCAACCATAAAATATTCTCGCGCATATCACAAACTTGCCTATTGATAAATGTGTATAAACTACTGAAACAATATAAAGGACCATATTAGTTAATAAAACCCATACTCTATATACATCACAAAATCTTCAACATATGTACAAACATACAGTACATACATACATACACATATATACATATACACACGCAGGTACATATACACATATGCACACACAAACACACACACACACACACACACACACACACACACACACACATATATATATATATATATATATATATATATATATATATATATATATATATATATATATATATATATATATATATATATATATGTCATCTCTCATCTTATCAGCCGTTTCAATGTCCACTGCAGGACCGGCCTATCCTTACCGAAGTGGGGACGATACAGCCAATGTATCTCTATCAAGTGGCTTAGGCTGTCTAGTAGAGATTGTATGTAGGGTGATAAGTGCTTGTAAGTGTAATTGTTGTGTTGGAGTGGCTTGGATATGTATGTGTAGTCTGTGAACCAAGTGTAATCGACCCGTGCAAGCCGACTGGGTGCAAGCATACTTTAGTATGCGACACTGGTTCAACCACAGCACCCCTTGTGTCCGCCAATCCAGTATGTGGCCAGAAGATCACTCCCAAAGTTTATTACCCTGGCGGGGCGGAACCCCCATTTTTCAGTGTATGAAAACGCACACTTTACCACTGTACCACAGAAACTCCATATATATATATATATATATATATATATATATATATATATATATATATATATATATATATATATATATATATATATATATATATATGGAGCTTCTGTGGTAGAGTGTGCGTTTCATACATGGGTGAACCAAGGTTCGCGCCCCGCCAGGGTAATAAACTTTAGGAGTGTTCACCTGTCCACATACTGCTTGGCGGACACAAAGGGTGCTGTGGTTGAATCAGTGTCGCTTGCTAGAAAGTATGCTTGCACCCAATTGGCTTGCGTGGGCCAATTACACTTGGTTCACAGACTACACACACATCCAAAGCCACTCCAACACTACAGTTATGCTTAGAAGCACTTCTCACCCTGCATACAATCTCTGCCAGACAGCCCAAGCCACTTGTTAGAGATACTTTGGCTGTATCGTCCCCATTTTGGTCGGGATAGGCCAGTCCTGCAGTGGATGTATGTACATATATATATATATATATATATATATATATATATATATATATATATATATATATACCGGTATGGAACCTCAGTGGTAAAGTGTGCGTTTTTGTAAACTGAAGAACGAGGGTTCGCGCCCCGCCAGGGTAATAAACTTTGGGAGCATTCTTCAGGCCATGTACTGCATTGGTGGACACAAGGGGTGCTGTGGTTGAACCAGTGTCTCATACTGTAAAGTATGTTTGCACCCAGTTTGCTTGCGCGGGCCGATTACACTTGGTTCACAGACTACACACACATCCAAAGCCACTCCAACACAACAATTACACTTACAAGCACTTCTCACCCTACATACAGACTCTGCCAGACAACCTAAGCCACTTGGTAGAGATACCTTGGCTATATCGTCCCCACTTCGGTTGGGATAGGCTGGTCCTGCAGTGGACACTCAAACGGTTGATGATATATGTTCAAACAGCCCAAATTTGTCCAGTCCAAAAGTCCATTCACTCATCATTCAAGCCCCCGAAATCCTGACTCTATTGGATACACCAAAAACATTCATCACATTCTATAGCTCAACACAAACATATCCGATGGAGTCAATCAAGACGCTTTCACGTTAAAAGGGATGCCAAATCCCTGATCATGCACTTCTCCTCATAACATTCATCCAGCCAGCTCGATCTCTTGTCAGGTCCCTAGCCTCACCGACTTCCAAACCTCTCATCCTCCCACACTCATCCACCAAACACTCCCACCTTCTTCTTGGCCTACCTCGCCTCCTCCCTCCTGCACCACTCTATTGTTATCCATTCTCTCCACATGACTATACCATCTCAGTACACTCTCTCGATTATTGTGTCCACCAACTTCCTCACTCCACATCTTTCACGAATCACATTATTTCGTATCCTATCCACCTTCTGTATTCCACATACATTCCTCAGCAGTCCCATCTCCTCTGCTCTTACTCTTGACTTTTCATTTTCATGCCACACCATACTCTCACATCCATATGTTAAAGTTGGCACCAACACTCCTTTTTGTAAGCCTCGTGCAGCTGCAACACTCAAGTTGCTGCTTCTTATGAAGGCCTTCATTGCAGCAGCCACTTTTCTTCCTTGTGTCACTCTTACTTTCCACTTCTTTTGCACATTTTCCTCTCTTTTCCTTCACTGTACCGAGATATTTGAACTCTCTCACCAATTACAGTCTCTCTCCATTCACTGTTACATCGCACTGGGGGTCACCTTCTCTCTCAATAACCATCACTTTATACTTTTCTACATTTCACTCTCAAGGCACGACGCTCACAGACATCAGCAAAACTCTGTACTAGCCTATTAAGTTCTTCACCGGTATTTGCAAGCAGTACTACATCATCAGCATACAACAAATTTGATATATTCCATCCATCTAGAAGTAATGACACATGATGTTCGGAACCTGTCATATGAAGACAGACTGAAAAGACTGCCTGCACTCGCTAGAGAGGGGTAAAGTAAGGGGAGACTTAACTGAGGTGTTTAAGTGGATGAATGGAATAAATAAGGAAGATAATAGCAAGGTACTTAAAGTGAGCATACAGGATAGAACTAGAAGTAATGGTTTCAAACTAGAAAAATTCCGTTTCAATAAGGAAATAGGTAGAAAGTGGTTTGGTAATAGAGTAGTAGACGAATGGA
This sequence comes from Coenobita brevimanus, assembly GCF_032717465.1. NCBI lineage: Eukaryota > Metazoa > Arthropoda > Malacostraca > Decapoda > Coenobitidae > Coenobita > Coenobita brevimanus. The sequence goes on along the minus strand of NC_137008.1, from coordinate 27,230,054 downwards.
ATAAGCTACCTAGTAAAGTAGTTGTTGCCTCTTCCATTGAGAGTTTCAAGCATAGGCTAGATAAGCATATGACAAAAAAAGGGGTGGGTATAGAAAATAAAAAACTTATAGCCAATACTAATTCATACTTAGTTTTGATGGAGCAGGGGAGAGGGAGTGGGAGGCCATGGATGAGATGGAGGGATGGAGTGGAGAGGTATATGAGAGAGGGGGTACGAGCTGGGAGCAGGGAGTGAAATGGCAGGGGACAGGGCGATATAGAGGCGATTTGTTTGTGGCCACCCCTTACGGGATTAAGGCGTCTGGCAGCAGATAGATGGATAGACTTTTTCCTTTTCTCGTTACACTGCTGTAGTTTCTATTCTCCATTCACACTTTCCAATAAAATGTCCGCGCCAGTTTTTCTATACTGCATGGTGTTCTTTTTTACTTTTTCCTGCCAGCTAAGGCTGGAGGGTTTGGAGGACGGGGGAGAGCCTTCATCTTTGTTGACCTTATCTCATTTTAGTAGTTCAGTTACTCTTCTAGGAGCTGCCTAGCATGGGCCAACCGGTCTACTGCAGTTATCCTCTCTTCTTATGTTTTTATGTATCACCATTCATTAATAACGCCATCCCCTTTTCCATGACTCGTGTTTTTACTTCTCTCGTCACTCCATCCATATTATACAGTATATATATTGACCAACTATGAGGACGTCGCACAACCTTGTCGCACGCCCACACTGATCGTGAACCATTCACTTATATGCCAATTAACCCTTACACATGCTTCACTACCATCATAAAAACTCTTGACGGCACCTAGCAGCTTACCATCTGTCACGATTTGGTGCAATCATATATCTAAACAAACTCGTAACATTAAACTTTGGTGGGAAACCGCGAATTCTAGTGGAATCCCAGTATTTATCACTCAGTCAACCTCCACGTATTCACCCGATCGGGAATGTTTTTCAGGACATTTTTCACTTTTTCATAAGTGATCGTCTTTGTGTGCGACATTAGCACCTCTGCCTGAGTGATTTGTTATAGGCGTGTTTCGCTCATTCTAGCCGTTAGCAAGTGCGGCTCGACACTCGCCTCTCTCATGATTTGAACTCAGTCAAGATTTGAGCGCCATGGAAGCAGGTAGTGTGTGTGGCAGCATCCTTCCTCAGCAACAATGCCCAGTTCCCGCCGCCGCCTTTGAATTCCCACCTAGCATGATTGACGAAAGGCTCAGCATGTGCAGTGTCCGTCCTCAGCAACGACGCCCAGTCATCCGCTTTGTCCACTTTTCTGAACAGTATTTTTTTTCGTTTTTTCCTAGGTTTAAGAGTTAGCTTTTGAGTGAGCGAGTCAGTGGGATCTCCTTATTTTGAATTCATTTTGAAATGTAATGTAAATTTATTTCATTGTAATCAATAACTTTAACAGTTCTTTTTCTTGAGCTTAATGTAATGTAAACTCATGTTTTATTTTCCATATTAAGCTTAATTCACTTATAGCTCCTAGTTTTCATAAACGCTTTGCATTATTCACAACTGGTACTTAGGCCAGTCCTTTTTATTAACTTAAATCCGTTGTGCCATCTAGGAGTTATTTGCACCAGCAAGAACTTGTTTATCATTAATAGCATTATTGATTGTCGGGGGTGGAGTCACTTTCTTCAGAGGCCAACAGTACTAATAAACAGCACGTGTGAATAATTAGGCTCTGCTGTGTACTGTTGAGAAAGTTTATAAATTCTCCTCCTTAGAGAATTAGTGAAGTGAGCCGGCATAAAGTAATCATTGCTTGATTTTCACAAGACAATTCATTGTCTTGCTCTCAAGTATTATTCAATAATTATTCTTTAATATTGCATAGTCATAAAAACCCCGTGACATTGGGCGACCTCATTCCAGGATATTAACTCCTAGCTCTAAAGCTATTCACGAGATAATACTCACTCACTCATACTTAGGTATTTATCATTAAAGTCTATAGGCACTATCTTACTGGTGATTATTGATTCAGTTCTATTAATTTATGTAATAGTTTTCACAGTCAGTTGTTTGCTTAATTTTCTTTCTTTACCAGTTTAATTAGATAAAACTAGTCACCACTAACCTGTGCCTATATTCTTTATTCTTGATTATTTCTTTGCAAAATTGCAGTCAGTACTGAGTTGCTAGTTTACTTAGATTGAGTTAGCATCATGTCTACCAGCGTCTATGTACAGGATCCCAATGATATGGGGCTTACAGACCCAACAGAAGTAAAGGATTATGTCCTCTCTCGGCTTAGTCACGAGCTTCACTCTCGCACTGCTGCTCGTGAAGAGCATAGAATCCAATGTGAACACGAGCGAGAACAGCGCGAACACGAGCAAAAACAACACGAACTCGAGTTAGAACATCGTGAGAGAGAACGTGAATACGAGCGAGAACAACGAGAACATGAACGAGCCGAGTGAGAAGCACGTGAAAATCATGAAATTGAAATGTTGAAGCTCAAGCGAGATTCCTTGGCTTCAGACACATCTGGTGCAGCTGGCCCCAGCTCCATGAGCGCTATCCCTGCACATATTATGGCGACCCCACACATCAAGCTTCCCCCATACAAGGAAGGCGAGCAAATCGAGCCATACATAGCTCGTTTTGAAGACATGCCTCAACTGTACCAGTTGGATGATGCAGCTAAGCAGCTTCAGTTTCTTAGCCTGTTTGAGGGCCCTGCCCTCGATATTCTCCACAGAATTCGTGGAGACAATCTCACATATGAAATGATGAAGGCCGCACTCATCAAAGCATACGGTCTCACAGTTAACGACGCCAAGAGTCAGTTCACGAGGGCGTGTTTACAGGAAAAAGAGACTGCCATTCAGTTTCTTGACCGGCTTACTGATTACTTAGGTGAGTGGATGGAGAAAGATGAAACTCCTTCCACGCATGAGGAGATAATTGACCTTATGCTGTGCATGCAGCTAGAAAAGTCGTGGCCTCCTGAACTTATGGCTCAGCTTCAGATCTGCCAGGTAAGAGATGCCAGCCAAATGGTGAAGAAGGCTGACGCATTCTTCACTGCATACAGCTATCATACTCGCAAGCAGTATACCTGGAACAGGAAACCTGATAAATCTGGGCAACCACCACAGACTGAACCCCAGCAACAAGGTCATTTTCAGAATAATGGCCAAGGTCCAAAACCGCACAAGAAGGACCAGGGGCAAAACACTCAGATACCTGAGTGGAAGCAGTACAACAAGTAGCCTTATCAGCAGCAGTATCAGCCACGCAACCGACCGACAGGACAAACCTTTTCAGCACCATCCCCAGTGTATCGGAGGCAGGAGGCAAACGCAGTCTTCATTCCTCAGCAGCAGCACAGTGGTGTTGTCCCTATCAGTACGGGTACTTCTCCACAGTTCACTAGTCCCACGGCGACAGTGAACCCCCCTCCACAGGTGGCCAATGCTCCGTCTCCCCAGGCAGTGAGTACAACCCCTCAAGTATCTAATTCTCAGGGCACCATGTTTGCCGCATCATTTATTCAGCAGCCTAATCAGTGGCTGGCTGCTTCCTCCACAGGCCCTCCCACAGGTGACAGTACCTTCCTTGTTCAGCCAGGGTTTGTGGGAAACATTCCTGTGAAGGTCCTGGGAGACAATGGTTCCTCAGGTTGCTCTGTCAGGCAAAGTCTAGTTTGGCCTGAGGAATACACAGGTCGACAGATCCAAGCTAACCTTATTGATGGATCAGTGAGATTGTTCCCTGAGGCACATATCCAGGTGGCATCTCCATTTTACACTGGTACGACAGTCACAGTTGTCATACCAGAACCTTTATTTGACCTTATCATAGGTGATATTCCAGGTGCCAAGCATAGTTGCACCGAAGATGACGCTACTCAGACTTCGGCTACAGTAACACGAGCCATGGCCGAGGCTCCAAACTGTGTCACCCCGGTGACCATTGAATCGCTGCAAGATCTGATGTGTAGCCAAGTTGTTGTTCAAGAACAACATTCTGACCCGACACTTGCTGCCGTGCGAAAGAAGCAAAAGGGTAGAGTGATAAAGTATTCACGGGGAGGCCAAGCCAAGTTCCTTCGTAAACAAGGACGGCTGTACCGTGAGTCACGAACACCCCAGGGAGAGGTTCGACTGCAGTTTGTCGTTCCCGCTAAGTACCGCCTAGCAGTGTTAGAATGGGGTCATTGTTCAGTGCCAGGAGGTCACATGGGCAAAAGGTAAACCCAGGGCTGTATCCGAGCTGACTCTTTCTGGCCAGGGATGGGACGAGAGATAGATAGTTTTGTGCGTTCCTGCAATGTGTGTCCACGTACCACTAATCAGGGACATGTCCTTCCTGTGCCGTTTGAACCCATACCCATTTTCTCTGAAGCAGTTGAAGGAGAGGGCGGTGGTAATGTGGGTGCAGACCTGACGTCTCCCCCGTTGGCCCCACAGGACACAGTATGTCCAGGGCCTGTACATACATGTATACCATAAGTTAAGAGGGAAGTGCGAGAACCCTGCAGAGACAGTCCAAGGCTGTGTATGAATTACCTTGTGGAATGTCTCGAGCTGTGGGCCTCTCTGAGGATTCCCGGAGAATGCACAATATCCACATGAGTGTTCACACCCACGGTGGGTGTTAAAATGTGACCTGCCCAAGATTGCATAGGGATTCTCAGCTTCCTGTCTTTAATCATAAGTGTAGAGTTAGGTTAACCAGTAAACTGCCTGTTCTAAGAGATCTGAGCAATTCAAGAACTGACACGTTTCCTGGTTAATAATGTTAGGTTAACCAGTAAACTGCGCGTTCTTAGAGATTTGAGCAATTCAAGAACTGACACAGTTCCTGGTTAATAAGTTAGCTTAACGAGTAAACTACAAGGGTCCTGAGAGATTTGTAAATCCTAAGACTACGTTTCCTGGTTAATAATAACATAAGTACTGACTGCTAGGCAAAGGGAGAGAAATGACCCTTTTGATGCTCCACCTTGATTCCTTTTGCAGGTGCAGCTGGTGGGTGCAGCATTGTCGTGCGGATCAGCTGGTCATCCCTGTCGCATGCTGCCGCCCCTTCTCTTCTGCCTCGTCGTCATTATTTAATATACATTTGTATTACATGAATTTACACACAGGTACAGTTACACCACAACTGTCACACCTGCACCGTGTATTACATACATCACGCTACATAACAATTAGTTGTTAATGTAAATGTAGCGAACTTTTTGCTCAGTTTGACCTGAGTACAGGATTTCTCACTGTCGTCACGGAGTTTTTCCCTCAAGCTTGCTTCTATTAACGTAAATACGAGGTTTTTTCACTCACTGGCAACTGTGACTTTCTCCTGTAGCAGGATAGCACACACACACCACAGTGTGAATCTTGTGTGACTGAGTTAGGATTTATATGTATGTATATTGAAATTTTTTCCCCGAGAAAAAAATTTCATTTCTGATGGGGCGTAATGTCACGAGTTGGTGCGATCATATATCTAAACAAACTCGTAACATTAAACTTTGGTGGGAAACCGCGAATTCTAGTGGAAACCCAGTATTTATCACTCAGTCAACCGCCACTTATTCACCTGATCGGGAATGTTTTTCAGGGCATTTTTCACTATTTCATAAGTGATTGTCTTTGTGCGTGACATTAGCACCTCCACCTGAGTGATTTGTTATGGGCATATTTCGCTCATTCTAGCCGTTAGCAAGTGTGGCTCGACACTCATCTCTCTCACGATTTGAACTCAGTCAAGATTTGAGCACCGTGGAAGCAGGTAGTGTGTGTGGCACGTCCTTCCTCAGCAACAACGCCCAGTTCCCGCCACCGCCGTTGAATTCCCACCTAGCGTGATTGACGAAAGGCTCAGCGTGTGCAGCGTCCGTCCTCAGCAAAGATGCCCAGTCATCTGCTTTGTCCACTTTTCCGACCAGTATTTCTTTTCGTTTTTTCCTAGGTTTAAGAGTTAGCTTTTGAGTGAGCGGGTGAGTGCAATCTCCTTATTTTGAATTCATTTTGAAATGTAATGTAGATTTATTTCATTGTAATCAATAAATTTAACAGTTCTTTTTCTTGAGCTTAATATGATGTAAACTCGTGTTTTATTTTCCATATTAAGCTTATTTCACTTATAGCTCCTAGTTTGCATAAACGCTTTGCATTATTCACAACTGGTACTTAGGCCAGTCCTTTTTATTAACTTAAATCCGTTGTGCCATCTAGGAGTTAATTGCACCAGCAAGAACTTGTTTATCATTAATAGCATTATTGATTGTCAGGGGTGGAGTCACTTTCTCCAGAGGCCAACAGCACTAATAAACAGCACGTGTGAATAATTAGTCTCTGCTGTGTACTGTTGAGAAAGTTTATAAATTCTTGTCCTTAGAGAATCGGCGAAGTAAGACGGAATAAAGTAGTCATTGCTTGATTTTCACAAGACAATTCATTGTCCTGCTCTCAAGTATTATTGAATAATTATTCTTTAATATTGCATAGTCATAAAAACCCCGTGACACCATCTACACCGTGCATGTGCAAAACTTTCCAGAAACCTTCTCTGTCCAATTTGTCAAGTGCTTTTTCCACATCCATGAATGTCATAAACACCTTATGGTCCTTCTCACAAGACTTCTCTGCTATCTGTCTCACTGCAAATATTTGATCCACACATTCCTTGCCACTCCTAAATAAACCCTGTTCATCACTCACTAGGTCTTCTGTTATCTCTCTTACTTCATAATAATTCTTCCATATACCTTCCCTACCACAACTCAGAAAACTTATGCCACGATAATTCTTCCACTCACTTCGCTCACCTTTATTTTTGTACAAGGGTACAGTCACAGCCTTCTTACACTCTGCTGGCACAATCTCACTTATCCATGCGTTCTTACATATTTCCATCAAGCACTTCACTCCTCTCTCTCCACTACACTTAATCATCTCTGCATACACCTCATCAACCCCAGCTGCTTTCCCATTTTTCAGCCGCTTCACAGCACTCTTCACCTGTGCTAGTGTCATGTCTTCTGGCACTGCGTTCCTTCTCTGCTAGGGTTACCACACGTCCTGATTTTCCCGGACACGTCCTGCATATAGGTGTGAACATCTTTTCCGGAAGGAATTTTAAAATTCTCCAAAAGTCTGGAATTTCAGCTTCTATCATTTTTTCTCGAATAATTTAATATACCATTACACTCTGATGAAGAGAGAGAGAGAGAGAGAGAGAGAGAGAGACCTTCGTTGTTTTCGTCAGCTGTTAAGTGTTGCCAACTTTGCTGGTTTTGTGCTAATAGATAGCTAAAATGTCCTGCCTATTCCTGTTGTTCAGCCACGATTTTTTTTTTATTCCTTCCATAGTGCTGTTATAGCCATAAAATACATGGTAATTGTAGAGAATGCCTAGGAATCCTATAGTATGCCTAAAACTTCAAGATATGGTACAGAATAAAATCACCTGCACATGTTTCCTAGGTATTCCGTAGATTACCGAGTTAGTTTTAGACAATGTGTGAAACGACCAAACTGCAGCAAACAGGCAGACTGAGAAATCAGTCATTTCATTTACGTTAGGTCAATTTAGGCTACTGTTAGATTAGGCTGGGATAATTTAGGTTAAGTTTAGGTTAAATTAGACTTATCAGTAAGGTTAGGTTAAGTTTAGATGAACAACATAACATCGTCCTTCTAAATTAACCTAACCTAACCTGACCTAATCTAGCCTAACCTAACCTAAACTTATCCTAGGTTATCCCACCCTAACACCCCTATTGTCCATTATATTATACTTTGCCAAGAAAATGCTAGACGTTCTACAGAATACCTAGGCCTTTTATTAGCATCCCTGGCTAAAGTATAGGTCAGAATGAATTCAGTTTATTTCATTCTTTGTCAAAAAATGCTAGGCATTCTTCAGATACCTAGACATTCAGTACAATACCTTAGTTTTACACAGTGCTGGTAATGTATACATAGTATGGGTTTTATTAACTAATGTGGTCATTTCTGTAAATCGCTCACCTGGGGTCAGTCTGTTCACACGTCTCCTGGCGTTCCTGATATACCTAGCTGTACCCGCCTGTTGTAAGAACTGTCAGCGAGTTTGGTGACCTGTGACAGTGTTGTGCTAGGGTATTGTTGTGACCTGTGATAGTGTTGTGCTTGTGTTCTAGTGACCTGTGATAGTGCTATGCTAATGACCTGTGATAGTGTTGTGCTAGTGTGTTCTAGTGGCATGTGGTAATATTGTGCTAGTGTGTTCTAGTGGCATGTGGTAGTGTTGTGCTAGTGTGTTCTGGTATTACAGTTGATAGTGTTGGAAGTGCTGAAAGCTAGTGCAACTTTGTTGTAACTTAGTATTCCTTTGTGTTCAGTGTGTCAAGTTATAGACTGCAAACGTGGAGTGGTAAAAAGTATCTGCAAATGAAGTTTGGGATTCCTCAGACAGCAATAGAATGAACTGTGTATGATGTCAGAGGAAAAAAAGTAAAGGAACAATCCTTAATAAGTAAAGCACAATACACATGGTATATTAATTAAAATTTAATGCATAAAGAAGAAATGGGCATTTGCACCCTTCATAAAAATGATGACAGACGGACAACCACCGCTAGGGGAGGCGGTGGCTCAGTGGCCCAATCGGACCCAGGTTCATATCCCCGCTGGGGAAGGGAACAGTTTAAGAATTTGAATTTCATTAAATCAGACTTTATTGATCTACCAGAAGACCCGCCGACATGTCTTAAAAATACCCCCGCTAATACCAATACACCAGTCCAATATGGACGGTGGGCGTTAGCGCCGAATTGGTGACAGGTAGAGGTGTATGGAATGCAGGTGGACTACTGGGCCTTGCGAGCAGGCTGTGAAGCCTATGTCAAGAGTCGGACACATAAAAAAAAATGAAAAGTATAGAGAGGAGGCGGCAGAGAGGAAACAAGACGGCGAGATGAGGTTCAGTAGTTTGCTGGCTTTGTAAGGAACCGGCTACCAACTAATAGGTCTAAAAGGAAGATGATGAGCGAGGTGTTTGTCACAACTCAAGTTACAATTATACGGCGCTATCTATCTGGCTGTCTATATCCATATACCTATCTGTTTACCGGAAGGTATATTTATCTCTGTCTATTTGTCTTTATTAATCACTCTATATATAGATGGTTAGGCAGATAGACAGAAAGACAGAGACAAACAGAATGAGATAGAAAGATGGATAGAGAGATAGATAAATGGACAGAAAGACAGGCAGGTAGACTGCTTAGCTGAATTATTGACTGATTGGCGGGTTGCTTACTCGTAGTTGGTTAACTGACGCAGACAGATAACAACATAATAGCGAGGAGAATTTCCGTTCATTATCCGTCACACTTCACAAAATGATATTAACAAAATCTTGACCATTCCCTTGTCCTCCCTGTGATGATGACTGTCACCATCACATCCACACTTTACCCTTACCGCCATCACAGGCACACAACACAGCAGTCACCGTCACAGGAGCACTACATCACAGCCACCAACACAGGCGCTACATCACAGCCACCAACACAGGTGCACTACACCACAGTCACCAGAACACCCACGGTAGACCACTGCCACCATCCCAACCACACAATGTCAAGGCATGGCAAGGTATATATCCTCTACGCTATTATACCTGTGTGAAGTTCATCATTATTCCAAACGCATTTCCTGTTGGAGCACCGCCACTACAATTTGCAACTAGTTTCACTATTATCCTGGACCACATTTATACTCTTTTAAACCGACAACATTTCTCCACTTTATTGTAGCTTTTTAAAAACCCGTACATTAAGTTTGGGAGAGAAATCTCGAGATACGCGAGTTTGATATCTCCTCCATTACTGCTTGGCTTCCTTAATGTTGTTTGAAGTTAACAAGAATATAATCACTGGTCCGAAATGACAAATCACCACCTAGAACAGAGGGAATATTTATTAAATTGTTAAATGACAAACTGGAAACAGCTGGATCCAGGTCGAACACCTAATCATCGTCACCACTGCTCATGAAGGGTACCGGTAGTAAAATTCCCGTGATCAGGCACCCCTAGACGTACTATACATGAATCATGCACTACCCGCCATAACCTCAAAGGAAAACAAGATATAACTGCATCTCACTTCATTTCCATACCCAATTGTCTCTGTAAACTAATGCCTAAGCCATTGAGGTTTATCACTTTTCTTAAAACCCTCCCTAGCGAGGCAACAGGGAATGTTATGTTTATTCAGCGTGTGTACGTCAGTTTTTCTGTGTGTGTGTGTGTGTGTGTGTGTGTGTGTGTGTGTGTGGTGTGATGAGAGAGAGAGAGAGAGAGACACACACACACACACACACACACACACACACACACACACACACACACACACACACACACACACACACACACACACACACACACACACACACACACACAGACGGACAGGTAGACGGACAGACAGACAGATGACTCAAAAATATTTTCCGATTTCAGCTAGACTTGGCGGAAGTGCTAAGGTTAGTCAATAAGGAAAGGAAATCCGTTGTTTTTGAAAACACACACACACACACACACACACAAAAATAACGTAAAGGAATTTCATCCAATTAGGGCTAAATTTGTTGAAAAGGTTCAGGGAAAGGCAAGAAAGAAGTGAGTCAGTTTTGAGAATACCCTTTCAGAAAACAGTGTCACATGGCACACGGCTCGGTGTGTCATGTGTGCACAAAATAACTAAAACACTTATGATCGGATTTGGACCAAATATGCTGAATGTCCTGAGGGTCAACTAAGGGACTGAGAACAATGGGTCACAGGTCAAGGTCACATGGTTAGGTCAACTTAATCAGATATCATCCAGTTTAGACGGAACATTGTGGAAGAATTCACTGTTATATGAGATTAAATCATATGGCATTTGAAGACAGTTATGTGTCGAAGTCAGAGGGATAAATCAATAATCTAGGTCACACAGCAATACCAACTTAAACATCTAAACATCTTCATTCTGGTTTCAAACATCCTTTATGTCAGGGTTCAGGTAAAATAAGGCTACAGAGATTCGATTCTGAGATCAATCGGCAAAGGTTAAGGTCACAAGTAAAGTAAGTTGGCTCTTATTCATTTTAATTATTCTTGCTGTTTCCTGTTGTTTCAGTCACCTTGGAAGGTGCTTCTCGAACTGAAAGGGTAAGATATTGCCTAGTCCTATTCACTACCTTACTAGAAGAGATTTTCCTCGATGTAATAGCCTGTAAGTAGCAAAACGAAAACAAGAATACATAATCTGACTGTAGGAGTTAATCATTTTCAGAATGAAATGCCTCAACAAAACTAAATAAAAATTTTCCGATGTAAAAGTTTAGTAAAACTGAAGCCATGGTACTAAAAATGTAAATCCTTCTGAAAGCCCTCGTACTCTCACTCTCTCTCTCTCTCTCTCTCTCTCTCTCTCTCTCTCTCTCTCTCTCTCTCTCTCTCTCTCTCTCTCAGTTATCGTATATGAACTACCTGAAAAAACTTGGAAGCGATGAAAAAAAAGATGCACTTTTTACATTCTCGGAGGCACTGAGGTTTTTTTTTTTTCTTTTTCATTTTATGGATTATGCAAACATGATGTCAGTTGCTGAGTAATAATGTTATTATAAGTACTGGTTCTTTCCGTTTATTCATATTCATTTCATGGTAAAGGATTTTTTGCTTTCTCTCCGTTTTAGACGATTTCACTCAGTCCATTTAGTTTCCAAATCTCAGTGTAAACACACACACACACACACACACACACACACACACACACACACACACACACACACACATACATACCTGCCCGATGGATATTAAGAACATAAAAGTATATTCTTCGCCCCATATAATTCAGTATTTTGAAGATGGAAGAGAGCGGGGGAAAAACCTTTCACTGAAAACTTTTTCAAAACACGCTTGAATATGTGCTCAGTACCTAAGAGGGAAGCTGTAAATGGAAATCTGCTTTTTAATTCGATCACACATTCACTTCATGGGGAACGGACAGTGATAGCAGTCCATTTTGTAACAGTTAAGGTACAACCACTTTTTTTTTTTGTGTGTGTGTCCGACTCTGGGCACAGGCTTCACAGCCAGCTTCCAAGGCCCAGTAGTCCTCCTATATAACATACACCTCTACATATCACCACTTTGGAGCTAACACCCACCGTCCATATTGAATACAGGCTAGGGCTGTCTCATACAGGACTGGTGTATTGGTATTAGCGGGGGTATTTTTACGACATGTCGGCGGGTCTTCTGGTAGATCAGTAAAGTCTGTATTAAATTCAAATCCTTAAACTGATCCCTGCCCCAGCGGGGATTTGAACCTGGGTCCGGTAGGACTGCAGGGCACCTCTCTATCGACTGAGCTACCGCCTCCCCCTAAAACATATGATCGACAAGAGGAAACGATGCTCAGGGATCGGTCCAACGGTTAAACATGGATATTGCAACTGATTTAACCCGGTGTTTCGTTTCATCTTGTCGATCACATGTTTAGGGCAAGTGTAGCAGCATCCTTCAATGCTGAGTTTCATTGTGGGTCCAATCAGAGTCTTGGACAGAGTGTTTTTCCCTCTCATCCCTGTTTGCTCAGCATACAGTGGGAGACCTGAATGTACTTTCGATTTTTTATTTTTTTTTCATATTCAGAAAGAAGACTGGACCTTAACAAACACTAATTGTCAACCTTAGTGACTCGTCGTGCAATCGATAGCCATTAATTCTAATCCTTCATATTTTGCTTACTCAAACATGGGAACCTTTATGCATTTGTTAATAGTAACTCTGCAGTCTTGAACACTCACACACACACACACACACACACACACACACACACACACACGGACAGATAGACGGACAGAGAGACCTATAGTCTGATAATGTGTTTCCTATACAGTTCATGCTATCTTTAACCAATATTATTCAACTTTTGATACTTGCTGATTTCGAAAAATAAACATAAAAGCTGAACAGAACTGTTATGTAGTAGCATGAATGCAATACACACACACACACACACACACACACACACACACACACACACACACACACACACACACACACACACAAAATTTGTACTATGAAAGAAGCAACACTTCCAAACATTAACTGGTCAAAGGGCCAAATATTTGATTTGCTCTGCGACCTTACCTTAAGAGATAACTCTCAATATCGAATTATTCACTCTTGTCTAACCCTCAACCCTTCCATCTGGTGAACTTAAAATCAAATAAAAGCTGTTAGTTTCTTTTGGACAGTGGCCTCAGACTTAGACCTTTCCCATTGATGCTGACCATTGCTTGAGTATTCTGAAAATCTAAGTGCATCTAAGCTTGATACATATCAGATCAAAACTTTGTTACTTATTTTCCTTCAAGAAATGTGCCGAAATTTAAACTTGTCCTGCGACCTCGACGGTTGGCTTATTTCACTTATAAACAGTAAGATAAGTCCTAGCTTGAGTTTCAGCTCACCCACTAGGTTTGATTCATACCAGATCAAAACTGTATGAGGTACCGGGTAGTCTATTTTGTTCTCACAGACGGATAGGTCAAAATTTGACTTTGGCCTGTGACTTTGACCCCTGACTATTCTCAAATTTAAATCCCTTCATTTTTGTCTGATTCTTAACACTTCCACCAAGTTTGTTTCAAAACAGATAAAAACTCGATGTACCTTGCCATGTGAACGTTGGACTGATATTGATTCCCATTGACCTTGAATTTTGACTGATTAATCTCAAAACGCACTAATATACTTTCTTCACCCTCAACCGCTCCAAGAAGTTTGGTCTACATTGAATAAGAATCAATTATTCAAGCTGACTTTTTCTTATAACATTGACCTCTGGCCTATCATTCTAAAAGAAACATTTGGTTTATTTCTTGGCTGACCCCAACTTTTTCCCCAGGTTTATGTAAAATTGGAAAGCTGTTTATTTTGGCAGTAAGTACACACACACACACACACACACACACACACACACACACACACACACACACACACACACACACACACACACACAGAGGAAAAATTCTGACGGTTCCCCCAAACCTTGGCTTTTGACTGACTTCTCAAAATTGAATATCTTTATTTTTACCTTGCGTCAAATTATCCCTACATGTCAGTAGCTGCTTACATGTCAGCAAGTGGGTTGGTGGAGGGTTAGTGCCCCTCCCTGTAAAACAAATAACTCAAAGTCAAATGGCCACCCCTTACGTGATTATGGCGTCAGGCAATAGATAGATAGATAGACAGTCAAATTGTCCACAGTGTTGAATCTGCTTGTTTATTTTACCCAATAACCAAGACCATCAACTTAATTTTCTGACCTACAAGAAAATTGGCCTTTTGCTGGCCCTTAACCTTTCCACTGTGTTTGGCAAAATCTGTACAACACATTTTGATTTTCTTTTTATAAGCAGACAAATGGGACGAGCTTTAATCTTGCTTTGTGGCCGTGGCCATTGACTTCTCTTTTTTCAAACTAAATTACTTATTTTTTTCCATGCCTTCAACCTTTTTTTCTAAATTTGGTCTGATATGGGTAACTACATTGAAATTGATTTTTCTAGGCCAAGCATTGACCTAGTCTTTTTACTTTGGTCTTCAAGCTATCATTGTCAAAACATCACATTCACTCATTAGCTAACCTTCAACCCTTCCTTAAGGTTGGATAATCCATGGCATGCGACTTACCTTTTATGAGTAAACTCTGGGACATGCTACCTATCTCATGTGGGGTGGGAGTTTTAACAAAAGACAATGAAGGTTCTTGCTGGAACAGCGTTTTACACTTTTTGCAAGATATAAGACTGTCTTTTGTCTTTCATCTTTACCTCCTAAATTGAGCTTATAAACAAAGTAACAGTAATTACTGTGAATGAAATCCATGTACTTTCCAGTCAATTTACCAATGCATGAGCACCCAAGATAGGACCAAACTTGTCTTAAAAAAAAAAAAAATAAAAAAAATAATACGGTAAAATCAAATGCAAGAGCGACAGTGGCTAAAGGATGAGAAGAAGTGGAGAAATGAATTTTTGAAAGTAGCATGCCTCTCTCAAGTGACGGTTTTGACTAACTGGCGACTAAGGTTTTGACAAGAGTGAGTCATGGTCGTGTATATGCCAGTTTTCATGCAACTGGGAAATTTCTGACCACAATAAGTTCGTTAATACTTTATGGTGGTAGGAAGAGGGTAGTATTTTATATCTAGAGACATGGAGAACATTCTAAAAATTTAAGTGTTCTCTCGTCGGTTTAGACTTGTGTTTGTATCTGAAAATGTGTGGAACATTCAGGAGATAATGATATTTTATTTTCATTCTATCATACCATAGGAATTAGTTTTTGTCATTATTATTATTGTATATTGTTAGCTTAAGTGAATTATTGTGTGACCTAGAATATGCATGTTTGCATAATAAAATGCGAGTTCTGTACTAGAATAAGCTCAGCCGACCTGGTAGGGGGAGCCTGGAGAGGGGGGTGAAAGTATTAAAAGACCGTCGTGCCACCGAGTCCGAGAGTTCGGTTTAGCCAGTGTACCAGAGAGATGGAGCCACGAGTGTGCCAGACAGTGGAGTTTTAGTCAGTCAGCCATGAGGGACAGACAGGGTGACTTTTTTTTCTTCGCCAGTGAACAGTCAATGAATCAGTGACAGAGTTCATGAATCAAACAGTGAGAGTATTTAGTGCAGGATGGAGCAATTATACAGAGAGTCAGTAAGTGAGTCAGCCAGTGGGTGAATAGTAGTGAGTGAAGGACAGAGTTAACATGGGACAGAAAAATCAGTGTTTTGCAAGTATACCTCAGCTGTGCATAGAAGGAATAAATCACATAAGTGTTCATCTGCCTTTGAGTAACTGCCTGACCTGTTTACATGCCATTCTCGACATATGAGCGGACCCTACGGTTGTAACAATGGGTGTAGGAGAGGAATGAAGTCGGCATTTGTAACAATTGTTGCCAGGAGTGGAACGAATACTAAGGGTGTAACAATTGGTGACAGGTGTGGAGGTATTTTCTGAGAGATGGAAATGCATGGATAGGTTGACAAAACAGCAGACGTATCTCTGGCAGATATAATCGCAGTGTTGGGAGAAGTGCGTGAAGAACGAATGAAACATTAAGAAAAGAGAAAGAAATATTATGAAAAAGAAATGTTATGGAGAACAAACGAAATATTGGAAAGCAGAGCGAGAAAAACAAAAGAAGTATTATGAAGAGGAAAACAACTATCGAGAAGCACAACAAGAAGCAGAGTACAGGAAGGCAGAGAGAATAAAGAAACAGGTAAGAGAAGTGGGGAAAGAGTTACTGTATAGTGGAGGATAAAGTGAGAAGTGAAATACAGGAAGTAAGTAATGGGGTAAAAGCCCTTGAACAGTATTTGGATAAGGATCGGCACCCACAACACCCCTTACTGTAGGTGTCAGTGACAGGTGTGAGGAGGGGGGTGGTGAGATTGAGGGAGTAACATGCCCAATGGTGGTTGAAACAGGATCAGAGAGGCAGCTTGTAATGGTGGGTCATAGGCAGCTTCCAAACATTTCACGAACTTCATCGCACCTGTGGGGAGTTAATGGGCACTACACTGAGTTTCGGGGACCAGTGGATGTTAACATGCGGCAGGGAGGTAAGGAGGAGACCCTGGCTGTGTCTTGCTGACATTGGTTACCCATTCATCTTGGGTGTGGACTGCCTGGTGTCCTGCCATTGCCTGCTTGACTTCCATTCGATACAAATGAGGCTGGAAGGAAGGACTGCTCTGCTGAGGGCCGTGGAGAATGAAAGTTCACTAGAAATGATCGGGTAGGCGACAGTACCCCCCCCCCCCCGATTCAGAGATGCTGCCGTCCTACAAAGTCTACAATACGCTGCACACTTCCCTGGGATTGATGGAACTCAGGAGCCATGGCACAGAAGGGGGAATGATGGTGGTATTGTCCCTACCACAAAAGTACCCATTGTCGTAGCCAGTTTTTCACTTAGTCCTTAGAAGATACATCAGGTTACAGTTGTGCAGTTGTGCCAAAAAGTCTATCAGAAGCCACCAAACAGTGTATGCAAGACGATTATGGTTGAAACTACATGACACTTAAGGGATCTGTTTGCTAGGAGTGTCCAATGGCTGGAAAAGCCACAAGTGGAGCAACTGAGAGGGCTTTTGGTGAGGCACGTTGATGGATATTCCTCAGGGGATATCATGGATCTTGGAGGTGCTCTTGGAATGGTGCCAAGGACCTGCTGTACACAGATGAAAGGAAAATGATGGAGCTAACAGTACTGGAGGTCCAGTTCTACATGCTGTGGAACCTAGACAGTAGGGGTGATGGTGATGACCAGCTGGTCTTGAGTTTATGCTGTATATATATATATATATATATATATATATATATATATATATATATATATATATATATATACGTAGGATTAGGTGGTTCTGTGGGGGATGACAGTTTTGAGGGAGGGGCAATGCTATGCCAGTAGGAATAGGATAGTGTTTTATATCTGGTTATGTGAAGAATATTCAAGAAATTAAGTGATCTGTTGTAGGTTTAGGCTAGTGTTTCAATTTTAGAAATATGAGGAACTTTCTCAAGAATCTGTTTTGTTTTCATGCTATCTTACTTAGGAATTATTTCTTGGCAATATTGTTATTGCATATTTTTAGTTAAATGTATTATTGTGTGAGAAAATGTGAGTTCTGTCTTAGGATCGAGAATGTGCCTTATTGTGTCAGAAAATGTGAGTCTCATTATTAAATATTCTGGACTGTGCTAGTAGCAAGAGTCGGGGGTAGGAGGGAGGGAAAGTATTTAAAGACCCTCCCGCACAGAATCAGTTCAGTTTAGGCATTGTACCAGAGAGAGTGAGCCAAGATTGCGCTAGACAGTAGAGTTTTAGTCAGTTAGCAGCGAGTGACTTATGGAGTTAGTCGTGTTTTGCCCAGTGAAAAGTCAGTGAATCAGTGAAAGATTAGTGAGGCAGACAGTGAAAGTAATCATTCAAGGATGGAGTAGTTAAAAAGATGTAAATCAGCTAATGAGCAAGTAGTGGTAAGTGAAGAACAAAGTTAACGTGGGAGAGAAAAGTCAGTGTTTTCCAAGTGTACCTCAGCTGCGCTTAAAAGGAATAAAACCCACACGCGTTCATCTGCCTTTGATTAACCGCCTGACCTATCTGTGTGTCATTCTCGGCATACCAACAAACCCTGCGGTTGTAACAATATGGTGAGTTGCGAAAACATATTTCATGGGTAAGTGTGTAATACCATTTACATGACGATGGAGTACATTTGAAATCATTTTGCAATGGTCGTTAAATTGGCTTTATTGCCAAACCAGGGCCTGTTTTGCATTCTTCCAGCAGCAATCTACGGGTTTATATGCGAGATAATATGTTTGAGTTATTACACACACACACACACACACACACACACACACACACACACACACACACACACGCACACACACTGTCCCCGCACTGCATTAACACACTTTTTCTGTCCAGTGTACAGTATATTAATCAACCGTCTTTAGAAGGCGGAGCGAAAATGTTTTTGCCCTCGTTGTGTGTGTGTGTATGTGTGTGTGTGTGTGTGTGTGTGTGTGTGTGTGTGTGTGTGTGTGTGTGTGTGTGTGTGTGTGTGTGTGTGTGTGTTCCCATTTTATCTCATCAACGGCTTGAGCTATCAACATGAAACCTTCAGGGTATCAAGATATGGCCAAAATCTTGGCCGAGTTCGAATATGGGCACTCGGGGTCAAGGTTAAGGTCACTAAAATGGCTAGAAAAAAGTCAACTAGTTTTTATCGTCCACCATTAACATCATTATATCTCATGAACGGCTTGAACCATCAACGTGAAACCTTCAGGGTATAAAGACGTGGACAAAATTTTGGCCGAATTCGAAAATTGGCACTCAGGGTCAAGGTCAAGGTCACAAAAAAAGGCTGCCAAAGGTCAACTAGTTTTTTATCGTCCGCCTTTGACACCATTATTTATCACGAACGGCTTGAGCTATCAACATGAAACCTTCAGGGTATACAGACATTGCCAAAATCCTGGACTTGGCCAACAGCCTATTCTGATGGGCGATAAGCATTCGGCTCCCGAAGGCTTTTCTTTCATTAACTTATACATTCGATGGCTATTCTTTGCCCCCCTCCCCCCCCAAAAAAAAAATGACTGGCCAGATAACTGAATTTGGGCTTTTCAGTTGCGAACTGTATGTGGTAGCCACTGTACCTCTTGCTTCAGTTTTGTTCTGATTTTACATACACCTTTTTATTCCACGTTTTTTTTTTGAATTGGTAATTCATATTCCTTCAGTTGCATCCCGCGACACCTCCCTTTTCATTTTTTTTTTTTTTTTTTTTCAGCGTTACCTTATATTTCATCTAGGGGGCACGATGGCTCAGTGGTAGAGCATTAAGCTCGTAATCGGGGGATTGTGAGTTCGAACCTCGCCCGGGACTGCCGTGTCGGGAGTGGTAGCGCGCTCCTGTAACCTAGTGGGGCTATATGATCCAATACAGAGTCTAGCTCGGGGGAACGTCATTTCCCATTTTATATTTCATCTACATCGCGTGTTTCGCCCTTTCTGCTTTCACCGTTGTAAGACCCACATTTCTTGCTCACATCAACATCTACACCAGGATCATCACGAATCATGTCTCTTTACCCTTCCAAGTCCCTCCAAAGGCACACCTAAGGTAAATGTTGTAACAGTGTTTATTTTTGTGTTCACGGTATTGTACACGCCTTCCTTATGTATGTTATTGTTAGACCCAACATGTTAACATTCGTTTATTATATATAATTCACGTCACCGCTGTCACAGTCCCTTATGTCTACTTTTCCCCTCAGTCCACTTCACATACTATAAAAAAAAAAATAAAAAAAAAGTCGCGGCGCACGACTCTGAGGTTCTCATTATCGTACCCTCGCAACGAACCATTCAAAGGTGCGTCTGATTTCGTATCATATTATACACGAATCATATTCTTATGCACGAATATATTATACACGAATATTTTTACACACGAACATATTTTACACTAATCACTTGCGTCTCATATTATGCACGAAATCAGACGCACTTTTGAATGGTAGGTTGCCAGGGCAAGATAATAACCTCTGAGTCACGCTCCGCGACAATAGTGTCTTTGCTCAAATACTGCCGAAATACTTTGACTTTTGTACATTTTCACACTCGTGATTCGCGTTGTTAGAGTCAGTGTTATATTTTGATCGACCTGTGTGTGTGTGTGTGTGTGTGTGTGTGTGTGTGTCGCATCAAACAGCTGAAACAGAATTATCTTATATCAGCCATATTTAGTGGAGAGGTAAAAGGAGAATAAAAGATTTGACGTTTCTTGTTTTTATACTGTCATATTGTAGCACTTCAGCCTATCAGAATTAATCTATTCCCAAACTTCTTCTCTATGGAAATTTCTTCCCCAGAATAGTTCTTCATCCTACACAGCTTCAAGGCCAGTTGTTACAGATTTTTTAACGAACGGAGGACACCTGTAATCTGGTGTCTGGATTTTTTTCCCCTCCGCTGTTTGTCCTCTGGATATATATATATATATATATATATATATATATATATATATATCGAGAGAGAGAGAGAGAGAGGATGTGTTAATCAAATATCTGCAGTGAGTCAGATAGTGGAGACGGCTTGTGGAAAGGACTATAAGGTGTTTATGGCAATCATGGATCTGGAAAAAGCATACGAAAAAGTAGACAGAGACGGATTGTGGAAGGTTTTGCGCATGTATGGTGTAGATGGTAAGCTGCTAAGTGCCGTCAAGAGTTTTTATGATGGTAGTGAAGTATGTGTAAGGGTAAATGGGCATCTAAGTGAACGGATCACGATCGGTGTGGGCGTGCGACAAGGTTGTGTGATGTCCCCATGGTTGTTCAATATATATATATGGATGGGGTGATGAAGGAAGTAAAAGCACCAGTAATGGAGAGGGGGATGGCTTTGGTACTGAATGGAGATGGATGGAGTATCTCAAATTTGTTGTATGCTGATGATGCAGTACTACTTGCAATTACCGGACAAGAACTTGTTAGACTAGTGCAGAGTTTTGGCGAGGTCTATTAGCGTCGTGCCTTGAGAGTAAATGTAGAAGAAAGTAAAGTTATGGTTATTGAGAGAGAAGGTGACTCCCTGTGTGATATTACAGTGAAGGAGGAGAGACTGGAATTGGTGACAGAGTTCAAATACCTGGGTACGGTGACAGAAAAGAGAGGAAAATGTGCTAAAGAAGTGGAAAGTAGAGTGACACAAGGAAGAAAAGTAGCTGTTGCAACAAAGGCTTTAATAAGAAACAGAGGCTTGAGTGTTAAAGCTGCACGAGGCTTACATGAAGGAGTGTTAGTACCAACTTGAACATATGGATGTGAGACTGTGGTGTAGGAGGAAAATGAAAAGTCAAGAGTGAGAGCAGTGGACATGGGACTGCTGAGGAATTAATGCAGAGTACAGAGTGGACAGGATACAAAATTATGTAATTCGTGAAGGATGTGGAGTGAGGAAGTCTGTGGACACCAGAACCGAAGAGAGTGTACTGAGATGATATGGTCATGTAGATAATAACTGAGTGATGAAAAAAACATATCTGTGCGAATTTGAAGGAGGGAGGAGGCGAGGTAGGCCAAGAAGAAGGTGGAGGGATATGGTGGGTAAGTGTGTGAGGAAGTGGGGTTTGGAAGTTGGTGAGGCTAGAAGACGGACAAGAGATCGAGCTGACTGGATGAATATTGTGAGGAGAAGCGCATGACCATGGATTTGGCACCCCTTTTTTCCGTGATAGCGTCCGAATTGACTCTATTGGATACGTTTATGTGAAGCTACCGTACGTGGTGAATGTTTTTGGCGTCTCAGATAGAGCCAGGATTCCGTGGGCTTAAATGGGGAGTGATTGGAAGCGTGGCCCATTGGATTGGGCAAATATGGGCTGTGTGGACGTTGCTGCTTCTCACCCAGGCCTAGGGTGGGAAAGGACGTCCGGATGATGATGATGATGACGATAATTTTATATATATATATATATATATATATATATATATATATATATATATATATATATATATATATATATATATATATCTGAATGCTCAAGGTCATAGACCTAGCTCAAGGTATGATCGGCCAAGAACGTATCTTATTAAAATCAAACATGGTGGAAGGTCTGAGGGTAATGTGAGAACAATGAGGTTCGATTTTGAGAACAATGCGTTTAAGTTCAAAGTCACAGGGCAATGTCAAATTTCGAACATCGTGTTTATGTGAGCCAAATGACAATGGGTTATAATCCAATATGGATGAAAAACTTGATGGAAGGGTTCAAAACCACTCAAGTAATTGACTAACTGTTGTTAAGAACAGCAGGTCAGTGTCTATGTCAAGTGACAAGGTCATATTAAATAGTTCTTACATGGTCTACACCAATGTCTGTGGAAGGATTCGGTGTACAGTTATTGTAAATGGATTTGATTTTGAGGACACTCAGTCAGATCTCAACGTCATAGAAAAATATAAAGAGTCAAAATCATAGGGCGAGATTAGCTCAGACAGTTTTGATCTTATTTGTATCAAATATGGTGGAAGTGTCAGGAATGAATTATCACTGCAATTAGTATTTTAGAGCAAGGCAAAATCAAATGTTCAATGTCTAGATCAGTTGTTGGGCTCAGGTGTCGTACTCTCCCAGTGTTCTTTCTTGTTCATTTCTGTACCATTGAGCCTATTATATTATACGAGTATATATGTGTTTCCAAGACTTTCAGTATTATATCCTCCTATTTCCCTCTATTTTTCGGCATATAAACCCCCTCTTCATGTATTGTACACTCCATCAGTTTCGTCGCTGTTTATATTTTGTTCCCTCAAATTATTTTGCTTTCATCACACTCGTACTCTCCAGTCCTACTGTATTCTGCGACTAAACTCGTTATTTTATTTTTGATCATAGCTTAACATTTCACACAATTTTAGATGCAAAAACTTTTATAGGAGAGGCAGTGTCATTGTTTCTTCCCAACAATTTCCGGACACCCAGATGCTTCACATTCGTAAATTTCATTGGCTTAACGAAGTCACACTGCATCACACCACACCACACCACACCACACAGTACATCATATCACCCTCTCACACCACACCACAATCACCTTCCCAAACCGCACAGCAACAAGGACAGTAACCGAAGCGCCCTGAAGTTTTCGCATTTACCACGTTTATACTTATACATTCTGATTTGCCTGTCGATTCTGTCATAGACTATCCTCTCTTCCCGCGCACTCACGTTTTCAGACTACTCGTTTGTCAATGTTTTTATTTTTCTTTCACGGTCTACATTTTTCAAATTTTTATCTTCCCACACTCCCAGTTACTCTTGCTATTCTAGACACATTTTTGGTGCTAAGTTTCTCCTTCCTGCACACCAACAATGAACCCTTCTCCCCTCCTCCCTTTTTAGGTTCCAACCCGGTCCCCTCTATTACTTGATGTTTCCTCGTCCTGTATCCTTTTTGACTAACTCCCACTCATGCCTTTCCTCTGTTCTCACTTAATACATACACCATTTTCACTCACCATTCCATATATATTTTTCATTCCAAACCCTTCTAGAACCTCTCGTCCTATCTCCATGTGCCTTTCTGATTATGATTATGCTTTCACTCATATTTCTCCTAACAGCAACAACCCACTAAAATGGGGTATGATCTTTCGTATTCTTGATTACTAAGATGTAAATGGCGGTTTTTCATACATATAGGGCCAGCAAGGGAATTAGTTTGGCATTTTATTCTCAAATGTACTGAACTACGGATACCTAACGGAGCCCAGACACATCACAAGGAGGTAAAGTGGAATATGATGTTATTATGTTCTCAGTCATCTACACATACAGGTACGTTATCACACCCTGCATATCAGTGACATGTGGAGGTGTAGGAGGACTACTGGGCCTTGGGATAGGCAACTGCCCCCGAAAAATAGGCCCTGAAGCCTTTGCCCAGAGTCGGACACACACACAAGAAAAAAAATAAAATAAAATAAATAAATAAATAAATAAAATAATCTCATACCCTGCTTCTTTTCTTATCTGTTACACCCGAGCAAGCACCAGGTGTTGATCTACTTGATATGTGCGTTTGCTTGTGTGTGTGTGTGTGTGTGTGTGTGTGTGTGTGTGTGTGTGTGTGTGTGTGTGTTCTAATTCGCAGGGAAATAAAGAGGACCACCAAGCTTTCGTTTGTTTTGTTAGACATTTTCAAGGTGAACAAATGTAGCGGGGGCAAGTAGGCTATATATAGGCACTAGGACCAAGAGCCTCAAGATCTTCAGTTGGCAAAGCAGCTAATGTGGTGGTAGGGTACCCGGTCTGATCTCAAGGATTAGATTAACCAAGCATTAGCTCCTTTGGTAACTTTCTTGAGGATTTTGGTCCCTCTTTATATACAGTATATAGCCTACTTGCCCCTTAACACTTGTCCACCCTGAAGATGTTTTGAAATGCAAACGAAAGCTTGGTGGTCCTCTTTGTTTTATTTTTCTGTGACTTTTACAACATAATTATCATCACGCGCTTATATGATATTGCTGTCGTATAAATCTCTCTCTCTCTCTCTCTCTCTCTCTCTCTCTCTCTCTCTCTATATATATATATATATATATATATATATATGCCTACGTACATATATATCTACATACACACATACATATATATATATATATATATATATATATATATATATATATATATATATATATATATATATATATATATATATATATATATATATAGAGAGAGAGAGAGAGAGAGAGAGATACTGTATACTGTATATATACATCATCACCATCAGCAGCAGCAGCAGCCATTACAAGTCCACTGCTGAACAAAGGCCTCCCCCAACCTTTTCCACGAATTCCTTGCCTGAGCCAATCATTGCTACGTTCTCCCTGCTAATTTCTCCATCTCATCTCTCCACCTCCTCTCTGGCATTTTTCTGCTACGCTTACAATCTCTTTGTGTCCAGTCAGTCAACTTCTCGCTCCATCGGTAATAGTAGTAGTTGTTGTTCCCTAGGCAGTCTGGCCGAACAGCCCCAAGTCCCTTAGAAAGGCCATGGCTGAGACCGGGCTTTTTCACAGAGCTCTCAAGGAGTGTATGTTGTGTTGTTGGCGTAGGTGATTGTGCGCAATGCAGTCCTCCATGATGTGCTTAATAGTATGGGGTGCTGTGTTACATCCTGGACAGGCATCAGCGACAGTTATCCAGCCTCTTTTGGTAGCTTAAGAGGTCTGGATGGTGCTCCATCGGTTATCCCTTGTTCTTGCTATATGGCCTGCCCACCTCCATTTCTGTTCTTTTATAACTTCTATAATATTTTTGACTTTAGTCTGCTCTCTTACCCAAGATGATATTTTCCTGTCTCTTAAAGATATTCTCAACACTGACCTTTCCATTGCTCGCTGAGATTGGATTAATTTATTTTCCATCGATTTTGTCAGTTTCCAGGTCTCACAACAATACGCCATAGCTGGAATTATACATTCGTTATATATTTCTCGTTTCATACAAACTGGCAAGGTACTTTTCATAATGTCTATATGTTTACCGAAAGCTTTCCATCCAATTATAATACGTCTTTTTATTTCGCTATCATGATCTTTCGTTAATTTTAGTATTTGTTCCAAGTAGTTGTACTCCTCAACTTCTTCAAGAGTTTCTTCGCTTATTCTGATGACGCTCTTTGGTGTTTGTGGATTAAACATTACTTTAGTTATGCTCTGCTTGATCTTTAGCCCTACCGACTTTCTCTGTTCAGGTCATATAGCATTTCTTGCAATGCCTCCGGTGTTTCTGAGATTAAGACAATGTCATCTGCAAATCTTAAAGGGTTTAGCTTTTCTCCATATATGCAAATATACATATGCATACGTATATAGCCTATATTCAGGCATGGGGATGAGGTTTTGCTGAGGCCGAGGCTCTCAAGAAACCACGAAGTCGAGGACGAGTCCGAGGCCAAACCCGACAACTCTCAAAAAACCTAGAGGCGATGTTTTGAGAGAATCTAACTTTATTTAACTGGTTCTTGTGCTACCATTAATTAAGAAGTGGGATGAAGAAATATTTCGATTCCTCCGAAATAAAACACAAGACACGCGAGCTTCAGATATTAATATTAAAAACTTTTTTTTTTTTTACACAAAAGTATAGTAGGCGAGCTCACGTCGAGGACAGAGCCAGGTTAGAAAAAGATACAGCAGTGGTTCTCAACCTTGGTGGCGTCCCCAAATAGGGGGGAGTGAGCAGTTTGCGTTTGCGGAAGGGGGTGGGGTGGGTGAGGGGAACCCAAAGAAAAGTAAGAGTCAGGTCAAATAACAATGTGCCTGTCATGATGAACCTTCACTATATATTCACTCCTTATCTTGTCTCTACTTCTACCTCTGATACATATTTATTTTGTACCAATGTGATATACTCTTACATTTATTTCCTCCTTTGTCTGTCGCACAGTAGCCTTACTGAGCCCTCTCTTTGTACTGGCCGTCTCGAGATGAGGATAAACATTCCAAGAAGGCTAATACCAAAAGGTGCACCAGACACAAGTTATTTAAAGCTTAAGAACAGAATAAGTGTGCTGTCATCAGGACTGGTGTCAGTTCCCCGGCCAATACACAGGCTTAGCCCTCCGTATTTTTTTTTTTTTTTTTTCCGCAACAACTTCAAGTGCCAGTCGCAAGGCACGTCCGCACGTGACGGTTCCTTGTCTCTCACACTGATGCTTTCCTTCATTCAGTTGTAATACTTTTAATTGTATTCAGTAAGAAAATTATGATGCCTTTGCATTTTGAAAATTTTTGCTATTTTGTTCGTTTTTTGGAAAAAAAGGGAGAAGTCTGCCCAATCAAGAGGGGTTATGAGAGACCATGTCCTGATTCTGACTGATGTTAATGATTGTGGAACAAAATTTATGAACGTGTTTGAATTTAACACAATGAGATAATGGCAGTTCTTATGAACATGCAGTACGATGGTGCTTATTACCATGTGGTGTGGTGGTATTTCTGAACATGTGGTGTAATAATGTTTTTAACAATGTGACCTGTTGGTTTGTATGACCACGTAATATGCTGGTGTTCACGACCATCTGATGTGGTGATGTTTACGACCATTAGTTGTTGTGGTGTTCATGACCGTTTGGTGTGCTAGTATTTATGACCGTGTAGTGTGTTGGTGTTATGACTTTGTGATGTAATAGAGCTAATAACCATACAATTTGTTGGTGTTTATGACCATACGCTGTGGTGATTATAAACACGTGGGGTGGCAGTGGTTTATGACCGTGTGGAGTAGGCTTGTTTATGACCGTGTAATAACCAAATGGTGGTGTTCATTTTATGACCATCTTGTACTTTGCTTACGACCATGTGATGTGTTGGTGTTAAAGACAGCGTAATGTTGTGTTTTGTATGGCCAGTACATCTATCTATCTATCTATCTATCTATCATATCTATATTTATATCTATATCTATCTATCTATATATCTATATCTATCTATCTATCTATCTATCTATCTATCTATCTATATATATATATATATATATATATATATATATATATATATATATATATTTTATGCGAGGAAGAAGGAACCAAAGGCCATGAGCCCGCAATAACAGTTCCCTCCAAGAGAAAAACAAAATACAAGAGATAGATAGATATAGATAGATAGATAGATAGATTGATTGATTGAATGATAGATAGATGGATAGATAGATAGATAGAGAGATACTTGTATATATATATATATGTGTGGGGGTGGGTGTGTGTGGGTGTTTATATATATATATATATATATATATATATATATATATATATATATATATATATATATATATATATATATATATATGTGTGTGTGTGTGTGTGTTTGTATGTATATATATATATATATATTTCTTGTAAGCAACCGAGATTAATTCAACTGATGTTTCTGCATTATTTAATTTCTGCCCAATGCTTTCACTTCATCGGACCAAGTTACGCTGATTGTTAATTAGTTTCTGAGTAGCTGCCTAAATGTTCATGTACTTGGTAACGTTTGGTTCCTTCCTGGGAACATCTTCAGACCACTCTGATAGCGGGTGGAGCGAGCCCTTATTGCATAGCAGGGGCCAACACATGTTACTACGTGGTTGGTCGGCCAGGAGCGTGTAGTTGAAGTTGTGTGGCTATCTCGTTGGTGGAATGAGTTAGCCCAGCGATGTTTGTGATCATTTGCATGTCGGAAAGATTTTTAAATCTTCCACTTGTAATTTGATAGTGGAGCTCCACCATCAATGCCTACGTCCAGCGTGCCCTCACCCAGTGTTCCTCATGGACAGGGTTCATTCAGAGTGGGAAAGACTTAGGCAAGTTATCGTCAACAATGGATATCGGAATAGCGACGTGGAAACAGTAGTGAAGAATGCAGTTAGCAAATGGTACTCGAGTTACAGTGTCCCATCTCTCAAAAAAAAAAAAAAATCACTTTGTACTACCGAAATTACAGGTCTACAGAGTATAAAACTGACGAGAGAATAATGAAAATTCTATCTATCTATCTATTGCCAGACGCCTCAATCCCGTTTGGGGTGTCCACAAACAAATCGCCTCCAAGTCGCCCTGTCCCCCGCCATTTCACTGCCCTGCTCCCAACTCACACCCCCCTCTCTCATATACCTCTCCACCCCATCCCTCCATCTCATCTTCGGCCTCCCCCTCCCTCTTCCCCCCTCCACCTCACTCACATACACTCTCTTCGTCAGTCTTTCACCCTCCATCCTCTCCACATGGCCAAACCACCTCAGTGTATTCCTCATAACGCTTCCTATCACATCCACATCAACACCACAACGCTCCTTTATATCCTCATTCGTCAGCCTGTCACTCCACGTGACTCCACAGGCTCCTCTTAAATAACTCATTTCCACTGCTCTCACTCTTGACTTGTGTCCTTCCAACAATGTCCAAGCTTCACTTCCGTACGTTAGAGTTGGTATCACAATACTGTCATGTAGTAACTTTTTCACTTCCATGCTCACTTCCCTGTTTCTTATCACTGCTTTCAAGGAACCAGCAACCTTTCTTCCCTGCTGTACCCTTTCAAGCACTTCACCCTCCAAACCTCCATCCTTACTCATCACACTACCCAAATACTTAAACGTACTCACATTTTCCAATTCCTCACCATCCACCCTCGCTGTACATTCACTAACTTCACCTCTCTCAAAGACCATCACTTTACTCTTCCCTACATTCGCCTTTAGGTTCCGTTTCTTACACACTCTCTCAAACTCATCCACCAAGCCTTGCAACTCCCCTTCGTCTTCACTCAACAACACAGTATCATCTGCAAACAACAGTACAGGGAGTTTCCAAACACTATCCTCTCTCACCAGGGCCACTCCAACATCCACTACCCTACCTTGTACCTCTTTTATTACCCCATCCATGTACAGATTGAACAACCATGGAGACATGACACATCTCTGTTTCAAACCAACTTTCAAAGGGAAAAATTCACTTAGTTCACCATCCACACGCACTGCAGCCTTCGCACCATCGTACATACTCCTCACAGCATTCAACAACTTCCCATCTACTCCATATATTCTTAACCCTTTCCACAATCCTTGTCTATCCACCCTGTCATATGCTTTCTCCAAATCCATGAAAGCCGCATACAACTTCTTTCCCTTCTCTAGAAACTTTTCCACTAAAGATCTGAGAATGAATATCTGATCTACACAACCTCTTCCCTTCCTAAAGCCTCCCTGTTCTTCTCCAACTAATTTCTCTGTTCTTTCTCTAACTCTGTCTATAAGTATCCTACCATTACGATTCATAAATATGTTAAATATACAGATCCTAACTAAAATATCTTGCCAATAACATACCTTGCAAGACCAGCAAAACCTCACAGCTACTGCTGAAGAACAACTCTGCCGTGCAAGGGACGCCCAGGCAAGAAGACCACGTCAAATACCAGCATGTTTGCACGAATGAGGGTTGTGGGACTCATTCCTACGTAGGAATGACGAGGACTAAATTGTCAAGGTGTCTCACATGTCACCTACAGAACGGATCGATAACAAAAAAAATCATTACAGAACTAGTAACAACACCTCCCTCACCCTCAGGACCTCGAAAAGGGTATTGAAATAATTGACGGAGAAAAAGACCCAAGTACTCTCATGTTTATGGAAGCACTTTACAAATCCGAACTGAAACCTGCAATCAGTTCACAAGTAAAAGATCCTTCCAACATGCAAAAGATCACAAACATCTGTGGGCTACCTCATTCCAACAATAACATAGCCCCACACATTCCATCACATGATCTAGGACAACCAATCACTTGGTAACACGTGTCGGCACCCGATGTATGATGAGGTCTCGTTCCACCCGCGATCAGACTGGTCTGGAGATGTTCTCCGGAAGGAACGAAACGTCACCAAATACACTAACATTTGGAGAGTTAGCCTACGCAGAAGTCTAAATGAAAATCAGTGTAGTTTAGCCCGACGCATCCAAAGCACTGACCAGAAATTAAATAATGCAGAAACAGTGGTTGGATTAAACCTCGTTTGCATTAAAGCAAATATCATACTCTCTCTCTCTCTCTCTCTCTCTCTCTCTCTAAATCTATATATATATATATATATATATATATATATATATATATATATATATATATATATATTAGGGTTCATCTTTAGCCCTAAAGATGAACCGGAGTAAAACTAATATTTAATCCTCAAACACCAAAGAGCGTCATAAGAATAAGTGGGGAAATTCTTGAAGAAGTTGAGGAGTACAATTACCTGGGATAAATACTAAAATTAACGATAGATAATGATAGCGAAATAAAAAGACGCATTACAATTGGATGGAAATCTTTCGGTAAACATAGAGACATTATGAAAAATAGCTTGCCAGTTTGTATGAAACGAAAAACATATAACGAATGTATAATTCCAGCTATGACGTATTGTTGTGAGACTTGGAAACTGACAGAATCGATGGAAAATAAATTAATTCGTTCTCAGAGAGCAATGGAAAGGTCAATGTTGGGAATATCTTTAAGAGACAGGAAAAGATCAACTTGGGTGAGACAGCAGACTAAAGTCAAAGATATTATAGAAGTTATAAAAGAACAGAAATGGAGGTGGGCAGGCCATGTAGCAAGAACAAGGGATAATCGATGGAGCAAGAGGTTGACTGACTGGACACCAAGAGATGGTAAGCGTAGCAGAAAAAGGCCAGACAGGAGGCGGAGAGATGAGATAGAGAAATTTGCAGGGAAAACGTGGCAAAGATTGGCTCAGTCAAGGAATTCGTGGAGAAGGTTGGGGGAGGCCTTTGTTCAGCAGTGGACTTGTAATGGTTGATGATGTTGATGATGATATTATTAGGGTGGTCCTAATTTTCTATCTTGCGAATTTTTAGGGCGATGCCCACTGAAATCCTTCCATATAACACGAAAACATGTCATGCAAAATATTTTTCAAACACATTTATATTTCGAGGTCGCTCATCGGCCTTTTGTTATTACGTATCGCCAAATTCAGCTTGTCCCACATAGTTGTCACAGAAATGTCTTTCAGACAATTTCGGTGTTTTGAAACACTCAGTTCTGCATTGTACAAAGAATTAAATTCATAGCACCTAGGCAGATCACAACTGCCTACTGTGAACCGGGCGTGGCCGTTAGATAATTGTCGATAGACCTCATGACTTGGTTATGCTGCTGATATTCGTGGTGACGATAATTTAATGACAATTTGGTAAATAACAGTGTTTCACTTACTTGTTGAGTGCATAGAGATGTCACTGTTGTGTACTGATAGCATACAGTGACAATCTAATTGCATCCTTTAATTGTATGCATTCTGCTTTTACAGGCAGTCTTACATAATTACTGATAACTTGTTGAACTGTGTTAAGTCTGGACGAATATGGCTTCGACGAGTGGGAACACTGATGCTAAAGCAAGGAATCTATCTAGGACTCGGTCTGATGTCTACTTGCTCGACAAGCTCAGGGATGATATCAAAGGATCCAAGTTGCCTTCAAACCGCCAAGCCCTAGGTTATCATTTGCACCTCCACCTGAAGCAGAACAAGAGAATTAAAACAGCAGTGACAGCTACAACTGAAAAAGTGGAACAGTTCTAGAAGCGTGCCCGTATTCCAGTTCGACAAATATGCAATTCCAAGAAAAAACTGGAGACGATTTTGCTTCAATCTATTAAGAAAAAGAAGGGCAGGACAACACCAGCACAAGTCCAGGGCGAGCAATCATTTAAAGATATTTTGGATGACCTTGTCGATATTGCACATACTGACGTCCTGAAACTGATCACAGTAGAAGAGGACAAGCAGTTTCTCATCAGTCAGCGTATGAATGGTCGGCCGGGGGCAATGGCAGGAATCGACAAGACCCTAAGTATCAAAGAAGCAAATAAACTCCACCGTGAGTATATGGAGCTCAAACGAAGAGAAAAGGCCGCCACTGCATTTGCGCAGGCTCAAGAAATTGCTGAACTGGAGAGCAGCAGAAGCAGTACTTTGTCATCCGGCGATGAGTCCAGTGATAACTGCATGACTCCTGTAAATGAAAAATTAAATGTAAGTCTTTCTTCACCACCCAAACGTGGTCAGAAAGTTGTGCTGAGTCAAAATTTGTCGGCCACTCTGGATTGATATCAACTGTCTGATCGTGCTGCTCTGATGATTCTCGGAGAAACAACAAAAGCTTTGGGTCATGATCTCAGTTCATTAATTCTGAACTGCAGCAGCATCAGGTGACAGCGACAGAAATGGCGCAAAGAGACGGCGATGAGCATAATCAATGAGTTCGCTCCGGGCGAAATAATCGTTGTACACTGGGATGGAACGCTTCTTCCAGACCTCACCGACAATGAAAAAGTGGACCGACTTCCGATCATCATC
The DNA here is from genome assembly GCF_032717465.1 of Coenobita brevimanus. NCBI lineage: Eukaryota > Metazoa > Arthropoda > Malacostraca > Decapoda > Coenobitidae > Coenobita > Coenobita brevimanus. Next base: position 27,197,000 of record NC_137008.1, on the reverse strand, counting down.
TCGTCGAGTGGTAATTCTCAGCTGTTAGAAGTTCCAAAATTAGAATCAGGGACTGGTTTGCAGCAAGCACAAGTGGTCAGAGCACTGAAGCAATGGGGAGTTGCAGAAAGGATCCAAGGCATCTGCTTCGACATGACAAGCGCAAACATGGGTCACCACAAAGGAGCATGCATTACGGTGGAACAACTACTGGACAGGGAACTCTTGTACCTCGCCTGCCGGCATCACATCTTAGAACTACTTGCAGGAACTGCTTTCAAGGCAGCCATGCATGTTGCACCAGCATCAGAAGTACTGCTCTTCAAGCTAATTCAAACTTTTTGGAGTTCAATCGACAAGGAGCACTTCCAAGATGCATCATTTGATGAAGTGGTCGCAGCTCAACTTGAAGATATCAAGGAGGAGGTCCTGGCCTTTGTTTTCCCTATACTTCTGCACAAGCAGCCTCGAGATGATTACCGTGAGCTACTCTAGCTGACTGCCATCTTCCTCGGTTCATCGCCACCACGAGGTACTTGCTTTCATAAGCCCAGCGCGATGCATCAAGCACGATGGATGTCAAAGGTAATCCACACATTCAAAGTGTGGATGTTTTGTTCACAGTTTACCTTGACCATCAGTGAAGAGCATGGTCTCCGTGACCTGTGTGTGTTTTACACACGCTTCTACGTCAAGGCCTGGATAACAGCACCACTCACACTGAGCGCCCCACAGAACGACCTGCATCTGCTGCAGACCCTGGTCGACTATGCCACCATCAACAATGAGATTTCCAGAGTAACAGCTCAGAAAATTGCCTCTCATCTGTGGTACTTGAATGAAGAGCTGGTTGGTCTTGCATTGGTTGATGATAACTTCAGTCAAGAAGTCAAGAAACAGATGGTGCAAGCTATGACTTTCAATGATGGTATGGAGGACCCTCCCAAGCGAGTGACCATTGCGATTGGTGACGTTCGAGAAAAGACTGTCGCTGATTTCGCCACGAAGCAGACAAAGAACCTCTTCAAAAGAATGAATATCAATGATGACTTTCTGAAGTTACCTGTTGACCAATGGTATGAAGATTGTGCATACGGAAAGGTGCTGGCATGTTTGCAAAAACTCGCAGTAACCAATGATCACGCTGAACAAGCAGTTGCATTTATCGAGGCCTTCTCCAATCGTCTAACGAAGGATGAAGACCAGCTGCAATACAGCCTACAAGTTGTGGCCGACCACAAACGCAAAGTTCCTCATGGAGTTATGCAACACCTGCAGCAATGAATGGTCAATGATTTGGTTGGCGACATATTGGTCATTTAATAATGCAGAAGTGACTGTATTGATAGTCGTTTACTGGTATTACAATTAACTGTTCATCAATAATCTATAACTTGCTTTGAAGCAATTCAGATTAGTTAATAAATATATCTACCTTTATCCAAAATTAACTGTTTGTGACCTTCTATGAGCTGTTATCGTATCTGAAAAATTCATAAATGTCAGACAATTTCAGATACAAAATCCTCTGAATATACACGGTTTGACTCTTACACAGTGATATTCAAGGGCAATGAGCAACCTCTGTCAAAAATATTACACATACAGTATCTTTAACCTATTTAGAATGTTTTGAGTGGGTATGGCATTTGAATTTTCGAAATCGAATTTTGGCCCTACTGTATAAGGATCATCCTAATATATATATATATATATATATATATATATATATATATATATATATATATATATATATATATATATATATATATATATATATATGTATATATATATATATATATATATATATATATATATATATATATATATATATATATATATATGTGTATATATATATATATATATATATATATATATATATATATATATATATATATATATATATATATATATATATATATATATAAGTATAATTTCCTGTGGCACCCCATGGGATGCATAGGGCTTTGATAAACTCTCTGCACCAGTATTTGTCTCTTGCCATCTCCTTCAGGTCCCACCAACACTCCTCTCCTGGCTCTGTTTTCAGTGTCCTCAACCAGGTTTCCCTCGGCCTTCCATTGCCTCTGGTTCCTCCTGTATTAAACTGCCTTCCTTTCTATATATGTGCCCCAGCTATTTCCAGCGAGACAGTCTCATATATTCATCAACTGGTCCCACTCTCGTAATATTCCTTACTCTTTCATTTGTAACTCTGTATTGCCACTTAATCCCAAGAATCCTTCTCACTATTTTATTCTCAAATCCTAATACTTTCTGATCTGTTGCAGTTGTACTGTACCATGACTCATGCCCATAAATTAAAATTGGTCTAACCATGGACTTGTAAATTTTTACTTTAGTATGTACCGAAAGCATATTATTCCAAAATTATTTCAACATTCCAACAGCTCGCCAATCCAGTCAAATCCTCTTCTCAATTTCACTGTTTAATGATCCATTAGATGATACAATCGTTCCCAGATATTTAAAGTTTTCTACATTCTTCACCACATTATTCCCAATTACACAATTGATTTGGTTCTCCACGTTCATATTAATAATTTCAGTCTTTCCACAATTAATTACCAATCCCACTTTTTCTCCTTCCTCCACCAGACAAACAAGCACCCTCTGCATCTTGTAATATATATAGACATATATATATATATATATATATATATATATATATATATATGTACAGCTAGTTAGCTAGCTAGCTAGAGAGAGAGAGAGAGAGAGAGAGAGAGAGAGAGAGACTGATATATAGATAGATAGATAGAGATAGATATACAAAGAGAGAGAGAGAGAGAGAGAGAGAGAGAGAGAGAGAGAGAGAGACTGATATACAGATAATAGATATAGATAGATAAACAGAGAGAGAGAGAGAGAGAGAGAGAGAGAGAGAGAGAGAGACAGACAGACAGACAGACAGACAGAATAACTTAGGAAGTAATAAGTTAAGAACGGAATCAGTTATACAGCAGAGGGTGGGGCGTGGCCATGACACCAGCCTATTAGTATTGCGCGACCCTAAAAAAAAAAGTTGAGAATCACTGAGATAAAGAGAGAAGGTGAATTATAGGAAAGTCAAGGTTTACAAAGGCAAGAAAAAAATTGAGGTAAGTTATAGGAAAGGTAGTCTATATCAGTGAAAGAAGGTACTGCGTTAAGGTATAGAAAAGTTATTCTATGTAAATGAAGAAAGCAGGTGAGTGTTACATGAGAGTCTTATTTCTCATTGCTCCACTTGTTCTCATCCTACGTAATGTTCTTCCCCTCACATGGTTGGATGTGGCCAGGCTGAGCTATCTTTAGTTAGGTAGGGTGATTTTTTTCTTTTTAGGAGGGGGAGCGATCTATTTTGGTAATGCTTTATCGTGATGGGTGATTTTGGTAACATGATATTTTGTTTTTATATCTGTGTTGAGTAAAGCACTCTGTAAGTTACTGCAATTATTGTAAATTAGCATGCGTTAGGTGCTATGCTAACTCAAACATTCTCTTTGCAACCCACTTGTTGATAATGTAAATCCAGGGCATCCCCAAGCTAGGAAATAAACCATATGTCCACCACTATGGCTGTCACAGACGACGTAGGTATATGAATGAGAGTTGATCTTACTTCCCTGTCCAGGGATTCCTACTCTCAGCATGATCATGGCATTGTGACACAGTGGGTGCATGTCCAGGATCACACCCTGGGAACTCAGAACAAAGGGGTGCGTCCACGTTAGGAACATGTAGTAGGGAGAACATCAGATGTGAAGTGAGAACATGTGGATCAATGCGCAATCAAGCTGGCATGAAAAACTCCTCCTTCCCTGAAAAGAGAACTTTTATCAAAGGAAACCGTTAGTCTAGATCTGCTTAGCTAGCTATAGTAACTTAACCTAAGTAGATCTGGAGCAGTGGCGTCTTCACCGTGGGTCTATCCCCAAGAGGCTGTCGAAGCAGAAGAGGGGGACAGCATGGGGGCCAAACCACCGCAAACCCTCACGGGGCCTGAGAACCTGGAAGTGGCTCCGGTCGCCTGGGCAAGTACCATATCTCTCAACACAACACATACAACAACACCGTTTTTTCTACACCGAGAAATGACTCCCCGGTGATCATTTCTCGACGACTTCTTCTAGCTGGGGACATTGAAAGCAATCCAGGACCCACCAACAAATACATATGTCCAACATGCTCAAAACTAATCACTTCGAGCCGACAGACAAAGGGTTCAGTTCAGTGCATTTCCTGCAAGAACTGGACCCATTACACGTGCACAACACTTGCATCCAGAATACATTACACAAACACCTGGACCTGCTCCTTATGCTCCTTCCCCCCACCCACTAAGTCCCCCAACAACCCCACTCCTACTTCCCCCACATCTCCTCAGCCTAACCCACCGATCCTTCCCACATCATCCAATCCCACAACCCCTCCCATTCCACACCAGTCTAATTCACCCCAACGCTTACCTCCATCACAACCTTCCCCTACCCCTTCGCCTCCACCCACACCCCCACCTCCCCTCCGTGCTGCAGCACCCAACACACAACACACACACAACACAAACATCCTTCAAATAAACATAGATGGCATAAACACCAAAAAACAAGAACTCACACAATTCATCAAACAACGAAACATACACATTGCCATCTTACAAGAAACAAAACTAAACAGAACACAAAAAACACATGCATTTCATAATTATTTCACCACCATTAGACAAGATTGGGCTGACGGCGGTGGTGGTAGACGCATCACCCTGGTACACAAATCCATCAACTTTTCAGACACAAGTGCACACACAAAGTCACTTCACCCCCCACATGCCACCACAACAGAAATACAATCAATTAAAATACACACTGGTAACAAATCACACATAACAATCGCCAATACATACATTCCCCCACAATCGTCCCCCACAGTACCACACAATTACTCTTCACAAATACACCACATCACTAACATACCCAACATCATCTTAGGTGGTGATTTCAACGCCAAGACGTCGGCCTGGCATGTCAACAACCCTGACACAGACAGATGGCTGTTACTATAGCCAATTTCACGGGAGAAAAGAAATTGCCGTTCGGCAACTCTCTTCCAAACTGTCCGATTTCGTGCATTTTTGTTTTGGGTAGCTAAATAATATACAGTGATGTTAAAGACAGCAGCCTTAATTGAAAAACATTAGAGTAATATATTTAGCTTTTTTAAACACAGATAGAAGTGTAACATAAGTGTTAGCAGTCAGCTGATGAAATAAACAAAAGCTAAGCATACACATTAAAATTTCATGTGGCACCTGACATTTGTCACGCGCGTAATAAGTAGTGCCGAACATCTGATTTAAGTAACGACACAGACGTCTCCCAGCATCCTGTTATTGCGTAATACTGTACATTAAGAGAGAATAGATATAACCGTTCATAATATTTTTAAATTATTACTGAGAATGAAACGATGACATAGATGATAATAATTATGTTGGTGCTAAGGAGCTGCTCAGATGACAGATTGCAGCGGAAAATGCTAGTCAACCTGACTAACTCAACGATGCTCGCACATGATCACACCTACAGAAGGCCTATGCTCCCTGTAGCCTTGCAGATTGTAAGTAATGATGTTATACACTTCGCCCATGCTTAATGTACTGTAAGTTTAATATATTAGACCGTTCTTAACATCGCTGTATATTATTTATCTACTCACAACACGAATGCACGAAATCGGACAGTTTGGAAGAGGGTTGCAGAACGGCAATTTCTTTTCTTCCGTGAAATAGGCTATACAGTCCAAAACAGATAATCTTTTCATACTCAATAATCTCCATCAACTTACGCATATCCCACACCAAGTCCTCTTCCTCCCATCATCCCCAGACATCACCTTTTGCTCCCCAAACCTCGCCCCCACAACATCCTAGCGAGTGGTCAAAACCTTTGGCTCTGACCACCTCCCGATCATCATCACTACCAAAACCAGAATCACCCCAGCTGGCCACACACATACACTGTAAGAGAGCCAACTGGGAGGCCTTCACAACTGAAACAAACTTTGAAACATTAAACAGTACATCCATCACAAACACCAACACTGCTGTGCACACTTTCAATACAATTGTTCAAAATGCAGACAGAAGACACATCCCTAGAGACAACAGAAAGAGACACAACCCCAACTTCACACCAGAAATTCAATGCCTCATCAGTCAACGGGACACACTACGACACTCCCCAACACCCCATACTCAAGACACTGTACAACAAATACAAGAACTCAACACTCAAATGAACAATAAAGTATCAGAACAGCAAACACTAAACTGGAATAATTATCTCCAAATAACTGATCATAAAACAAACACCAGCAAACTCTACAAAACACTAAACAGCATCACACTCTCCAACAGCAACACTACACAATCACACGCTGCCATCACAACAGACACCATACCTTCAAACAAACAACAAGCAAACACTGTCATCAATCACTTTTCACATGTCAGCCATCTAAACCCCCATCACGACTACCGACATGTCATCCGACGTAAGAGACAGTTCCCCACAGACCCTGACTTCGCACCCTTCACTTACAACCAGACGAAACACATCATTAGCATCCTCAAGCACTCATCTGCCTGTGGACCAGACAACATCAGAAATATACACCTTAAACACCTTGGACCACAAGGCATACAAGCACTCACCAACATATCAAACTACAGCTACTCACACAACATAATGCCCAATATCTGGAAGCATGGCACTATCATCACTATCTCCAAATCCAACAAAGACCCCCACGCTACCTTCCTCACACCGCCCCATCACACTCCTCTGCACCCCCTCCAAAGTCACTGAACAACTGGTACAACAACTAGTTACACCTCACACCCCCCTAGCCCCATCACAACATGGTTTTAGACCACTACACTCCACAAACACTCTTCTTACAGACCTTACACAGAGAGTGTTTGATGGGATGAATTCAGCTAGGCTACCACACAGAACACTCCTAGTCACACTAGACATTAGCAAAGCTTATGATGCCATCTCCCGCCACAGCCTCATAAAATATTCAACACAAACATGCACAATAACACAACAAGATGGCTTGCAAACTACTTAGCAGGCAGATGTGCACATTTAACATTTGCCAATCACTCCTCGAACATCAGAAACTTCACAAATGGCATCCCCCAAGGATCTAATGTGTCCCCTACACTCTTTAACTTATACAGTACATGCACGACATACCCACACCCCACACACCACAGATACGCATAGCTTCCTATGCAGACGACATAACACTTACATGTACACATCAAAATGCAAACACAGCTGCACACACCCTCCAATTTTACCTCAAGACACTACACGAATGGTTCACCACAAACAGGTTTAAAATAGCCCCAGCCAAATCTACAGTGGCCATTCTCACAAACTAGACAGCAGAACATAGTCACATTCCACATCTCACCACAAGCAACACTCCCCTACCACACACACACACACACACACACACACACACACACACACACACACGCACACCCAAAATCCTTGGTGTAACATACAATACATCAATGTCATTTGAACAACACATCACAAACATTAAAGAAGACTCAACGCCTTAAGGTTACTTGCCCATACAACATTTGGACACAACAATGAAACCACCACTCCAGTATACAAACAATATATACGTTCAGTGGTGAATTATGCAAGCCCTGCTTGGGCTTCTAACCCCACTAAAACACACTACAACACTCTACAGACCATACAGAACAAGGCCCTAAAAATTATCACAGGCTACACAGCTACAACATCCACAGACCACCTACATCAAGAAACCAAAGTCCTCAAAGTCAAGGATCATCTAGACATGAGAGGCACCCAAATTCTCGCCGCAGCCTCCACAATCCCACACCATCCACTACACTACATGGCAGCACATCCACACACACCAAGGAACATCAAAACAACACCCAGCACACGATATCACACACATATACTGTCATCTCTCCCCCCTCTCCTGCCTCAGACCAGCTTCCTGAAGCATATCCATACAAAAATCACTTGGCGTTCCACTCAGTCACATAAAGAAAACACACAGCTGCATGCACGGCCTCCTGATATCCACCCTTCTTAATCCTATCTCCCTCGTGAGGACAGGGTCCACCTGGCCAGGCTGAGACATGGGCATCATCCAGCCCTCTTACACTAAGTTATCAGGAGAAGCTGAATGACTCCGTCATATTATTAAGCACATTATGGAAGACTGCATTGCACACCATCACTTGCACGGACAACGCAACATACACTCCTTGCAAGCTCTGTGGGAAAGCTTGATCTCAGCTGTGGCCTTCCTTAGGGACTCGGGGTTGTTTGGCCAGACTGCCTAGGGAATAACTACAACCACTTCTTAACCTAAGTTAATGCTAAAACAACAGCATGGGTAAGCTTAAATGACAGAGTTGCTCAAGACAAGTAGGCACCCAGTATTAGACAACAAAAGTATCCCAGGACAGGGCAGAATGCCCTGGATTTGATGGATATTTTAAATGTAGGGTTGCAGTATCATAGCCCATCGTAACACTATGGCGTTATGCAATTTTTCTGTCAATAAAAGTTAGTGGATTGTGAACTGTAGACATTAATAGAGAGTATGCACTGGTTGACAAATAGACATGGTACTTTTCAGTTGCTAAAATGAGACATAGTGCCTTTTTTTATGTTGTGGACGTTGGCACTGTGATGGTTGTTCAATTTCTGAGAGTAAATACACACAAGGTGTAGTACATCACTGCATTTCTTTGTAGGAAGATGGCCTCAATCCCCTCGTCACCAGTGTCCTCCTGGAGCAGAACGTGTTGCTCAAGGTTAGGCATTGTAAGTACTAGGGCACTAGCCAACAGTGCCTTCAGGTGACCAAAGGCTCTCTGATAGTCTGCTGTCCAAAGAAAGACCCATTTCAAGCTGAGCAGGTCAGCCAGTGGGTTCGAGATCTGGATAATTCTAACTGAACCGGTTTTGTGCCCAGCCCGTCTGAGGAACCTCATGACGCTTTTCCTGTTGGCTGAAATGAGATGCCAGAGAATGGTGTCTCTCTTTGCAACAACAGAAGCTACATGACCATGGCTTACTGAGTGTCCCAAAAAGGTCACACGAGCATGGCCCAACTCACTCTTGGCCAGGTTGACAATCAGGCTGGCTGCAGACAGCCTGGTGGACAGTTCCTGCAGTCGGACAATGTGAACCTCCTAAGAGTCAATTCAGATTACAAGGTCATCTAAGTATACTCATGCAGCCCCGAGATGAGTTCATCAGCCTTGGAAGGTTTCCGGAGCATTCCTCATCCCAGAGGGTAGGGTGACAAACTCAAAGAGGCCGTCTGGTGTGAAGAAGGGACAGGTTGGATTGCTCAGTCTGGGAGACTTGATTGTAGCTCTTAAGTAGATTGAAACTTGGAGGCATAGGGGGCCTTCTGGAGGTCGTCAATTACTTTATCCATCCTGGTATGAGGAAGGGAATCCAGTACAGTCACCATGTTGCCCTTGCCGGAGTCCACTTGTGACGTCCATGGACTCAAGCTTGGCCAGACCAGATCCCATTCCTGTACACACTGCGTCTTGGCTCACATAACTCCCACTTTATATATAAAATTCAGCTGGTAAGATGCTTGGCAAATGGGATGGGCATCACGAATGTCCTCATCATGCTGCACCAAAGGACACAGGCAAGGCATATCCCCAATGATGTCCTCGTGTTCCTGAAGAAGAGCTGCCTATCAGGTGCTCTTGCTTACCAATGGTAAGGTAAAGGTAGAGATACAGGTGGAAGCAGACACCATGAGGCGCTTAACTGCTGTGCTCATCTCCATTACTTAGGACTTTGAACCTGTGGCAGGTTTTTCACCCAATATCCTGGGATAGAAGGCCACTGCATCATCCATGTTACCACAGTTACCTTCCTTTGGTGTTACTTCAGGTACTGCTGAGGTCCATGAGAATCCGTGAGTTGGTCGATTAGGACCACATATAAATGAGATTTCCTCCTGGTGGTTTTTGACCTGTGCCAGAGTCTCATCCCTATCAGAATCATCACTCCATTGGTTCCTTCCAGAATAACCTCTCCTACCTGACTTACATCCGCTGAATCGGGTTGATCCTGAGCAACATATGTTTGAGGAGGTTTATATTGATGTGTCTTGTTTTCTTCTTTCTTTTTCGAAACAGGATATTTTTCAAAATAATCATTTAGTATACCACTAACCAAAACTCTGTCACGTTTACAGAGTGACTTTAAATGTTCATTTTGAAAAAACACATGAAGTTTAATCTGTTTCTGCAAGCAGCAATGTACATATATATATATATATATATATATATATATATATATATATTATGTGTCCGACTCAGGGCATAGGCTTCACAGCCTGCTATCAAGGCCCAGCAGTCCTCCTACATACCATACACCTCTACATGTCACCACTTCGGCGCTAACACCCACCGTCCATATTGAATACATGCTAGGGCTGTCTCATGCAGGACTGGTGTATTAGTATTAGCGGGGGTATTTTTACGACATGTCGGCGGGTCTTCTGGTAGATCAGTAAAACCTGATTTAATGAAATTCAAATCCTTAAACTGTTCCCTGCCCCAGCCGGGATTCGAATCTGGGTCCGTCAGGACTGCAGGCCACCTCTCTACCGATTATATATATATATATATATATATATATATATATATATATATATATATATATATATATATATATATATATATATATATATATATATTGGTGACACTACAAAATTTCCAAGTCAGTAATGCCCACTGTCACTCAGACATTGTTACAACGCTGTTTCATTAACAATGTTCCATAAACCTCCGGACACTTTTCTTCAAAGGAAGAAAGTCTTGATGATGCTTTAGCTAAACCTTTATTTTTCCTACACTACAAGGGTGATCTCCTAAAGTGATCAAAATTGTATGGTTGCAGCCAAAATCAAATATAATTGATGTACCCTGGCGGAGTTCAGCATTGAATAATCCACTCGATCATATTCAGCAGTTTCGACAGTTGTACTGAGGCCAATCCTTATGCAGTCGCGAGGTGGTGAGTCCACAACCATTCCAGTGTTAGTTATACACCTGTGCTGTCTTCCTCAACAGTGCCACAGTGTTGCAGAATTATGCTACTGGAGTAACTGCTGACCACAGGATTAAAACGTGTGGCTTCATGCTGGCTCAAGCCGAGGAAGAAAGGTTGCATCATATATTCGGCTGCAAGTTAAAAAATAAATAAATAAATAGGCCGAGAAATTTAAGCAAAAGTCATTATGTAATTTAATGCTCTCCTGTTTTCTTCGACTGTGGCTGTACAAGAGTAGAAGTGATCAATAAAACACATTGTTTAGCTAATATTTTTACTTCATTCCATGCATAAAACAAGCAGCAGTGATTATTACTAATAAGATTCGATGTGACAAAAATGAAAAATAGCTGGCATAATGAGTAATTAATAATTACACATACCTGTTTCACTGATACAGTTAGCAAAGATCAGTATAATACACGGATTATTATGTTCCTAAATGACATGATATGAAGAGCATGAAGCAAACAAATAAAAAGAGCACCCATTGTTACTTATATATTTACAAATTGTACAAGAAAATTTTCGGTGCTTTTACAAAATAGCCGGCTTTCATGTGTCTCTTAAAAGCAGCCACGAATTAAAGTCACTTTGTTGGGATTTAATGCTCACTTAAGGCCCTCTGCACACGGGCCACTTTTCAGTGGACGGTGGCTGCCACTTTTTCGTGGCGTGAAATAAAACACCTGCTTCTGTGGAAGAGGACTGGCACCGTTGACGGTCCATTCCCTACCAATGGTCATGTGCCTATCCCAGGTCCTCTCCCTAACCAAGGCCACCTTCCTTCCCAAGGTTACATGCATACACAAGATCATTCCCATAATAAAAGCTACACCACACTACAAAGTCGTTCAGAGCTCGAAGTTCGCGAAAGGCTAAAGTTTGTACTAGGTAACGTTATTATTGTCTTGCCCCAGTGCCAGACACAGTGTCAAGTATTCCAAGCAAAACTGAACAGTCTGACTGATTCATTTATATATTTTGTTTATAGATAGCATGTTCATAGATTTTTCCTAGCAGTGACACAGTTCTTTGATAAATCAATGTTGCATGTTTTGTTAATGCCACTATATTTGACAGTAGGTTTCATAATTTTCAGAAAAAATCAAACATAATGATATTTTCTAAATATCTTTGGAACGTATTTTTGTGTTATACAGTTCATTTCAATGTAACATCCTTACACTTGCAAAAATACAGTGTATCATTTATTTTATGAAATGTGGTTAATTTTCTCACAAGTTCTCTCATTAAAATTCTTTCGGAACGTGTTTGTGTTTTTCTGTATTTATTTTAAGGTAACTGCAAGTCTTTCTTCTGTTGGTACACACTTCCTCATGTTTGTGTTCAGACGTGAAAGTGAAGGCCCAGCTGCAGTCAGCAGGTCATCAAAAGATGCACAGGTCATTCTAAAATAGTTTGTAAACTTCTCTGGGTACGCTCTTAAGTCGTCATACGGGGTATAAAATTGATCCCTGATAAGCCTATGGCTGATTATCGGGTGTACCCAGTACTTTCTTTTGCGTCTTTCTTTTCTTTTTTGAGGAGCACAGCGACGACACATGCCACCTCCTCGACATCCATGATGGAACTACCTGTGGTTGCCACGAAAAAGTAGCCCGTGTCCGGGGGTGCTAATCCCACTTAAGCAAGCGAGGACAGTCATCCTAACAAAAAATACAGTGACAGAGTACCATAGACTCGGGTCCCTACGTTGATGATAATGGAGTAAAGGATTACAGAGAGAGAGAGCAGGAAATTAAAACTGAGGGAGAAGTGTAATGAGAGAAAAAATTGCCGGGAGAGAAGGAAATGAAGGATGATTAGGGAAGTAGGGAAAAGAAGGGGAAGATGGGATCGGGATGTTGTTGTTGTTGTTGAACCCCGGCCAAGCCTGATTCAGCAAACCCGTCACCTGCAGGCGAACTGCTACCCTTGTAAGGTCGTCCCATTGGATGATGTTCTGTTTGCGTGTTAGTTTGGCATGTTTTATACTGGACTACTTAGATTAGAGGAACATGTTTTCAGCCTGTTCTGCGAACGAGGCACGTGTCATCTGCGATTCCACCCAACCCAAATTATAGCAGGTACATTAGGAGTACTGGGTGACGTCCTAATCTAAGCTTACCAAGGTGAACTAGATCATATCAATTTAAGGATACCTCTGATGGGTGGAGTTGGGAAGAGAGGCTTGGTGTGTGGTGTTCTGACTGAGGTGTTGTGCTGCCCTGTGCGTGAAATGAATATGTATTTCTTCATTCCTTGTGTTTTTGTGTCCGGAGGTGTGACGCTTTTGAGATGGGTATTGTAATTTTTCGTTGGTGATTGTTTTATGTGTCTGGTTGCGCTGTGTGACTTGATAACATAATGACAGGGTTGTTGTGCATCAGCACATGTTGCCATGTAGAACTGTGCACCACTCATGCTAAGATATTTTCTTACAGGAAGAACTTTAGTTTCGTAGTGGAAGTGAGGTGTGTTCACGATATTGGTGCAGCCAGTGATGATGCGTAGAACGTTAAGCTGTTTGTCTTGCAAGATGTTGTTGCATTATATAGGATGAGAGCCCATGCGGGGGAAGGTTGAGATCACTCACCTTATAGAGCAGGGACAGCTATTCCTTCTGTTGCCCTGAGTAGCCTACAAAGGAGTTCATAGGAAGTACAGTACACATAACAGAAGGACTGTTGGCCATGACTACGTTATCTGTTTTAAAAAGTTCTATTCTCCTATAACCTAACTAATGTGTAAGAAATAAAATAGAAAAGAGTGAGTTTTCCGCCATCCACCACACCATCCGGGAAAATCGACAGGAAAAAAAAAAAATACATGCTTGTTAGAAAGAACAAGCATGGAGATTTTATAGGAGGGGCAGAAGAGGAACGACTATGCTGTGTGTAATATCAATTCTACAGATCTGTAAAAGAAAGGGCGAACGCAGTCGCCGAATGTTTTCATTATTAAACAAACGTCTGAAATCCTTCAGCATACACTTCATCTGAGAAATAAACAAGACTCATCTATATCCCATAGTCTCAGAATATATGTTTATTCGAATTCTAAATGTATCAATGGTTTTTGCACTAGCTATTGTTGCTGGCAGCGATTTTGGATTAATCATCTAAGCGAATATTAACCTACTGTATCCGGTAACACATTTACTAGTATACTATTGCAATCTCCTGAGAGGTTTGTTCAGCTTAAGAGAGAAATATCGAAAGAGAGTGGATAGACATAGGATTAATACACCCCCTCACTACTATAGATGCTTCCTAAATTGAGTAAATCCCTCTGGCAACAGTAACAACAAAGTAAGAAGTACGTGACCCAGGTTCAAGGGGTTAAAGTAATTTTGCTTATATTAGTGCTGCATGTCGTTCTTTTGAGTTTCATTCCATTATTATTTTCTAGTTAGTGTATCATTCTTTATCTCGAACTGATTATCATATCAGGCTTCGTCATATTTGTTAAGAATGTTATATACTTGTATTAAATCTCCCCTTAGCTGTTGCGTTGTAGAGAAAATACTCAGTTTCATTAGTTGCCCTTTGTATGGTAAATTTCGCAGCGATGGGGTCATTTTTGTGGCTCTGTGCTGCACTCTTCCGTGTCTGCCTTCGTCCATAAGATTCGGGTGTTGTCTAACTAATGGCGTATAGAGTGTAAAGAGTACTCGTGCATCGGACGTTTTATAATCAGAGTTCCTTGCGATGAACCGAACATTTTGTTTCCCTCTTTATTATCGTTACCGATAGTAATTCCTAATTCCCTCTAGTCTTTTGCTTCCGACAGTGGGGCGTTAAACGTCTATCTGTCTATTGCCAGACGCCTTAATTAAGCAATGGGTGGCCACAATAAAATCGTTTCCCTGTCGCCCTATTTCCCGCCATTTCACTGCCCTCACCCCAGCTCACACACACCCTCCCTCATATACCTCTGCACCCCATTGCTCCATCTCATCCTCGGTCTCCCCCCTCCTTTCCCCACTCCCGCCACCTCACTCACACACACTCTTGCTCTCCATCCCCTCCACATGGCCAAACCACCTCATTGTATTCCTCCTAACGCTTTCTATCACATCCACATGAACACCACAACGCTTTTTCATTTCTTCATTTGTCAGTGTGTTTCTCCATGTAACTCCACATGCTCCTCTCAAAAAACTCATTTCCACTGTTCCCACTCTTGACTTGTGTCCTCCCAGCAAGGTCCAAGCTTCACTTCCATACGTTAGAGTTTGTATCACAATACTATCACGCAGCGACTTTTTTACTTCCATGTTCACTTCCCTATTTCTTTCCACTGCATTCAAAGAACCAGCTCCCTTTCTTCCTTGTTATACCATTTCAAGCACTTCATCTTGCAAACGTTCATCCTTAATCATCACACTACACACGTACTTTAATGCATTCTTGATATGCATAATTAATGTTTTTTTTTTACATTAAATTCCTTTACCATACATTTGTCCACATTGATTTCATTAGCTATTTTTCACTCCAATTCATTTACTTTTTATAGGTCGTTTTATATAGCTTCGTAGTCTGTTTTCGTATTTACTTTACTTCCAGTTTTCGTATCATCTACAAATTTCGCTACCTTAGAAACGAATTCATTTTCTAGATAACTGATACGGTACAAACAGTGAAAAGAACTGGTCCTAGAAATGACCCTTGAGGAACTCTGCTCGTTACCTCTAGCTAGTTTGATGATTTATCCTTTAATACTACACACGTCATGCGATTCTTCAACCAATGATCAATCCATAAACATAATTTGCTACAGAGGCTTTGGACTTTTACATTTTCTAGTAGTTTTAGATGAGGTACCCTATCGAACTTTTTCTGGATATCTAGGTAGATGATATCTGAAGGTATTTTTGCGTCCCAGTTATCGCATATGTTTGTAAAAGATCAAGGAAAGTGATAAGGCATATTCGGTTATCATGAAACCTGTGTTAATGATCTGTTACAGTTTATGTATATTAATTGATACCGTAAATTTATCTCGATCATTTTTTTTTTTTCTCAAAATCTGTATAGTACTGACAATACCTTTACTGGGCGGTAATTTGTGGAGTGTTTTTTTTTTCACACTTTTCAAAGATAGGTAAAAAATTAGCGAACTTCCAATGATTGGGTTATTGAATACAGTAGCTGTAGGAAAGGCTAACTGTCTGTAACATTCATGCAGTCTGCAAGGAGATAATTATCTGGTTTAGGCCAGTTGACGCTTTTGGTTCCGATATTCTAAAGATAATTTAACACATCATGTTCTGTCATTTGTTGGTTGATAGCTTATCATCTTATGGTCCTGAGAAAACTGATTGTGGGATGCAAATGTTTACAATTCTTTCTTTTGTGAAAAACACTACCATTGCAGTCGTTCAGTGTTGTTTCTGTCATTCAGTTATATATGGACGAGATCGTCTTCGAGCGTAGTTGAGGACTTGTGCTACCTATTTAATGTATTCCCTACTCCTCACACAAAAAAATATAAAATAAATAAAGTTTCATTTTGCTTCAGCAGAAATTTTTGCCTCATACTTTCCTTTAGTTATCCAAATAATTTTCATACCTGTCAATGTAATCTAAAATATTTAGTGATGTTATCATGATTTCCCCTAATACGCCGGTAGCATAAGGCTAGTGCTTTACATCTGGAGATGTAAGGTACGGTCTTGGAATTAAGTGTTATGCTATAGAATTAGGTCAATGGTTTGTATCTTGAGACGTAGGGAACATTCTAGAAACTAAGTATTATGCCTTAGGATTAGGGTAATGTTCATATCTACTGTATAGATGTGAGGAACATTCTGGAAATTCCAGCACGTCTGCTTTGTTTATTTCACCTTCCACTTTAGGAATTACATTTTGTCATTATTGTTAATGTTTTGTTAATTTAAATGCATTACTGCATGAAAAAAATGTAAGTTTCCACTAGGCTGTAGAATATGCATTACTGAATGTGAAAATATGAGCTCTCTCCTAGGCTGTAGAATACTCTGAGCTGTGTTAGTGGTCAGGACCGAGGGGAATTTATCCGGGACCTGTTACGCTTGCTGGCAGTTTGCCAAGAGTAACGGATGAAATGAGTGGTCATTTGGTGGCCAGTGAGAGAGCTCAGTTCAGTTCAGTCAGTGAGCCAGGGATTAGCACACCAGCAGTTCGTGAGTGACAGCGAGTAAGAGTCAGTAACGGACAGTCAATGAACAGTGAGTCTTTTAGTGAGTCAGTAGCAGGGGGACAGTTATAGAAAGTCAGTGAGAGAGTTAGTGAGTCAGACAGCGATAGTTAATCAGTGAAAGACTGAGTAGTCAGCAAGAGTCATAAGTGAGAGTCAGTCAGCCAGCGAGTGGACAGTGAACAAGTAGTACTGAGTGAAGGAGTGAGGTAAAATGAGAGAGAAAAGTCACAGTGTTTTGCAAGTGTACCTCAGCTGTGCCTAGAAGAAATATAACCTTTAAACGTTCAGTGACCTTCGATTAGCTGCCTGGCCTGTTTACTCATCTCTCTCGACAAATCATGCGACCGATGATTTCTTCAGTATTCTTTGACATGCAGGCCGGCTTATTAGGGTGCTTATTCCTTCAAGTAGCTCTGTGAATATTTTCCTGTGATAGACATCAACTGTCTATCTGTTTATTGCCAGACGTCTTAATCCCGTAAGGGGTGGCCACAAACAAATCCCCTGCATGTCACCCTGTCCCCCGCCATTTCACTGCCCTGGTCCTAGATCACCCCTCCCCCCCCCCTCATATACCTCTCCACTCCATCCCTCCATCTCATCGACTGATTAGTGAATATTTCCCATATTTCTTTGACATTATCCACTGTAGGTTAGTAAATTAATCCAATTGGTGTTGGAAATGTCATTTCTCATATTATAATACCGAAGTTAGTTTTTTTTTTAAGGTCAGGAACTAAATGATATTTATACTAGTCTTATAGGTGAAGTTAACTTTAAGTCAGATAATATTATGATAGCTATTTCTAACTTTTTACTATCACATAAATTTATCAGATCACTGTTGCTAGGGTTAGGTCGAGCATAATATTACCACGCTTTGGTGTATTCAATGCCTGACTTTAAAATGCATCATCTACCAGTTCTAACAACCTACTCCTTTCTTTGTCTGCTCACAAATTATTCCAGTCAGTAATCGGGTTATCAAGTCCCAGTTAAAGCCATCTTTATATTCTATTACTGATTATTTTTCGTCATACAATATTTTATGATTTTCCTTAGTTAACTTGGGCGGTCTATATATTACACCGAAATAAACGGGTTTATTATTCTCTGTGAAAATTCTACCTACAAGGAATTATGTGTTTCAACATCCAGTTTATAGATCTGCATTGCATTTATGTGGTTTTCATTTTATGTTTACTTGTTTTTTACAGTCACGATATTTCAAATATTTTATAGTTTTGTACGATACTGCTCCAATAAGGTGCTTCTCACGAGGTATATACCATAATTTTGTAATTATAATTATGTCATGATTTTCTGTAGTTACATTCGTAATCAATTCGTCTCGCTTTAAAATCATACTTCTCGCTTTCATATACATAATATTTATTATAAGGCTGTGAGACACACAAAAAATAACCCTGTTTAATTGCTTAAATCCTCAGTCGATATGATGGCACTCCCTCTCCACATATTCCCCAATTGTCTACTTGTACCTGAGGTGAGATCACATCTACCTGACTTACCTGGTGATCTGGTCTCACCTTACTTCCCCTACCACCATTGGCCTCAGGAACTGAATTATTAGCAGCTACACCATTAACTGTCCCTCTTTCCACCTGTTTATCACTACTTAGGGCGTGCTTAACACTATCATCTAGAAACCCTGCCTAACCTAGCTTTGTCTATACTATTGAGCTGAAAGCCACCCTAACCATATAAACCCTTGTCATGTCTAAAATTGTCCCAAACATAAACAAACCTCACACATTCCTTTCTACACAGCCCTTCTAGCATACTTTTAACTCATATCATTCTGTTGGAAATCACAGAACCATCGTAAAGTTTTGGTAACAGACCACGGACAATTAGCTTCACACGACATTCTCTGAGTTTCCTAATTGGGTCTTTAAACTTCCTAGGTATCTCTTCTGATCTGCCTGAAGCTACATTATTAGTCCCTATCACAGTAACGAAGAGTGAGTCCTTGGAAGTGTTGCTGACTAAGTCATCTCTCTGTCAAGTCCTGTAGCTTTTTTTTTTTTTTTTTACAGAAAATGAACAGAGGAAGGAAAAACGAATGAATAAAAATATAATGCATACCAGATTCCAGGTGTACTCCGTTCATAAAGATGTAACAGTTCGATTTCAACAGCCGTAGGTTGAAGTTTGGGAGGAAACTCTTCTGGGGAAGCGAGTCCCAAAGAGATGCAGTTCGGGGAACAAAATTCCGATAGGCAGGAGTTCTGCAATACGGGAGTGTGTCAGTCCAGTCATGAGCGCTACCAGATGCCCTTGTAGCTTGGGGGAAGGCGTGGAGAAGTGATACTATGTATGCAACTTCGTCTGAGCATTTACCATAAAAGTATCTGTAAAATAATTCAAGGGAGGCAACATTCCTTCTTACTTGTAGAGGAGGTAGTTCATTTGTGATAGCAGGGTTATTAATATGATTCTTACAACTTCGTTCTGAATTTTGTCCAGTTGTTTTAGTGCAACCTCTCCACATCCACTCCACAAGGATGAACAATATTCGAGCTGAGAGCGCACATAACTCTTGTAAATTATAGCTAACTGCACGTCAATGAAGAAGTTACGGATTCTGTACAATACTTCAAGTATCTTTGAAGCGGTTTAAGCAAGTGGTCTAACATGAGAGGTCCAGTTGAGGGTATTGTTAAGTGAAACACCGAGAATTTCAATACCTTTTGAGATAGGAATATTTGCAGCAGTGAAGGTAATACAGGAGTCAGTCAGTATATGTCTATTAGTAAACTGTATATATTTGTTCTTTCTAGTGTTTAATGACACAGGGCCCCTTTCCAATAAGTATAGGGCCCGGAGTATGGGGCCCTATAAGTATAGGCCCGCAGTGGCCTTCAACCGGCGGGTCATAGCCCACTTGAATCCCATATATAAGATGTACAGTCACGAAACTTTCCACCTGGGCCACCTAGCCGCGAGAGGTGGTAACGGGTGCTGGCAACAGTATATCTGTTTGTTCGTGTGTACCTGCTCGACGAAAGTTCGGATCATCAACTCTCTTCGTCCGTAGTGAACCTCCGTCAGAGTTAGAGTTCATCCCATAGATGGCTGGGTACGGAGTTGGAGGGGAGAAAAATGTCTCTGGAGGAAGGCGGATTTCCCATCGGCTCAGCCAGTTGCATGAATCTGGTCGCACGGAAAACGGTTGTGTGCCACAGGTCGGGCTGACCAAGGCCAAATAAACATGACTATATTAATTTTATAATAAGGTATTATATATATAATAATATGATATAAATATATGCTATTATACATAATACAATAATATATATTTTACTATACTTATGTGGCCTTGGTCCGTGCAACCATTGGCACACAACAATTCCATGCGACCGGTTTCCTGCAACTGGTCGAGCCGGTGGGAGAGCTGCTTAAGGGGGAAGCTTGGAATAGTGAAGGCCAGGGTAGGCACCGGACGGGAGTTGGGGAGGTTACGTTATTTGTACTGCTAGTGATGATAATTGCCAAACTAGTTATTGAGATCCATTTGCATTCTGCTAAATATTTGCATTCTTAACAACATTAAACATTTCCTTTTCTATGTTGTTTTTACATTCTTACCATAACATGTTAATGAACTATATACTGGAATCGCTCCAAGCCTCTCTCTCTCTCTCTCTCTCTCTCTCTCTCTCTCTCTTGATGTCAGTAATTCCATTTCATAGGGTTATCACTTAATAACACTGTCAGTATAGGTTGAAGAGGAATGCATTTACCTAACATCTACGTCCAGTTACAAGTAAGATTACCTGCCATATTCACATCATGACACTGACCAATAAACATTAGGACGATGAACATACACTGTTAACGGTTGCTTATTTACTCGTTGGTAGTACTTCAGGAGGATGTTTTTATATGTTCTGTGGTGCACCACGAAGAGGTAGGAGGTTAAAATACTGCCACCTCAACAGGCAAAGAGTTTATGCATGCTGTTGTCGAATGTGACTCTTATATCACCTATGATAATGACATACCGTATCATATTTCATAAGACTGGTCATTACAGCACACCTTCATAGTCCATTCATCTAACGAATGGCAGAATTATACATTGCAAGGAAAAATGATTGTGAGCGGTGCCGCTTACGTTTGAGGTCACACATTTACAGGCTCATCGATTATTCACCGAACAACATTATCTCACATTATAGCAAGATGAAGACACCACCTCTCCATCACAGTATGCAAAAGCTTCCAGTCATTTTAAGCACAGCTGCTATTGTTTCATGAATTGCTGGGACATTATTATCACCATTTCCTGTGATATTGCTTATGTGATTGGTAAATGCAACATAACGAACATGAAATTATCATTACAGGCTGGAACACTGATTTTTTTTTTTTTTTTTTTTTATCCCACGAACCTAGGCTCCTTAGCGCCGGTCACCGAGGCCCGAGGTGCGAGGATATGTGATGTTGGTTGCTGACTGGTTGCTACAAAGACCTAGGGCATAAGATAAAGGCTTGGTGTTTAATAGGAGAAACCCATCTCTCCTGACGGGGGTGGAACCACGTCACACGGATCGGCTGGCGGAAGCGTTAACTACCACGTCACTCACAGTACTGTTTCACATATATAATATATATCAACTATTAAAACAATTGTCTTGTTTGCATTGCAAGCACAGTGATCTACGTAATGATTAAGTGATGAGATGCTTAGGTTTTCAATTGTTAACGAAAGGACTCATGACTAGCTGACTCGAGGCAGTATTCTGCCTCAACGAACGAGTTTCAACCTCCGACATCTACAGTTCCTATCACTCCTACTTAGTTTAAATTAACATCCACCCAGTGAGTACACTTCTAACGATTAATGACCTAACTTATCTAATCATGTCCCTCAAGAATGGTATTTCAATAGGTTTAATCGAGACTGCCCCAGGACTGGCGAAATGCAAAACGAACAGACACCGGTATCTATTATTCTACCGTAAGGGCCGGTCACACGACGGTTCTTCCCCTCAATATTCAGCAGACAGTTTTTAGCCATGGGTTTATCATGTAATGAAAAAAGAATACGTTTATATGTATGTAATATATACAACGATGCGGTCTTTTATATTATTTTACTTATTGTTTTCAATGCTCGCATTATCCAATACTTTCAAGAAGTTCCTTTGAAATTCTATCGGCTAAAAATTGTCAACTGAATATTGGGATGAACTCTGACTGAGCGTCACTACGGAACACGAGAGTTGATGATCCGAATTTTCGTCAAGCATATACACACGAACAAACAGATACACTGTTGCCAGCAACCGTTACCCACCTCTCGAGGCTAGGTGGCCCAGGTGGAAAGTTTGGCGACTGTACATGATATAGAACTAATTTGATTAAAAGCAATGATGTGTTACATTGTGTTGACATTTTTATTTCTTACATTTTAATATTATGATATGTAATATTTGATGACATTTGGCCATTGCAAAACAATTACAGTAATATATATATATATATATATATATATATATATATATATATATATATATATATATATATATATATATATATATATATATATATATTGATTACTAAAATATGCAAACATTTCTATAAATTTGGGGGCCCACTGATGACTTTGGCCTGGGGCCCACAAGTAGGCAAATCCTGCCCTGCATGGAATATCAAAAATATAATTTCTAAATCCATCATAGTCTGTCCTATCAAAATACCATCTGGTCACTCTGACAGGTTCAGACCGTTAGGGTTTGGGCAACTGACTAAAGAGGCTTTGATGAGATTTTGGTCGGAGGATCCAAGTGGAGACAGTACTTCTATCCTCTATTGATCTGGGTTATTTGTCCTGAATAGATCCAAGAGGTGGGTGGTGCGGTCAGAATTATCTGGTATCCTGGTTGGTTGTTTTACCAGTTGCATGAGATTAAACGATTCTGCAAACAGTTCACATTCCAGACTGGTACTGTCATTCCTGGCAGAATGCAATATCCGCTAGAGCGGATAATGATCAGAGGAAAAAGCGAACAGAATTCAGGTAAGTACTAAAACCCCGGATATTAGTGAAATATAGGAACGAACCCGCACATCTCCCCTGGCGAGCATGAGAACTTGCAACAGTCTCTGCCGGCACAGTCACTTGACTGCGACCAAGAGTGCCCTGTGGCGCCAATCCTACCCTGCCGGTGGTGGCAATCAGTGGCACTACTGAATTTGGTGAAAATAATGCAAAGGGGATATGGAAACAGAACGCGTGATGTCTAATGTGTATGTGGTGTGGTGTACTGTAGATACTTGGAGGTAGAGGTATTATGAGAGTACGCTGTCCTACTCACTGTGTTACTGAAAGTACTGAAAATGTTCAGCAAAGGGAGATAGGAACAGGTCCTGAGGGCTTGTAAAACGAGAGTTCCAGCTCTCCCTGTCATCAGCTTACCATCCACCTCCGGAGTACCTCCCTGTTCGACTGGAGCTACAGTCTACATACAGGAAAGCAAAAATCTTCCTTCTAGAACGTATAGTACAAAATTCCTCCTCCTTCTGCCTGATCAATGAATCCCCGACAAGTAAGGGACTAGGCTCATCCTGCACTTCTTTCCCAAGTAACTGAAATCTGTTACTAGTACTGTAGTTACACTCTAATCAGTGTTACTTGCCTTAGCCTCGCATCCTTCCATAACTGGCTGGAAACCATTAGCCACATAGCTTGGTCTCACCCTTATCAAGGATAGTTTCTAAATTACCTGCCTTGCCTAATAATTTCTATTTCCCCTTCCTCTACATGCACTGCGTTAGCAATCACCATTCCAACCTCATTCTCCCAACCATTCAACCTGTCACTTAACACATCAATTGCCTCACTGTTTTTTTCTTATTTTATTATTTCTAAACTAAACCTACTTGCTAACTCATAAACTAAGTGAAGTCTCCTATAAACTCCTTAGAACACACGCAGCTGGAGAATCATTGGGCAGGTACCATCTTAATCTTGGGCTTGGGATAGTTCCAAAGCACATCTTCACCTAAGCAGATCAGAGGTGAGTACTCTGAGTCTGGGTACACTATATCGTGATGACTTGTTAATGGTCCTTAAAGGGAGACATAGATGTCCCCAAGGATATTATTGGAAGGGGTGTGTGGCACTGGTACATTGCTAAGTGTGATGTTAGCGGTGTTCTGGTGCTCGTTTTCCTTGCTGGTTACATGGGTAATGGTGAACTTTACTGGAAAGAACGTCAGCGTGTTGTCCTAGACTCAAGCCTGAAGTGTCTTAAGGTAGTCACTGCAGTGAGCAAGCTGTGTCTGCGATGCAGTGTGCAGTTCGTGTCGCATGAGGCAATGTTTTGGGTGTCTGAGGTATAGGCATGGCACGCATGTTTAAGTTGAATAGTATGATGAAAGAATGGAGCCCTGTGGACCTCATAAATGTTTCATGTTCATGGTGACTTCCCTTACAGTGTAACATGTACTTGTCTACCAGGGAAGTAGCTGGAAAGCCAGCAACTGGTCTTGTTCTCCATGTCTGTGTTGTAGATTTTGGTAATTATATTTTTCGACGGGATGGCATCAAAGGATTTACTAATGTCTGCTATTATAAGAAGTGTATTTTGTGTGGGTCTCGCAGAGTTGATATCATCAGATGCATGTTGTGTTAGGTTGCTTGTATGTGGAGTGGAATGTGCTAAAACCTTGTTGTGGGGGAGGAAAGGAGCAACAGGTGTGACTTTATGAACTGGGTGTCCACTACCTTTGATAGCATGCTGAGTAGTGTTAAGGGTATGTACGAATAACGGTGTGTTGGGTCTTTGCTTGATTAAAGGAATGGTGGTGGTGGTTCCATGTTTCCAAATGTTGGGAATGCACCAGTGTGCATATGAGTAGTTGCTGATGTATGTTGGTCCCTGGATATCATTTAATCCTAAATGTTTTATGTGTAGGTTGTTCATGCCATCTTATCCGGTGATGTAGAGTTCTTTGTTTTCTTGGTAATTTTACGTGTTTTTTCTGAGCTGAACAAGAGGTGTGAGGAGGGAGGAGGGAGAAAAAGTTAAAGTGAGAAGAAGGAATGAGAGAGAGAGAGAGAGAGAGAGAGAGAGAGAGAGAGAGAGAGAGAGAGAGAGAGAGAGAGAGACCTGAGATGCTAGGTTTGTGTGAAATGGAGAGATGTGATACTAGAGGATGCTGAAACAACCTATCAAGCTAAAAAAAAAAGAAAAGTTTTGATCTGAATGAGAGTCAGTTGACGCGAATATGGTCGAGTATGATGTAATTTGATGTCGTCGAAAATGTTGTGGAAAAGAAACAAAGATGGTAAGGAAATGGAAAAGATACGAAATTGCTTAAGATAAGAACATATGCGATAAGGGAAGAGTGCAGTAGGATAGTATATAGGAAAAAGAAAAGGCATATTTGAAAATACAGAGAAGCAGAAGAGAAAGAGCTGATGCCAGAGAAAAATGAACAGAGCGAAGAAAATTGAGCTGAAGATAAAGTTGAAAATTGTTAGAGCAGTGGGAGAAAGGGAAGAGAGGAGCAAGTAGTAGATAGTTAGAGGGAAAGGAAAGCGGGGAGAATTATGGTACAAAAAGGGTGGCGAGAGAGAGGGGAGCTTGACGCTACCTGCAGAATTGCTGTGAACTGCTGAGGGGATTAAGAAAGACTGATAAAACTGGTCCGTTTACAGTGGGGAGTCAGGCACAGAGCGGATACAACTTTGGCTAACTACTGTGTGTGTGTGTGTGTGTGTGTGTGTGTGTGTGTGTGTGTGTGTGTGTGTGTGTGTGTGTGCATGTGTGTGTGTGTGTGTGTGTGTCTGTGTGTCTGTGTCTGTGTGTGTGTGTGTGTTCCGGACGGAGTCCAACGAGGTACTGTTTTTGGTCGAGTTTCACTGTTTCTCTTTTAGCAACATTACGGAAAGACGGCTGAATGAAATTACCTGACTCTTTCAGGACATGTGGGCACTGGTCCCAAAAGAAAGTGATTAAATTCTGGAGGTAACTGAGTGACCCTGAATGGTCAAAATCAAGATCACGGATTTTCAGAGGGCAATAACTTGAAACTGGTTGAAAATAGAGATATTTACTATTATCAGCATACAGGAACTCCCATCTGGGCTTTCCTTTAGCACCAAAACCTTTGACCATGAGTGACCTTGAAAGGTCAAACTCAAGGTCACCGTTATTCAGGGTGCTACAACTCAAAACTGGTTGAACATAGATATTTACTGTCATGATCATATAGGAAGTCCCATATGGATTTTTAATCGGTACCATGACCTTTGACCTTAAGTGACCTGGAAAGGTCAAACTCAAGGTCACGGATATTCAGGGGCTATAACTCGAAACTGGTTGAAGAGGGATATTCACTATTAGCCTATCGGGATATAGAAAGTCTCATATGGGCTTTCATTTGGCACCATGACCTATGACCTTGAGTGACCTTGAATGGTCAAATGCAAGATCACGGATTTTCAGAGGACTAAAACTTGAAAACAATTGAAAATATAATAACTGCTGTCGGGCGAGGTTTGTTCTGCCTGGCACTACAAGTTTTGGTGTACTGGTATTTCTTTTCAGTTAAGACAGGCCTGATAATCTACATCGCGGAGCCGGTATTATTACCAATTTAACCGATGTCTTTGGAACAAATCTTCTCACTTCAATCTTCTCCTCATCAACGGCTTCACCCTAATGTAACTACTCCCTTCCCTACCACTGCACAAGCTCACGACCACACACCCACGGGACTCCAGTCACCACGTGCGCCCAAACCTATGACCTTGGCCTCCCGAAATTCTTCCTCAGGTCTCAACTATACTCCCTTTTTCCTTAAGCAGCTGATGTTAACCCAAATCAACCTACCTTCACTCATGACATCCCCCATCTCATCTCTCAGACCCACCTCACACCATCTAACCTAACAGCACCTAGCCAAATCTAACCCCAACCCTAACCAAATCTCATCGAACCGATCCAAATCTCACGTTATATCACTTCATGGAATCTAACCAAAACTAATCCAACTAAATTTCACTTCATATAATCAAGACGAGCCTAAAGTAATCTGACCAAACTCACAGCATGGAACCAAGCCGAACCTAACTTAACCTGTGCATGCAAATCTTTCTCAGTCCTGACTTTATATAATTAAACAAAGCCTAACACAACCTAAGCCAACATAACTTAGCCAAGCTCCCCCCTTTTTTTTTTTAACCCAACCTAGCCTGATGTAACCTGAGCTAATAGGATCTGACTCAAGCTCTGTTCATCTAACCTAATGTACACCCACTTCATGTAACCAACCTACTATTGACTTGCCTAGTATGTCAGTACAGAACTGAGATAATCATAGTCTCATCTAATAAAACACAACATACCTTAAACTTGCCTAACCTCACTTCATATCATATAATCTATCATAACTCTGCTTCACCGGTCTAAGCTGGATTCTTTTAAACTACCTTAACTTAATCTACCCAAACACATTCAAGCCTAACTCAGCCTAGTCTAACCAAAACTTGACTTAACCTATCCCACCCAAACCTAATCTCGTTTCACTAGCCAAAACTAGCCTAACCAAATTCAGCTAAACGTAATCTTACCACACATAACCTTAACCAGTCTAATCTACAGTAATCTATTCTAACGGAAATGCTGGCTTAGTGTAACTCGGTAAGTATTCCTTCTTCGTCTCATTCACATCCGTCCTTTCATCCCTCTAATTTCCAGCACCCATAGGGACGCCTAAACCCAGTATGTGTCCGCAAGTGTATCACTTACTCAGTCACTAGTTCACTGCACGTCTGAAAGATAAAATCTGGAAACTTGCAAACGTAGAGTTTTATAAACATAGTGCGTATTTGTAATGAGGAATGAGGGAATTGTTGGGGTGACAGGTGTACGTCCAGGCTGTGTCAAAAGTGCGTGTGGTGTGAATCATAAGCGTGTTTGAGGGGTATGTTCAGAGACACAGCACACCCTTTGGGATGTGTTCGTGTGGTGGGTACGGTTATGTTGGGTGTGACTATCAAAGGCTCATGTTATCTTTTCTTCCCTTTTCCTCATTTTTTTCTCCAAATTTACTTCCTATAGACATTTGCTTCATCATTTCTTTTCCATACCACACTCTCTCAACCTACAAACCATTGAATAAGCTTCATCTTTTTAGGCCAAGAACAACAAGTTTACTTATTTCTTGCTAGTTCCAGATGATTTTGTTCAAATTAGGAATGATCTGTAGTGCTGATGGGGTTTGTCAAAGTATTATCTATCCCCTCACATTCAGGAAGTCTAGTTTAAGCTGCATTCAGTCGTCTGGATATACTCACGCACATACTCAT
Organism: Coenobita brevimanus; assembly: GCF_032717465.1. Classification (NCBI taxonomy): domain Eukaryota; kingdom Metazoa; phylum Arthropoda; class Malacostraca; order Decapoda; family Coenobitidae; genus Coenobita; species Coenobita brevimanus. The sequence continues at coordinate 27,168,320 of NC_137008.1, read as the reverse complement.
TCTCAAGGGGTAGACATCTTATCGCCAAAGAGAATAACATCACTCACCTTCCGACTCTACTCGCATGGATTTCTCTCCTCAGACTGGCAGGCAGCAACTCTTCCCATCCCAAGTAACTCCAAGCCAAAACAGTCGACTTGCACCAGACATAATCATGACTTTCCTCTTGGTTTCTACCAGCGATAAGCGGGATCAACCTCAAGGAAACATAACACGTGTCCGTACCCGACAGCTGAAGTTGGCGTTTACGTATTTTGCAGTTAACTGATCTTGGTTCCGTCTAATGAAGCAATTGCTCACTACGCACCCGGCTCATATTAGTGATACCCAGTGATCAGAGAAGGCATTTAGTAGTAAATGGATTTATTCACGGTTTCAAAATAATTCTGTCAATGTCTCACAGTCATAAGGGAAGACAGGGATGCGACAGGAATATCTATCGGACTCTGCAATGTTATACATCACATTACCAAACTAGACGGGCACTCAGTGGAGGGCATCTCTCTGACAAGGTCAACGTCATCTCCAACCCACTCTTCACAGTAGGTTAGTTTTTCTCATCACTGATTAGGGTTTAGCAATAAAGTGTTTTCGGATCCAGAACTGTGATCCAATCTGGATCGGTCCCCAAAGTTAATCGATTGTTCCCTGGGACATGGGCTATCTACCCACTAAATTTGGTCCAAATCTCTCCTTCATTTTTCTTTAGTAATCCTGCTAACGAACAAATTAACAAATAAACAAACAAACAGGGTTGAGGACATACTCTCCTTGTCCGAAAGACTTAAATGGTGTTTCGCAAAAAGTGTTTACCGGATCCAGAGTCTGTGATATGATCCGGATCGGTCCCGAAAGTTAATCGATTGTTCCTGGTACGTGGGCTATCTGCCCACCAAATTTGGTCCGATTCTCATTTTAGTTTTGAGTAATCCTGCTAAAACTCAAACAAATAATGGTGAATAATATCATCCTTGTCGGAGAGAATTATGTGAATCACTCCAAGACATTTGAGTCCTCACCTCTGGAGGTAGCAACACAAAGAGAGAGAGAGAGAGAGAGAGAGAGAGAGAGAGAGAGAGAGAGAGAGAGACTGCATTCAAAAGTTTAAAAGATTCTATTCCATTTTTTTCTTTATTTTCTCTCTTGGCTGCTCTCTTGATTTCTTTCTTCAAGGCAACTGGTTCATAACGAGCATCTAATGGCTTAAGTTTGGTCGTTGATGGTGACGGTGCTGAAGGCGGCTGTGTGAGAGAAGAGAGTTTGGTTGTACACATACGGTACGATCAAAACAGGATCAGGCACAAGGGATAGCAGTGATACAGTAAATGACCAATACATTTACTGACTTTCAAAGAATATTAATTTCATCCATCCGATTACTTACTTTTGCGTAAGATTCTGGCTACTGGCAGGCGATATTACTCAGGAGAGTGCCACGGTACTGAAGGAGCTAGAGAAGGTTCATTCCTACGACTTAAGTTTGCCCAGTTTCTCCTGAGTTGAAAAAAAGTAATCTGTGACTATCTACAACAATATTCATAAAGAAGAAAAATCATTCTTGGATTGAAGGACTGATGGGGCTGGTTTGTTTTCAGTTTTATATACAAATTATTGTTATGCATACCTTGGGTGACAGAAAATGTCTCCATGAAATGATATTGTGCATGAAGCAGCCCTATGAATACCAGACATTTTGCAGCATCCATCGTCGGTAGTGCTAGAATATGCGCCGACACTATCTCTATCGAGTGTGGGTGTGTGGTAGTTACATTCGAGATATTTTATGTTTAACTCCCACCTATAATTTCAGTAATGACACGAGACCGATCCAAAGCTTGGCCAGGGAGTAGTTTGTGGATGTGAGGTTCGTTTAAACAGGCTTAAGTTTCACAACAGTGACATGTCCTGCAAACACGCTCACTAATTCCATTAAACCAATTTTGAATGAGGTAGATGTACTGTACACGCTTAAGTATGAACAGAGTATTAATGCCGTAACGGTAACGTATGAGGCTTTGTGGCACGAACGATCGCTGCTGGGCATCAGGGAACTTACTGCTTAATTTATGCCCGATCTCAAAAGCCTTTAAATTTATAAGGTAACTGTAGTATCTCTGGTTATGATTTATTAGTACTGTAAATCAGGTCAGTTCAATGTATTAATACTGTGTTCTTCCTGCTACTAGATGATTTGTTTCAAATCACAAGAACGCCCAAATGGTGGCGTAGGGCTTAAAAAGAGGTTAACAGGACAAAGACTGATTCTCAGAGCCTTTTATCTGATAAACTAAATATTGGAGAAAGAAAGAGTATGATGTTTAAGGTGGCAAATCAGACGAAGAAGGAGAACAGGGATATCATAGGTGGGCAGTGTGTGAAGAATGAAGGAGGAAAGGAAGTGGTGAACACTGGGGATTTTAAAGACGCCTGCAGTGAGCACTACAACCGGTTGTTGAACGGGGTCTTTGACTGGGACAGGGAATGTTTGGAGCCAGCAGATCAAGTGTTTGGCCCTTGGCCTTTGACGCAGCTTCTGTGAGCAGGGCAATAGATAGGATGCAGAGGGTGAAGGCAACAGGTGTGTCTGTGTTGAATGCAGAAATGTTGAAAGCCTCAGGAGATATAGGAGTGGGATTAGTCACAGATTTGATAAATACGATTATATATGAGTGTGTTGTCCCAGATGATTGGCTGAAGAGTGTAACTGTAAATGTGTACAAGGGATAGGGTGATGCCCTGGAAAGAGAAAAATATAAAGGCTTTTGGACCAAATAATGAAGATAATGGAGAGAGTTCTAGAAGGTAAGATTAGAGAAAGAGTGAATATTGATGAGATGCAGTTTGGGTTTATTGCCGGCAATGGGACCACTGATGCCATATTCATTGTTCGACAGCTTCAGGACAAATATATGGGAATGAACAGGGAATAGTGCTATGTTTTTGTTTATTTGGAGAAGGCCTTTGACAGAGTCCCTAGAGAGGCGGTGAAGTGGGCAATGAGAAAGCTTGGGATCGAGGAGTGACTGGTCATGAATATGACCATGCATGTGGGTGCTCACACCCAGGTAAGGGTGAATAGACTTTTGAGTGAGGAGTTTTCCGTGAATGTTGGTGTGCTTGAAGCTCACTCTCGTGACATCAGAAATGGACTCCTGTGGGAGATGTTGTATGCTGATGATTTGGTGTTGACTGCAGCGAATGAAAGGGAGGCAGAGGAAAGATTTAGGAAATGGAGAGATGGTATGGGGCACAAAGGCTTAAGAGTAAATGCAGATAAAACAAAGATGGTATCTCGGTCTGGGGACGGTACTCTCAAAGAAGAGGGGGAGTGGCCATGCGCGATTTGCCACAAGGGCGTGGGAAGTAATTTCATCACGTGCAGTGTTTGTAAATTAATGGGCGCTTAAGAGATGTTATGGTATTAGAGATAGACTGCCAGATAACCCTGATTTCATATGTGCGGTGTGTTGGGGAGAGGATGTGGAGATTGTCAGGGGTGAAAGGACTGAACTTGCTGGTGAGTCCCTTGAGTGTGTGGAAGAATTTTGTTATTTGGGAGACATGTTATGTGCTGGAGGTGGGGCTGGAGTGAGGAGTGGTTGGAAGAAGTTCATGAACCTGTTGCCTCTCCTGACATTGACAGGGCTCTTCTCCGTGCTAAGGGATTTTTGTATACGGCATGTGCTAGGAATGTAATGCTGTATGGTGGTGAGACCTGGGCAGTAAAGGAAGAGGATATTCGCAGGCTCAAAAGTACAGAAAAGGCAATGATTAGGTGGATGTGCAGTGCGTTCCTGAGTGCGGGGCCTGGTGGGGCTAGGGTTGCGATGGAAGAGTTGAGAGGTAGGATGGGACCGGAGTATATTGATATTGTGTTCAGAAGGGGTAGATTAGATGGTTTGGGCATGTGGAGAGGATGGGGTATGATAATTGGGTGCAGAAAGTGTGAAGTGTTAATGTTAGGGGTAGGGTTGCGAGAGGCAGACCGAAAAGTACCTGGGACGAGGTCACTGAGTGTGACCTCAGGAATAACACCAAATAGAGAAGCTGCCAGAGATCAAGCAGCATGGAAAGCGGCCATTAGGTGATCAAGGCCGACGCATGCAAACATGCTGGAGCCTTCACAAACAAAACGAAACGATATAACCCCTCCTGTTTGAAAAGTTGATCTTGAGTTTGAACAGAACCGTCTGCCGGGAAAATGAATAAAACTAAAAATATTCACCCGGTTTCACAGAGTTAATCTGGTTGGGAGAGGATAAGATTTAAAAAATGTCCCTTGGAGTCATTAACACCACATTCTTATTGTTGTCAGACAATTTAAGTATATTTAGGAAGGATCTCTAATAGTGAATGGGATTAATGAAGACTGTGTCCAATGCTTCTAGTTCAGCTACTCTCACTTAATATGAATAAAATCGTCTGGAAATGGCCAGAATTCTGTATGTTGACATCCTTTTGGGTGAATCAGTTACGGGTCACGGTTATATTGCTGTTATTGAATACTCCACATCTGAGTTAGGGTATGAAATAGAAGGGATATGAGAAACCAGCAAACATTTTCCGTCTATGCAGACATTATTGAAATGTGTGACACCTTTAATTAATCAGTTTCATAGATTCTTTAACGGAGTTACGAATGTAAATCGCAAACAAACTTATTTAGCTATGGATTTTTTCTGTATTTAATTTGTTTGTTCTTCCTTTATTCGGTATTATACTCACCTGTGCTCGCTCACGTCAGTAAGACTCAGCTTCATTAAGGCAACACTTTTAGGCTTCTAGGACTTACATACTCTTAGGTCAGCAAGATAGTTTGCAGCAGCAAAATACTAGAGTAATTAATCAGTTATGGGAGTTACAGGCTTGTTGGAACTTGTGCTGTTTCATCTCTTCTGACTCTCACCTTCCCATTAGGACAAATATTCGTATTCCTATACCAAGAGAGGCATAATATGTTCCTCTACCCATATGTGATGCTGTGTGTTAAGATTACCAGAGCAGAGGGTTACGGCCATGCTCTTACTGTGAAGTAGACCCAGAGGATTGTTAGGACGGATTATCGCGGCAGCTGTCGGTATGAGGTGGACTTTTTTCTCGCTTTCTCAAAGGAATTTCATACGACCTCTTTATTAGCAATTTCTCCTTCTTACCCTCTTGTATTTTGATGATGCTATTGGTCTCTGTATTATATAGCTCCCCACAACCGATCTTCCTTCGAGCCTCCATCCCTCACTTGCTGCGCAACTCACAGATTCATTCATTTACCTTTAGCATTTCTCGCATCCATTCGGCTCGACACTCTTGGTTTCTGGAATATTCGGTGTGTCCATCAAATTAGTAACAGTTCCGACCCGGAGTGAATCTGAAATGCAATCTCCATTACCATGGTGATGAGAATTTCCATCTCCCGTCCTCGTTTGGTCGTTGCCAGTTTCCAACGGTTCAAAGGGAATCCATTTCCGCAACATCTTTTCTTTGTTCTTGTCGTACATAATGAAGGCCGAGTAAACATCAATCGGAAGCTGATATACACTACGGGTATAAAGAGCTATGGGCACATTATAATTGTGAATTTTGCATGGGTAACACAAATTAACTCTCAATTAGTTCTTGTATTCGTTTATTCTTGCTATCTCTTGGCTATTTCATTCAGATTTGGAAGATATGTTTGGAACTGCAGAGAATAGACACAGCTCTCATTAACCCATTAAGTAAGGGTAGGTCTTCTTTAAGGTGAATAAAATCATCTGGAGATAGCATTAATATACAAAAATTTACCCCAGCAGCGTGAAGGAATGAAATCATCCAAGATGGTCTGAAAATGCACCAAAATCTTAATTTCATAGAAGAAAAAAAAAAAAAAAGAAACTTTCGAAGTGTACAACCCCGCAGCCAACAAAAGCGTTACGGAAGAAAATTTTGCATTTGTCTTTGACCTTGACCTTCATCAGATTAGTCTCAAAACTGACTTACGCCATTCTTGCCTAGCCTTTAACCCTTCCACCATTCGTTTTTATTGCATAACAACTATGTGAGTTGACTTAGTCCAGTGACCTTGCCTTTCCCCGTGATCGTGACATTTGCCTGATTATTCTCAATATCGAACCGCGTTATCCATCTTTTAGCCTGAATCCTTCCACAAAGCTTATTCTATATCAGATGAAATGATTTAAGTTGACGTTGCCACGTAACCTTGAATTTTGGCCAATTGTTTACAATAACAGTGGGTCAGCATTTCATGTGATCCTATATTAGCTCCAACTATTACTGACATTTTGCTTGTCCACAGATCCGGGAACGAAGTTATATCTTGCCCTGTGACCCTCACCTTTGACTAATTGTTCTCAAACTTGAATCCTTTCTTGCCTGATCCTAAACCATCCACCAAGTTGGTTCAGATCGGACAAAACTAACCTGTCCTTGCAGTGTAACCATGGAAATTGACCCTTCCCAGTGACTTTGAACTTTGAATGTTCCTAAACAGGCACCTTCCTTTATTCTAAACGTTTCCATAAGGTTAGGCTTAATATGATGAAATCCGTTTAAGCTTCTCTTCCTCTATTACCTCTGTTCTATTGTTCGCAAAAGCACAAGGTTTACTCGATTGTGGACTCTCAACCCATCCACCAAGTTTGGTTGTATTTGCGAACACACACACACACACACACACACACACACACACACACACACACACACACACACACACATTATATACTGTATATATATATATATATATATATATATATATATATATATATATAGATAGATAGATATATATATATATATATATATATATATATATATATATATATATATATATATATATATATATATATATATATATATATATATATACTTAATTATAACTAGCATACACGCGTCAGACTTTGACCTTGCCCTGTGACCTTGGCCTTTCACGTAATGTTCTCAGCATTAAATCACTTCATTTTTGCCTTGCCCTAAGGCTTCATTAAGTTTGGTTTCAACTGGATTTTTAACAAATAATTTTTTTAGGCCAACGTTTGACCTTGGCCTGTGACCTTAAACTCTGACCTATTGTTCTGAAAAAAAAAAAAAAAAAAAAAAGGCTTACTCATTCCATGATTCACAGCACTTCCACCAAGTTTAATCCAAATCAGGTGAAAATAGTTCAAGCTGACACTGTCCTGTGACCTTGTATTTTAACCTCAGACACTAGGATCCTTGCCCTGTTTCGTTAACCTTTCATTTTTCTCGAAGATAAATGGACCTTTTTTCCTGCCTTACCCTCAACCCTTTCATAATGTTTGGCGTAAATCAGGTAAAAACTGTTTATACTGATCTTGCTAGGTCAGGTTTTGACCTAGCTCTTTGACCTTCACCGTTCACCTTTAGTTCTAAAAAACATTTTTTTTTTTTTCTGTGGCTGATCCTCAAACCCTCCACCAAGTTCTTATGGGCCTAGGGGAATTCGTAACGCTTCTGTAGCGATTTATTTGGCATATTTGTTTGTACGCCTCGTTTCTCTTTTTCTTATGGACATACTTTGCATTAATAACTTATGCACTGGTAAGGAAGGGGTGCTTAGACAGTTCAGTGTTCTCTACAAGACGACCATTAGTTACAAGAGATGGCATTGCTAGGCTGTCGAGAATTATTATTATTATTATTTTTATGCTAAGAAGAAGGAACCAAAGGCCACGAGCCCGCAAAAAACTGTTCTTCCAAGAGAAAAACAAAATACAAGAGAGAGCCGAATTCAAGATCGAATCATTTCGAGATGCCTGGACACTGCGTTTGAAAGACTGGAGATCATAGGAAGCTGGAAATACAGACAAAGGGAGACAGTTCCAGAGTTGACCTGTTGCATAAATGAAGGACTGGGAGTAACGGTTAACTCTTGCATTAGAGACTTGGACAGAAAAGGGATGAGAGTTTGCTGCTAGACGGGTGCTACGCGCCCGTCGTAGAGGTGGAGGAATGCATGCAGACAGTTCAGGGGAACAGCGACCACTGAAGTAGTGATAGAAAAGAGATAAAGATGCAACAGTGCGGCGAAGAGACAGAGGTTGAAGGGAGCCAGTAAGAGGAGGAGAGTTAATGAAACGAAATGCCTTTGACTCCACCCTATTGAGGAGAGCTGTATGTGGAGAACCTCCCCACACATGCGAGTTGTAATCCACACAGGGGCGGATAAAACCCGTGTACAGAGTCAACAATTGTGCAGGGGTAAAAAATGGAACGGAGTCAGCTTAACATACCTAATCTCTTGGAAGCAGATTTTACAAGAGATGTTTTATGATCTTTCCAAGATATGTCCCGAGTGAATGAAACCCCAAACATGTTCAAGGATGATGCAGGATGAAGCTGAGCATTATTAAACATTAGTGGGTGCACCTGTGGAAGATTGTGTCGGGTTGATAGGTGTAAGAACTGAGTCTTTGATGCATTAAAAACAACAAGATTATTTTTACCCCAGTCAGAGATACGAGCCAAGTCAGACATTACGTGTGCCATAGCCTCATCCCTTGAATGTTGAAGTAACTCCTGAGATGGACGTTGCGGAAACCGAATGGAAAGGTGAAGGGTGGAATCATCAGTGCATGATTGGATAAGGTTAGATGTACAGCTTAGAAGGTCACTGATGAATAAAAGGAAGAGAGTTGGTGATAGGACAGAGCCCTGAGGAACATCACTGTTGATAGATCTAGGAGAAGAACGATGGCCGTCTACAACAGTGGCTATAGAACGACCAGAAGAGAAGCTAGAGATGAAGGCACAGATAGAAGGATAATAACCATAAGAGGGCAGTTTGGAAATTAAAGATTTATGCCAGACTCGATCGAAAGCTTTGAGATGTCAAGTGCAATGGCAAAACTTTCGCCAAAGTCCCGAAAGGAGGATGACCAGGAGTCTGAAAGGTAGGTGAGAAGATTGCCAGTGGAGCGTCCCTGACGAACCTATACTGACGCTCAGAAAGAAGGCTGTGATAGGAAAGATGCTTTAAAAATTTTCTATTAAGAATTGACTCGAAATCTTTTGAGACAGGATGTTAACGCAATTGGACGATAGTTTGAGGGTTGGGAATGGTCACCCTTCTTTGGGACTGGCTGAATGAGAGGAAACTTCCAGCAAGAAGGAAAGGTACATGTTGATAGACAAAGACGAAAGAGTTTGCCTAGGCACGGTGTAAGTACAGAAGCACAGTTCTTGAGAACACCAGGAGGTACTCCATCAGACCCATATGCCTTGTTAGTATTGGGGCCACTGATGGCAGAAAATACATCAGCTGAAAAAATTTTAATGTCAGCCATGAGGAAGTCAGAGAGGGCGAATGAATTCTTGTACATCAGGAACTTAACAAGGGCATAATGGCTTTAAGGTTATGCAGAAGGAAGTGCAGAATGTTAGGCCTGTTAAGTAGAGATAGGGGTCTGGGGACTTAAAGGTGGGTAAATGTGTGTTCTATTCACATGACTGAACATGATTAAGTAATGTGCTCCCTCTTTTGTTGTTTATCTTTCCTTGTTTTCAAGACTCTATCTGCCTCCAACTGCTGCTGATGATAATAATGGTGGTTGTGGTGATGGTGGTGATGATGATTTTTTCAACTTAGGGGAGACATAGAGAAAAAAGTGGGATCAATACAGGCTATATTATCTCAATCAGTTTGCAAAGTAAAGCACAAAGTTAATAATATCAAGTGCAAATACGTAGAACACAACAGATACATCACGGGATTGAAGGGATTTACAGAGTCTAACTCGAGAAAGAGAAGTGTATAATTCCACTGCTTTACCAAAAAAAAAAAAAAAAACTGAGGCAAGCATGTGAATAGGCGTTTTTGACTAATTTTGATATACTTAATTCAAATTTCTAAACAGTTTTGCTCTATCACCTCTAGTTTTCTTGCTTTCACACATCCCAGTTTTTTATTATAATGCATATATTTATAATATAATGAGCAAGCAGAGCGAGAGAAGAGTCCTGGACAAATGTGGAAGTGTGCATGGAAAAGTTTGGAAGGAATGAGAGAGTGTTTTTGATCGGTGATATGAATGGTAAAGTAGAGAATGTGAAGGTGGATGGACTAGTTGTTGAGTGGGGTGTGCCTGCTGAGATAGATGAGAATGGCAGTGTGTTAGTGGACATTTGTGCTGGGAGGGGGTTGGTGATAGCCAATACCCTCTTCAGGCACAAAATGATCCACAGGTATACATGGTGAGTGATGAGAAGAATGGGTGGTGAACTGAATGAAAGGAAGGCAATGATTATGTCTGTGTGGATAAAAGGATGCGAAAATGTGTAATGGATGCAAGAGCTTTTAGAGGTTGGGGGAAGTGGACTTTCTGACCACTACTTGGTGGTGGCCAGAATCAAGGTCCAATTAGGAGGAGAAATAGAAGAAGGGAAGGACGGGAAGAAGGAGTATTTGTAAGGAGGGTGGAAAGGTTACAAGAGGATGAGAAAAAGGCAGAGTATAAGAGAGAAGTGGAGGAACGTTTGGGCAAATATGAATTGGAGCAGATGGGGGACGTGGAAGGTGCATGCAGGATATTTACAGAAGAAATATGTGCAGTGTGTGATGTGGTGTGTGGGATGAAGAGAAGATGGAGGGGTGTGCAATGAACAGCGTGGTGGAATGAAGAGGTGAGACAGGCTGTGGCACAAAAGAAGAAAGCATACAATGAATGGATGAGAAATAGGGGCGTGGAAGAAGTTGAGAGGCAGAAGAGAGAGTTATATGTAAAAAGAAAGAGAGGTGAAAAGATTAGTAAGAGAGAGTAAGAAGAGAGTGGATGAGGAATTTGGAAGGAACTTAGTGTAAAGTGGAGGGAATGTAAGAAAATGTTCTGGAAAGAGGTGAAAAGAGTAAGACAGGGTGGAAGTGAAGTTAGCAAGGGAGTGAAAGATAAAAATGGTAGATTACTAGTGGAGAAGGGAGAAAAAATGAGCAGATGGAGAGAACTCTTTAAGGAATTGTTGAACATACAGGATGGAAGTAATGCGAGTATAAGTGGCCGGGGAATGGCTGGGAGGAGAAGGGAGGTGAGAAGACAGGAAGAAATCAGTAGGATAGAAGTTGTGGAAGCAATGAAGAAAGTTAAATTGGGGAAAGCCCCAGGAATTGATGGAATATGTGGTGAAATGCTGAAGTATGAGGGAGAGATAGTAGTAGAATGGATGTGGAAGATGTGCAGATTGGCCTGGGAGGAAGGTAGAGTCCCGGAGGATTGGAAGTCAGGTATAATTATTCCCTTGTACAAAGTAAAAGGGGCATCTGTCTTCTTAGTATAATAGGAAAAGTATATGGTAGGATACTTATTGACAGAGAAAGAACAGAGGAATTAGTTGAAGAAGAACAGGGAGGCTTTAGGAAGGGAAGAGGTTGTGTAGATCAGATATTCATTCTTAGATCTTTAGTGGAAAAGTTTCTACAGAAGGGAAAGAAGTTGTATGTGACATTCATGGATTTGGAGAAAGCATATGACAGGATGAACTGACAAGGATTGTGGAAAGTATTAAGAATATATGGAGTAGATGGGAAGTTGTTGAATGCCATGAAGAGTATGTATGATGGTGCTAAGGCTGCAGTTCGTGTGGATGGTGAACTGAATGAATTTTTCTCTTTGAAGGTTGGGTTGAAACAGGGATGTGTCATGTCTCCATGGTTGTTCAAAGTGTACATGGATACATGGATGGGGTAATAAAAGAGGTACAAGGTAGGGTAGTGGATGTTGGAGTGGCCCTGGTGAGAGAGGGTAGTGTTTGGAAACTCCCTGTACTGTTGTTTGCAGATGATACTGTGTTGTTGAGTGAAGACGAAGGAGAGCGCAAGGCTTGGTGGATGAGTTTGGGAGAGTGTGTAAGAAACTGAATCTAAAGGTGAATGTAGGGAAGAGTAAAGTGATGGTCTTTGAGAGAGGTGAAGTCAGTGAATGTACAGCGAGGTTGGATGGTGAGGAATTGGAAAATGTGAATATGTTTAAGTACTTGGGTAGTGTTATGAATAAGGATGGAGGTTTTGAGGGTGAAGTGATTGAAAGGGTACAGCAGGGAAGAAAGGTTGCTGGTTCCTTGAAAGCAGTGATAAGAAGCAGGGAAGTGAGCATGGAAGTGAAAAAGTTACTACATGACAGTATTGTGATACCAACTCTAACGTATGGAAGTGAAGCTTGGACGTTGCTGGAAGGACACGAGTCAAGAGTGAGAGCAATGGAAATTAGTTAAGAGAAGCCTGTGGAGTCACATGGAGAGACAGGCTGACAAATGAGGATATAAAGGAGCGTTGTGGTGTGGATGTGGATGTGATTGGAAGCGTTAGGAGGAATACACTGAGGTGGTTTGGCCATGTGGAGAGGATGGAGGGTGAAAGACTGACGAAGAGAGTGTATGTGAGTGAGGTGGAGGGGGGAAGAGGGAGGGGGAGGCCGAGGATGAGATGGAGGGACGAGGTGGAGATGTATATGAGAGACGGGGGTGTGAGTTGGGAGCGGGGGTGTGAGTTAGGAGCGGGGCAGTGAAATGGCGGGGGACAGGGCGACGTGGAGGCAATTTGTTTGTGGCCTCCCCGAACGGGATTGAGGCGTCTGGCATTAGATAGAGAGATAGATAGAGTTTGTTTCATATATTAAAATGGCATATTACAGAACAAAACAAAACAGACACAGAACACTGACAGAACTAAATAGTACTATTACTTGGATATAAGCATATATACACATCATAGTAATATAGACTGTCAGAAGTGAGTTTTTTTGGACGATCTGGTGTACTTTGCCTCCTGGATGTCGCGCAGGAGCATCCAGCAGAAGTCCCCCATCATGCTGGGGTTCCACTTGACTTGGTAGTTGCTCTCCATCTTAGTAATATCTTAGTGGGACCTTTCCCCATGTTCGTCACTTACTGCTCCAAGGTTCTGGGGGAAGAAGTTGAGGCGGGAGTAGGGAAAGTGAATCTTGGGAGACATTCTGCACCCCATATCCTGATAAGCCTGCAACAACCTCTCGACACTAATCTAGTGCCCGTGTGTTACCAAGGAAGCCATGGCAGACAGACTTAAATGCTTCCCGTGCTCTCAGTTCCTTCAAGGTGAGTTTCTCGTCGAATACCTCATCCTTCAGCACCTCCCGGATCTGAGGTCCGACGAAGATGCCGTCCTTGAGCTTAGCAGAACTGAGAGCTGGGAACAGAGTGCACAGGTGTTGGAAGGCAGCGCCATCCTTGTCCATGGCCTTTACGAAATTCTTCATAAGGCCAAGCTTGATATGAAGAGGGGGAAGAAGCACCTTGTTCATGTCCACCACAGGATTATCTTGGACACTGTGTTTCCCAGGCACAAAAGTGTTTCTAGACCCCCAGTCCTTCTGTGTGTAGTGCTTGGATACAGCCCGACTGTCCCAGAGACAGAGAAAGCAGCAGTACTTCGTGAAGCCCGCCTGCATACCCATAAAGAGCCCAAAGACCTTGAGGTCCCCACAGGGGCTCCACTGGTGCTGCTGGTACTTGACAGCTTCCAGAAGGAGCTCCATATTGTCATATGACTCCTTCAAATTAACTGAGTGGCCAATGGGAATGCTGGGGTATTTATTCCCATTGTGCAGGAGCAGAGCCTTCTGAGTTCACTTGGAAGGGTCTATGAAAAGACGCCAATCTGAGGGATTGTTTGGGAAACCAAGGGAGGAGAACAGGCCAGAGACATCTGTGCAGTAGCATAACCTGTTTTCCATGACGAAGGAGGTGAGCTCCTTGTTTCGTGTCCTGAAACTGCATATCCTTACAGGTTCCACTGCTTCAGCCAGGATGCCAGGAGCTCTGACTGTTACTTACATAGGTACAAATCACGGGCAAGGTCATTCAGGTCGTCCTGGGTGATCCAGTGGGGCTCACTGTCATTTGCTCCATAAACAGAGACCTTGTCTTCAGAAGAGACCGACTTGGCAGAATTCTCTTCTGATGACATTTCCTCATCTGATGAAGGAAGAAGATCCTTATCTGCTGGGGGTCTAGGGACAGGGAAATCATCTGAGTGGGGAACAGGTCTCATAGCTGAGGGAAGGTTAAGATAACTTGATTTTTTTTCCGGAAGAAACATTGAAACCAGTAATATTTGTTAGACAAAAATAACAATCATCTGCATGGCTACGTGGTTCTCTTCAGATCACTGAAACAGCAAAGTTGAAGGCTGCTTTCTTGCCATTAAACCATGCGGTTAGACCATTGTAACAGGGCTTACAACAGATGTGTACGGCCCAGGTTTTGTCCTGATTTCCAATTTTACAGTCAAAATAATGAAAGTAAGCAGTTCTCAGGAGGGGAGTAATTGTTCGGCGCTGTGCAACTTTCGTGAAATCCCCACATACATAGCAGAATGAATCAGCTTTGTTGACGCATCTGCTGTGTTTTGAAGTGCATGAAGCCACTGTAGAAACAAGTAACAGGTCACAAAAATCTGAAAAACAAAATAAACAAATACCATATGTGTTGTTACGTGTATTGTCACAAAATCATAATATAAACATATATGTAACGTATAATATGGCTGTATTTACAAATGCCGAATTGGCGCAGAACAATAGACAAAGGGGCAGCGCACGTCATTCACTCGAGAAAAAGTTTATCAAACGTTTATACTGTTCTCTTATTTTCTTATGTATAATTTTTGTGCTACATTATTCATTTTACAATCAAACTGTGAGCAAATGATTCTTCTACGATTAATATAAAATAAAACTTTAAAAACCGTGGATGTGGATGTGATAGGAACCGTTAGGAGGAACACACTGAGATGGTTTGGCCATGTGGAGAGGATGGGGGGTGAGAGACTGATGAGAAGAGTGTATGTGAGTGAGGTGGAGGGGTGGAGGGAGGGATGGGGAGGCCGAGGATGAGATGGAGGGATGGGGTGGAGAGGTATATGAGAGAGGGGGGTGTGAGTTGGGAGGGCAGTGAAATGGCGGGGGACAGGGCGACGTGGAGGCGATTTGTTTGTGGCCACTCCGCACGGGATTGAGGCGTCTGGCAATAGATAGATAGATAGGAAAACCCAGCTACTTTATGTAAAAGTATCATCTTACATGAAGATTGTAGAGCATAGCCGCGTTTTCGCGACCTTAAAAGTCAAGATATTTTGACTAATCTTGATATCGTATATTGACTATCGTGCTGATACTCGTTTTCGCGAGCACCAAAAGTCAAGACAGTTTTGAATTTTGAGCATGACTAGTCAAGATTAGTCAATGTTCCTCCCGAGGTATTTTGACTGATATTAACTTTCCATTTTGTAAACAAACCCAGCGCTACCGAACTCGAGCCAAACTCGTGAGAGAAGACGAAAGAGCTTGTGGCCTATTAAGACGTAAATGTGGTCTCATATAAGTTTATTTGAAATGAAGAATCCAAATTTGCTGCCAGCTGATACCTGTGGTGAGGCCATCTTGCAGCAACTTTTGTAAAAAGTTTTTCATTTAAGCCCATCGAGGCATAAACATAATCCCATATAAGGGTACTTGACATTGCCACTTACAGTTACAGCCAACTGTCTGAAACAAGAGCATCGCCGCAGGTCCCAGATCAATTTTACTCTTGTTTTTGTCTGATGCTACCACAACGTGAGGGTCTTGATGATTTTGACAATTTTACCTGTGTCCAGCAACAGTGGAACAGCTGCCCTTTCATCTGACTCCAAAATTTCAAGCAAAAGCCCCGTCTGGTCGATCACATGACGAATAGCATCATTTAATTCCTCTGCTTGCAGATAATCTCCCAAGGCAGCATATGGCGCACGAACGAATGTTTATAGATGGCTCTGCTGTAAAGGCAATACAACCTTGCCGGCCAGTTTTCGCGACACACTCTTGAAACTCAATATCAGTCAAAACGGATATCAAGATGATCTTGACTTGAAAATGTCGCGAAAACGCGACTCAGCACTAACCACCCCGTCTCACCGCCAATAACCCACTGTCATTCCCAGCCGCGTAATGCACATGTTTGACCTTGTTGTGGCGCACGTTTTAAACCAAGTTCAAAATAGGAATGTAAAGGAATTGGCGAATAATTTGGGTCTAGGCCTATCTGTATACATATATGTATATGTATACATGTATATATAAAAAACTAGAGGTGATGAGTGAAAACAGATTTCGAATCTGAAATCAGCTCCCCAAAATTAAGTTAGAACACTTAATTTCATGCTTGCCTCAATTTTTTTGTAAACCATCAAAAAAAAATTTTTGCAGGTCATTTTTAGGACGAATAAGAACCCCCTGTGGCATTTAATTCCTTCACTGAGATTTATTTTTCTATACCATACCTGCTATTTCCAAAGGACTGAACGCAGAATACAAAAGCATCACAATGCTGAAGGGGTAACGAATGCCATTTTTAACCGTTCCAATTCGAAGAGTAAGCTGTAATCCCGGCTGGGGTAGGAAACAGTGTCAGAAAATACCTCTGAGGGTACTGTTCTATCAGACACCAATGTTAAAGTTGTGTAATAGGAGTCTCTTAGAATGAGTGGGGAATAACTAACAACATAACTCTATCTATCTATCTATCAATAGCCCGACGCCCTAATCCCGCAAAGGATGGCCGCAGACAAAACGCCTCCAAGTCGCTCTGTCACTCACCATTTGACTGCCCTCCCACAACGCACTCCCCCCTCCCTCATATACCTCTCAACTCCATCCCTCCACCTCCTCCTCGGTCTCCCCCTCCCTCTCCCTCCCTCAACTTCACCCACATACACCCTCTTAGCCAGCCTTTCATTTTCCATTCTCTCCACATGTCCAAACCACCTCAATGTATTTCTCCTAATTCTCTCAATCACATCCACATCCACCCTACAACGTTCTTTCTCTCTTCATCGTCAACCTGTCTCCCCAAGTCACTCCACATGCTCCTCTCAGGTAATTCATTTCTACGCCTGTCACTTTTGACTTATTCCCCTATAGCAAGGTCCACGCCTCGTTTCCATACGTCAGGGTAGGGATCACAATACCATCATGCAGTGACTTCTTAACTTCGATATTCACCTCCCTATTTCTCATCACCACTTCCAGTGAACCAACAACCTTCCTTCCCTGCTGCACCCTTTCAAGTACTTCATCCCCCAAATTTCCATCCTTGCTCATCTACTTGAATGCACTCACATTCTCCATATCCTCACCATCCAACCTCACTGTGCATTCTGTGGCTTCATTCCTCTCAAACTTTACTCTTGTTTACATTAACTTTCATATTCCTCTTCCTAAACACTGTCCCAAATTCATTCACCAAACCTTGCAACTCCCATTCATCATCACTCAACAATACTGTATCATTAGCAAACAGCAACACTGGAATCATCCACACCTCACCCTCATTCTTTAGAGCCACCCCCATATCCACTGCCCTACCTTACACCTCGTTTACAACCCCGTCCATGAATATATTAAACAGCCATGGAGACATCACACATCCCTGTTTCAGTCCCACACTGAGATCAAAGAACTCAGCTCACCATCCACCCGTACCGTAGCCCTAACTCCCTCATACATACCCTTCCCAGCACTCAGCAATTTCCTATCCACTCCATATATTCTTAAAATTCCACATACCATGCCCATCTACTCTGTCATATGCTTTCTCCAAGTCCATGAAGGCAGCATACAGTTTCTTTCCCTTCTCTAGATACGTCTCCACTAAATACCTTAGAACAAATAACTGATCTACACATCCTTTTCCCTTCCTAAATCTCCCTTGTTCTTCTCCAACTAGCTCTTTTGTTATATGCCTAACCCTATCAATAAGTATTCTCCCATATATTTTTCCAGTCACACTAAGAAGCCAAATACCCCTATGGTTACCACATACTTCTCTCTCCCCTTTTCCATTGTATAAAGGAACAGTTATACCTCATTTCCAGTCCTCTGGAACCCTTCCCTCTTAACAAGCCAATCTACACAACTTCCATATCCACTCCACAACAATCTCAACCTCATATTTCAACATTTCACCACACACTTCATCAATTCCTGGGGCCTTTCCCATCTTGATCTTCTTCATTGCTTCAACTACTTCCGCCCTACTGATCTCCTCCTCCCTCCTCTCATCTCTTCATCTCCGAGCCATTCCCCAACCACTTATACTTGCACTGCTCTCACTCTCTACATCCAACAAATCCTCAAAGTGCTCCTTCCATCTGCTTATTCTCTCTCTCTCTTCTCCACCAACAATCTATTATTCCCATCTTTCACTCCCCTGCTGTTTTCTCTTTCACACTGTCTTACTTTCTGTACCTCCTTCCAAAACAGTCTCTTACTCTTCCTTCATTTCACACTCAGATTCCTCTCAAACTCTTCATCCACTCTCTTCTTACTCTCCTTCACCAATCTCTTTACCTCCCTTCTCCTGCTCACATATACCTCTCTTTTCTCTCTCTAATCTTCTTCCCTAGCTATACTCGCTAACCAGTGGCTATATGCTTTCTTCTTTTGTTCCACAGCTCTTTTCACCTTTTCATTCCACCATGCTGTCCCTTGCACACCCCTGCATCTTCTCCTCACTCCCCAACTACCTCACACTTTGCACATATCTCTTCCGTGAATATGCATACGCCTTCCACCCCTTCCATGTGCTCTAACTCACACCTTCCCAATCTTTCTTCCACTATGCTCTTATACTCTGCCACTTTCTTACTCTCTTGCAATTACTCCACTCTTTTCACAGGAGCTGTTTCCTCCAGTCTTCCCCTTCATCTCTTCAACCATTTTCTTTGCAGCATTACCTTGGCCATCACTATGTGATGGTTCGAGATTCCATTCCCCCACCCTCTCCACACTCTTGCATCTAACACTTGTCTTCTCATTCGCTCATCCACACACAGGTAATCTATCATTGCCTTTCGTTCACCAAATTCACCGTCCATCCTTCTCATGGCTCTCCATGTATACCTGTGGATCATCTTACGCCGGAATGCACCTATTATTATCTCCTTCTACCCTGGCCAGTTCCATCTCACAGGTGAATGTTTCCGTATGTAACTCCATATCTGTCTTCCAGACAATCAATCTGATTTCTGTACTCTGAAAATAAGAAATGACA
This sequence comes from Coenobita brevimanus, assembly GCF_032717465.1. Classification (NCBI taxonomy): domain Eukaryota; kingdom Metazoa; phylum Arthropoda; class Malacostraca; order Decapoda; family Coenobitidae; genus Coenobita; species Coenobita brevimanus. The sequence goes on along the minus strand of NC_137008.1, from coordinate 27,149,252 downwards.
GATCCTTGCCTTAAACTTCTCATTACACAACCCATCCAACCATGTCAGTCTCTTGTTGGTTCCCTGATCTGGTCAGCCCCAGTATCATTTTTTTTTTTTTTTTTTTGCCCACATGTATATTTATCACCTCTAGTAACCTTCTTCTTGGCCTATGATGCCTCCTCCTACCCTCAAATTCACTAAAATATATTCCTTTCATCACCATACTTATTTGCCCAGGACCCTTTTTATAACCTCAATCCGCAATTTCTACTCCCAGTCAGTTATAGGCAAAGAAATCATAACTAACTCAGTTGCAACTCCCACATCTTCCAGTCTTAGGCATGGGGAAACCTTTTTTTTTTTTTTTAATCCGAATAAAAAGGAACCAAAGGCTGAACCCGCAATAAAATTCCTTCAAATAAAAAAACAAACAATACAAAAGTGAGCCAAATTCAAGATCTGTTCTTTTCGAGATGCCTGAACACACTGCGTTTGAAAGACTGGAGATCATAGGAAGTAGAAAATGCAGACAGAGGAAGACAGTTCCAGAGTTGACCTGTTGCAAATATGAAGGACTGGGAGTACCGGTTAACTCTTGCATTAGAGAGTTGGACAGAAAAGGGATGAGAGTTTATTGCTAGGCGGGTGCTATGCGCCCGTCGTAGAGGTGGAGGGATGCAAGCAGACAGTTCAGAGGAACAGTGACCATGGAAGTAGCGATAAAAAAGAGATAAAACAGCAACAGTGCGATGAAGAGATAGAGGTTGAAGGGAGCCAGCAAGAGGAGGAGAGTTAATCAGATGAAATGCCTTTGACTCCACCCTATTGAGAAGAGCTGTATGTGGGGAGCCTCCTCACACATGAAAGATGTACTCTACACAAGGGAAAATAGAGCTCGTCTATAAAGTAAACAACTGTACAGGGGTAAAGATGGTACGGAGTTGGCTTAGCACACCCAGTCTCTTGGAAGCAGATTTTACCAGAGATGTAACATGATCTTTCCAAGGAAAATCCCGAGTGAATGAAACCCCAAGCACGTTCAAGGATGATTCAGGCTTGAGCTGGATGTTATTAAACATTAGTGGGTACTCCTGTGGAAGATTTTGTCGAGCTGATAGGTGTAAAAGCTGTGTCTTTGATGTATTAAAAACAAACAAGATTATTTTTACCCCAGTCAGAGATACGAACCAAGTCAGACATTAGATGTGCCATAGCCTCATCCCTTGTTTGTTGAAGTAACTGCTGAGATGGACGTTTCGGGAACTAAATAGAAAGGTGAAGTGTGGAATCATCAGCGTACGAGTGGATAGGGTTTGATGTACAACTTAGAAGATCATTGATGAATAAAAGGAAGAGAGTTGGTGATAGGACAGAGCCCTGAGGAACACCACTGTTGAAAGATCCAGGAGAAGAACTATGGCTGTCTACAACAGCGGCTATAGAGCCACAAGAAAGGAAGCTGTAGATAAAGGCACAGCTAGATGGACAGAGGCTGTAAGATGGCAGTTTGGAAATTAAAGATTTATGCCAGACTCGATCGACCTTGGAGATGTCAAGTGCAATGGCAAAGCTTCATCCAAAGTCCTGAAAGGGGGATGACCAGGAGTCTGAAAGGTAGGTAAGAAGATCGCCAGTGAAGCGTCAGTGACAGAACTCAAACTGGCGATCAGAAAGAAGGTTGTGATAGGAAAGATGCTTTAAAATTTTTCTGTTAAGAATAGACTCGAAAACTTTTGAGACACAGTATGTTAAAGCAATTGGACGACAGTTAGAGGATTGGGAATTGTCACCCTTCTTTGGGACTGACTGAATGAGAGCAAACTTCCAGCAATAAGGAAAGGTAGAAGTTGAAAGACAAAGGCAAAAGAGTTTACCTAGGCAGGGTGTAAGCACAGAAGCACATTTCTTGAGGACAACAAAAGGGACCCCATCAGGCCCATATGCCTTGTTAATATTGACGCCAGTGATGGCTGAAGAAATTTTAATGTCAGCCATGAGGAAGTGATGGAGGAACAGCACCAGAATCATCTACTGTGGAATTGGAGGAGAAAGTCTGAGTGAAGAGATCTGCTTTATCAGTAGAAGAAAGAGCTACAGAGCCATCAGAGTAGAAAAGAGGAGGGAAGGATGATGAGGTAAAGTTGTTAGAAAGGTTTTTGGCAAGATGCAAGAAGGAGCGGGAAGAATTCGAGTTGGAGAGTTGAGAGCATTTAGTATGGATGAAATTATTTTTACCAAAGTGAAGAACAGACTTAGCATGATTCCGGGCAGAAACATAAAAAGGATGTGATTCAGGGGTGGATTGGCTCTGGTGCCTTTTATAGGCCCTCTCCTTGTTGCAGACAGCATTAGAGCAAGCGTGATGAAACCAAGACTTCCTTGCATTAGTCAAAGGAAATGAGAAAGGAATGTATTCTTCCTTGCCCGAGAGAATAACCTCCCTAATGCGCAAGGCACACTCAGATGACTCCTGGCCACAGAAGCAATTATCATTCCAGGGAAAATCAAAGAAGTACTGCCTGAGAGCCTCCCAGTCTGCAGCTCCAAAGTGCCACAGTCAACGTTTCTTTAAAGCGTCCGCAGGCTGTACCAGAGCAATAGGACAGGTTAAGGTAATAAGGTTGTGATCACAGAAGCCCAGCGGAGAGGAAAGATTAACAGCATAAGCAGAAGGATTAATTGTAAGGAAGAGGTCAAGTATGTTGTAGCTCTCTCCAAGATGGGCAGGGATATGGGTAGGGTGTTGTACAAGCTGCTCAAGGTCATTAAGGATAGAAAAGATGTAGTCTTGTTCACCAGGTAGATCAGTTACCTGAGGCCAAATTTTGCCTGTAGGCTATGTCACTGCCTCCAAGTCTGTGACATCAGTAGTGGTGATCTGCACCCAGTTTTAGCCCATGTTGCCCTCCATATTGGGTCAGTGCCAGTTTTTGCCAATGGCTTAATGTCTGATGCAGGTGTTGGTTTTGGGGTTGTCTTCCCTGATTTTAGCCAGAGTGGCACCTGCCCTCCTTAGCCTCATTTTTTACTGCTGAGCTTTCAGTGGTTCTAATGGATCTCCAGGTTATCCTTGCCTATGAGGCAATAAGTTTTACCATTTTTAGCGACTGCAGGGTAGCCATATCTGCCCCTGAGCCTTTTAACTCTCCTCACCTCTTGCTGTTAGAAACTTCAGTAAAGCTCCTGCTGGGCCGCCATGATCAGAGTTTCGTTTCACAGGGTGCCAGCCTGTGGTGAACTGCAGGGAAATGAATGTGCAGACAAGGCATCAAGGACAGCAGCTGCCCTTAATGCCTTTATCAGGCATCTCCACAATTGAGATTACTTCCCTGTTATTAAGGCTGCTGTGAGAACTTCCTGGCAGCATGCATGGAATTCAAATCCTGTTCCAAGCAAGGTATGGGGGTGTGACAGTGTTAGTTAGTCCATGGGTCTATATAGCTAAGCCCCATTACAGGGAATTTGCCATGGCTTACTTTCGTGTCAGACATACCTGACTGATGCATTGCTGTTTCCTGGAGGGAAAACCCAGTAATTACTGAGAAAACTCTCTGGTCCCACTGCCTGTTCGGCACCTCCTACTTGAGTGCACCAGTCTAGGGGATGCTTTCTGTCGATACTTCTCCCGGTTTGTGATGGAAGACGGGTCTTACTTTTTCTCCAAAGTCCTTGGAGACGAGAATTGTATGATGGGAGGAGGCAACTTATTGTTTGTTGAGGAAACAGGCTTCCTCAGTCAGCTCTAGTTATTATACGCAGATTTAAATGTTGTTGTTTCATGCAAAATCTTATTGTGTGTCCTTGATGTAGTGTGTGAACTTTACTGTTAGATGTCTATTCTTATTTTGTGTTGCTTATAATCGTATATATATATATATATATATATATATATATATATATATATATATATTTATATTTATATATATAGATAGATAGATAGATAGATAAATAGCTAGATAGATACATAGATATATATATCTATATATATATATATCTATATATATATATATATATATATATATATATATATATATATATATATATATATATATGAGGTGCTACCCAAAAGTTTCAGTAATTTGAACACAAGGAGCCAATCATTTGCAGTTTTGCCTTTTGCCAATAGGAGGAGTCAGCAGTATCCCTTGTGTGTCCATGTGGACCCGGCTGTGTCAATGACAACAACACCCGAAATCATCAGAAATGTTCGTTAGGCTATCCTTGCAGATCGTAGACGAACTATCCATGATGTTTGTGATATCATTGGATTGCCGTACGGTAGCATGCAACGCATTGTGTCGGACGTGTTGGGCAAGACATGCATCACTGCAAATTTGTGCCAAGACTGCTGAGTGATGAGCAGAAGGCATCTTCGCATTGCAGTTTGCAGGGAGCTCAAGAATCAGGTCAGATATGACACCTCCTTCATCTCCAAGGTCATAACTGGTGATGAATCATGGGTTTATGGTTATGTCCCGGAGACAAAGCAGCAGCCATCGCAATGGAAGTCTCCCAAATCACCGAGGCCGAAAAAAGTGCATCAAGTTTGAAGCAATGTCAAGTCGATGTTGATCGTTTTCTTCGATATCCAATGGATTTTTCAAAGGGAATTCGTTCCACCTGGTCAATCTGTCAGTGGAGAGTTTTACTGTGAAGTTCTGCAGTGTCTGAGGGAGAACATCTGCCGCAAACGTCCAGAACAGTGGAAGAACAAGGACTGGGTCCTGCATCATGACAAAGCCCGAACCCACACATCAATTGTTGTCTGGCAGTTCCTGGCTTCCACTAACACAGTAGTCATTCCACACCCACCCTATTCACCTGACCTTGCCCCCTGCGACTTTTTCCTCTTTCCCAAGCTGAAATTATGACTGAAAGGGCATAGATTTGACTCGGTTGAGGAGATCCAGACAGAATCACAGGAGGTGCACAAGACCATTACACCTGAAGCCTTCCAGGGATGCCTGGACTCACGGAAAGAACGCTGGGACCACTGTATACATGTCCAAAGGGACTACTTTGAGGGTGACAGTGAGAACCCAGATAAGGTAACTTATTTTCCTACAGTATTCAAATTCCTGGAACTTTTGGGTAGCACCTCGTGTGTGTGTGTGTGTGTGTGTGTGAATATATATATATATATATATATATATATATATATATATATATATATATCGGTAGAGAGGTGGCCTGCAGTTATAATGGACCCAGGCTCGAATCCTGGCTGGGGCAGGGAAGAGTTTAAGGATTTGAATTTCATAAAAGCACACTTTCCTGATCTACCAGAAGACCTGCCGACATGTAAAAGTACCCCCGCAAATACCAATACACCAGTCCTGAGTGAGAGCCCTAGCATGTATTCAGTATGGACGGTAGGTGTTAGCGCCAAAATGGTGACATGTGGAGGTGTAGGAAGACTACTGGGCCTTGGGATAGGCCACTGCCCCCGAAAATTAAGCCTTGAAGCCTTTGCCCAGAGTCGGACACACACACATACACACACACACACACACACACACACACACACACATATATATATATATATATAAACACACACACACACACATATATATATATATATATATATATATATATATATATATATATATATATATATATAGTGATATAAATGCCCAGGAGCTATAAAGTGATCATGATGGGGGATATGAATGGAAGAGTAGGCACTTGTCCTGAGGATGACAGAATGGGTTGTTATGGAGTACCAAGAGAAAATGATAATGGGAAGCAACTAAAGGATATGTGTCAGGAGAGGAGGCTGTGCATTTATAAGTTGTATTTCAAACACAAAGAGGCACATAAATGTAAATGGTATAGAGGAAACGGGGATCGTGTTGAAAGAAGCCTGATTAATTACGTGCTCGTAGAGTGGTCGACATTGGGAATGGTTGCTGATATGAGGGCCGTGAGAAGACGATGTGGAGGTCTGTCATGATTGTGGTATGCTAGATCAAGCTGAGAGGAGTGAGGTGATTCAAGAGAGAGAGGAGCAGTCAGGAAGAAAGACTGAAAGTTGAGAAGCTGAGGATCAAAGAAATGGCTGATGATTACAGGACCAAAGTAGAGGAGGAATAAGAATCAGTGAACTGGAATGAAATGGATCTGGACAGCCTGTGGAATGCATATAGGGATTGCTTAGTCAGGAATGCTAAAGTGATGTGTGGTAGGGCAAGAGTAACAACAAAGAAGAAAGGTATGGCATGGTGGGATGAGGAGGTTAAGAAAGCAGCGGAGGAAAAGAATAAGTGGCTAAAGTGGTTACAGGATAGGGGTTCAGTTGAAATAACAACTGAATATATTGAGGGCAAGAAGCACGTAAAGAGACTAGTGAAGAGGAAAAAGAAGGAGGTAAATGACGATCTGGGAAGAAAAATGAATGTGAACTACTCTGAAAATAGGAAGCTATTCTGAAAAGAGGTGCGGAAATGTCAAAGTGATAGCGGAAAGAAATATGATGGTGTAAAGGATGCAGGTAGTATATTATAAACCCATGGAGATGAAGTAAGGACCAGATGAAAAAAATATTTTGAAATCCTGATGAATTGGACTAGAGAGAGCAGAGCGACTGTAAACATGATTGGTTTGGGTGGGGGGGGTGCAGAGAGGGAATGCAGTGCCAGGAGACGTGACACTCGCACAGATGAAGAGTGCCATGAAGCGGCTGAAAAATGGGAAAGCAGCTGGGGCTGATGAGGTGCATGCATAGATGCTTAAGTGTAGTGGAGAGAGCGGAAAGAATTGCTTGTTGGAGATACGTAAGAAGGGATGGATGAGTGAAACTGTGCCTGCAGAGTCGAAAAAAGACTGTGATTGTATCCCTGTACAAAAATAAAGGTGAGCAAAGTGAGTAGAAGAATTATCGTGGCATAAGTTTATTGAGTGTGTTAGGAAAGGTTTATGGAAGAATTATTATAAAGAAAGTAAAAGAGATATCACCAGTCCTAGTGAGTGATGAACAGGGTGGCTTTAGGAGTGGCAGGGGATGTGTGGATCAAGTACTTGCAGTGAGACAGATAGCAGTGATGGCTTGTGAGAAGGACTATAAGGTGTTTAGGGCATTCATGGATCTGGAAAAATACATACAACAAACTGGACAGAGTGGGATTGTGGAAACTTCTGCGCATGTATGGTGTAGATGGTAAGCTGCTAGGTGCTGTCAAGAGTTTTTATGATGGTAGTGAAGCATGTGTAAGGGATAATGGGCATCTAAGTGAATGGTTCACGATCGGTGTGGGCGTGCGACAGGGTTGTGTGATGTCCCCATGGTTGTTCAATGTATATATGGATGGGAGGGTGAGAGAAGTAAAAACACGAGTAATTGAGAGAGTGATGACGTTGGTAATGAATGGTGATGGATGGAATATCTCAAATTGTTGGATGCTGATAATGCAATACTGCTTGCCAGTACCGGACAAGAACTTGGTAGGTTAGTGTAGAGTTTTGCTGATGTCTGTGAGCGTCGTGCCTTGAGAGTAAATGTAGAAAAGTGATGGTTATTGAGAGAGAAGGTGACTCCCAGTGTGATGTTACAGTGAATGGAGAGAGACTGGAATAGGTGAGAGAGTTCAAATACTTGGGTACAGTGATAGAAGAGAGAGGAAAATGTGGAAAATAAGTTGAAAGTAGAGTGACACAAGGAAAAAAAGTACCTGGTGCAAGGAAGGCCTTGATATGAAACAGAGGACTGTGTTGCAGCTGCACAAGGCTTACATGAGGGAGGCGGTGGCTGAATCGGTAGAGAGGCGGCTTGCAGTCCTAACGGACCCAGGATCGAATCCCGGCTGGGGCAGGGAACAGTTTAAGGATTTGAATTTCCTAAAAAGCAGACTTTTCTGATCTACGAGATGACCCGCCGACATGTCGTAAAAGTACCCCCGCTAATACCAGTACACCAGTCCTGTATGAGACAGCCCTAGCATGTATTCAATATGGACGGTGGGTGTTAGCGCCGAAGTGGTGACATGTGGAGGTGTAGGAGGACTACTGGGCCTTGGGATAGGCCACTGCCCCCAAGAAATAGGCCCTGAGCCTTTGCCCGGAGTCGGACACGTAAAAAAAAAAAAAAAAAAAAAAAAAATTATGGATGTGAGACTATGGTGTGGCATAAAAATCAAAAGTCAAGAGTAAGAGCAGTGGAGATGGGACTGCTGAGGATTGTATGTGGAGTACAGAGGGTGAATAGGATACGATATGATGTGAATCGTGAAAGGTGTGGAGTGAGGAAGTCGGTGGACACCAGAATCGAAGCGAGTATACTGAGATGGTATGGTCATGTGGAGAGAATGGATAACAATAGAGTGGTGAAAAAGGTATATCTGAGCGAATTTGAAGTAGGGAGGAGGTGAAGTAGGCCAAGGAGAAGGTGGAAAGATATGGTGAATAAGTGTGTAAAGAGGAGAGGTTTGGAAGTCGGTGAGGCTAGGGAACCGACAAGAGATCGAGCTGGCTGGATGAGGAGACGTGCATGATCAGGGATTTTGGCACCCCTTTTTAATGCAGCAGCGTCCGGATTGACTCAGTCGGATACATTCGTGTGACGCTAAACATTGTGGAGAATTATTTTGGCTTACTCGATAGAGCCAGGATTCCTGGGGCTTGAACGATGAGTGAATGGAAGAGTGGCCCATTGGATTGGGTAAGGTAGGGCTGTCTGGACATTGCTACTCCTCACCCTGCCCTTGGCTGGGAAAGAAGGTCCGGATGATGATGATGATACATACACACACACACACACACACACACACACACACACATATATATATATATATATATATATATATATATATATATATATGGAGCCTCTGTGGTACAGTGATAGAGTGTGCGTTTCGTATACGGGAGAGCCAGGGTTCGCGCCCCGCCAGGGTAGAAAACTTTGGGAGTGTTCACCCGGTCACGTACTGCGTTGCTGGACACAAGAGGTGCTGTGGTTGAACCAGCGTCGCTTACTATAAAGTATGCTTGCACGTAGTCGGCTTGCACGGGCCGATTACACTTGGTTCACGGACTACACACATCCAAAGCCACTCCAACACTACAATTACACTTACAAGCACTTCTCACCCTACATACAATCTCTACCAGACAGCCTAAGCCACTTGGTAGAGATACATTGGCTGTATCGTCCCGACTTCGGTCGGGATAGGCCGGTCCTACAGTGGATACTCAAACGGCTGATCATATATATATATATATATATTTATTTATTTATTTTATATATATACTTATATACTGTATATATATAATATATATATAATACATTTAATACATATATATATATATATATATATATATATATATATATATATATATATATATATATATATAATGTATTATATATATATATTATATAAGTATATATATAAAATAAATATATATACTTATATACTGTATATATATAATATATATATATATAATACATTATATATATATATATATATATATATATATATATATATATATATATATATATATATATATATATATATATATATATATTAGCTACCCTTGTTCTGCTTTTACATGTATTGTACAGCAGATATCATCAATCTTGTTATGTTGTCACGATCTTTTTAGTGTAATCAGTCAGTCAGTGAACCATATTTATGCCCGTTTTCTCTCTGTGACAATATTATCTATGACATTCTGTTCAACTGTGCTGTCTACGGACTTCCTTACTCCACATCTTCCACGAATCACGTTATTTCTTGTCATATCCACTCTCCTCACTCCTGCTTCACTGCTCAGACTCTACACTTTTCGTTCTGATATCGCACCAAACACCCAAGCCCATATGTTAATGTGATTACTATTACTCCATCATGTAACGCTTTCACAGTTGCAGTGGGCAGACCTCTGTTTCGTATCAAGTTCTTCATTGCACCAGCTACTTTCCTTCACTATGCCGCTCTGTTTTCCGCTTCCTTCACATACTTTCCTCTCTTTTCTCTCTCTCCACTCAGGTTCTAAAACGTTTTCACCCATTCTAGTATCTCTTCAATCACCAGAGCATCATGGCCACTGAGAGTCACCTTCTCTCTCAACAACCATATCTTTAATCTTGTTTACGTTTACTCGCAAAGCATGATTCTCACAAATACCAACAAAACTCATTAACACACTGCATAGTTTCTATTCACTCTTAACTAGCAGCACAGTATCATTTTCATATATCAGATCTGAAATACTTCACCTTTCACCGATCATTACTACTTTCTTTCCTTTCTCCATCCATCTGAGCAAACACTGAACAGCCTTGTGGACATCAAATTTGTGTGCTTTACATGCTATCTGTGTGTGTGTGTGTGTGTGTGTGTGTGTGTGTGTTTGTGTGTGTGTGTGTGTTTATTATGTGTGATGGCAGTAAAATCCCGCCCACTTTTTTCATCTCGGCATCCGTGGTTATTTAGACATGCATACTGGTAGATATGGGAGCCTATATAAGAGGTGTCGTACTCGTCTACTGTTCGGTATTGTTTGTGAGAAATGTGGTACTTCTCTCTCCCTAATTTTACGACTGTAGCGAAATGCCCTATTAGGGCCCTTAAGCTCCTCTTTCACATTCGTAGACATTAAAGACCATAGTCAAGCCCCATAGTTAGATTTGAAGCTCACGTTACACTCTTGTAAACTGTAGCCCTGAAGCACCTGTACCTATTAGTATATTTGTATATATAAGAGTTGATAGCTAAATAGCTTCATTACAAGGGTTTCCCGACGCTCAGATTCATTATTTAGCCAACCTAAGTTACCCTTGAACGCTTTTTCCAGCGTTAGTTACTTGACTCACTGTTAAATCTTCTCATTTTTCACATCTTCACGCTTAATATTACTTTCCATCTCTCACTCACTCATTCTCAATCTCACATTCACATTTAATCACTGACTCCGTCACTCACTCTCAGGTTATAATAATGTTACATCTTCACAATTGCTCATACCCATTTTGTTTCTCATTCATTCAGTTTTACACTCATTCCTTCCCATAAATTCACATTTTTATCACTCATTTCATGCACAGATTAGAGGAGGGGGAGCGTAGGGGGCGTACACCCTCTCTCTTTCGGGCAGACCAACGAGTACTTAAATATATAAATAAATCTTACACCTGTGTTACCACTCAAATATTATAATGAAATGACGTAGTTGGTACTCAGTTTGAAAAAGAAAATGGTAATGAGCCAGCATGAATGGAAACTTGTGGTTAGGGAATCACGCCCCCACTTTTCCAAAGTGCTGAAGCCGGCCCTGCACTCTGTCACATTTCTTCTCATAACTCTTACATACATCACTCTCCTACTCAGTTTGTCACAATTACTCTTTCATAATACCTCCTCGCTGCCTCACATTCCTGTTCACGTTTTGAATCAGTTATTTTCAATATCCCCTCCCTCCCTAACATTCATTCTCACATTCTCACTCATTCACTCGCTCTCACACTCTCACTCTCTCGCACGATGTCTCCATCATCCCTTCTTTTGATCATTCTCAGACTTAGCATTTATCAAACTCACTCTCTCTCTCTCTCTCTCTCTCTCTCTCTCTCTCTCTCTCTCTCTCTCTCTCGAGTCCAAGGCAACTGTGCTGGGTGCCCCAAAACCAGTGATCACATTAATGGTATTATATTGAAAAACCTGAAAAAAGGAAAGACTCTGGAAAAAAAAAAAAAAAAAGTAACGATAACGGAATGCAGAATAGCTGTATACGTTCCTGCGGGTACCCACCTATATGTTTTTGTTACTTCAGCGTATGATTTAAATGAGCATTGGAAGATATAATTCAAGCCGGCACGCTTGCAAGCATTGAAATATTAATTCATGACATTATTTAACCAGACCCACACATACTAAAGGTCTATCTATCTATTGCCAGAAGCCATAATCCCGTAAGGGGTGGCCATTTGACTCTGAGTTATTTGTTTTACAGGGAGGGGCACTAACCTTCCACCAACCCACTTGACACGTAGCGATCACGTATGGTTTGGTTATATGGCTACCATCTAGCATTGTAAAAGGTTTTTTGGTTTACAGGAAACCATTTGGCTTGTCACTCAATGTAAACCCACCTGTAACGGAAAGAAAAGCAGTAAGTAGTGACAGGAAAGATGGGAGAAATGGGAAGAGAGGAGGGCAGACACAGAAAAAGAATGATAAAGGCTAAGGAAGAAGTAGGCAGCACTACATCAAGTGAGTGTACTGAGATGAAATAAGTTAAAACTAAAAAGGAGCACCCAGAGACTCCTATACTTTCCTCCATCGAGTTGTCTAAGGACCGAATCTTTGACTTGGGCCAATGGCCTTGACCTTCAACCAATTCTCTCGTTATCAAATAAGAAGTGACCGTCGTGAGTAACAAAAAGGTTATTCAAATAAGATGGATACAACATTGAAAGCCCATACAATATGGAAAACCATAGGCAGATGGGAGAGTCAGTTACAGGGAAACTCCCCGGATATATAGGGAATTTATGTAGCATTAAAGAAATGGAAACTGCAGAAGACAGCAGAAGCATGGAAATGCCCAGGAAAAGACAGAATAAACGTGGTACGGGACCTACGATCAAGAACAGATGTCTGGCTCAAGAAAATATGTTTTAACTGAGCCGATTCCCAAACAGGAAGGTGACATCCCAGACTGAGATAACTACTGAAATACTGAACTTATGTCTCACACCATGTAAATACGGAGAACGGTCATAGAAAATGGGCTATGTGGAGAAAACACTGAGACAAGAGCAGTTAGTGTTCATGTCGCGAGGTAAGGATGCTGTTTTTGTCTCGAGAGAAATGTTTCGAAATGTGGAGAAAAACAAAAGGAGTTGCCCATGATTTTTATGGATTTCGAAATATATTACGATAGAGGCCTACACCAGAAGTGGAGTTATATAAAGGAAAATGAAGCACCGGAAAAGTACGTAAGATTAGGGCAAGATATGCATAAGGAAGTACACACCTAAGTAAGAAGCAGTGTGCGAGTTGCGAAGGAGTTCATTGTGAGATTTTGTCGGCATCGGGAATCCTCTTTGAGCCCGTATATTTTCGATTTGAGAATGGATGTATTGGTGAAGGAAATCAGGGAGCGTACCGTATATTATGATCTCTGCTTTCTAGTACTGCACATAGTAAACTGATACCAACGAAAAAGCCGTATACAGAAACTGGATCAATGGAGAGCGGTTGTGGAGGATAGCGAGGGCTTAAGATTAGTCAGATGAATGACTGTACGGTATACGGTTCGACGAAAAGCCGGAAATACTGGGAATTGCTACTACCTGGGAGAAATTTAAAAAAGTATAAAGTTTCAATCCCTAACCTCCCATGTTGCTGTACTGAGGGCTAGATTATAAAAAAAAATACAGACATAAGTGTTAAATACACAACGAAGTTTTCGTGCGTGGTATGCGTTAAGAAGATAAGTGCGCGATTGAAAAGAAAAATATATGATGGTCCATAAAGAAGACCCAAGAGAAGAGAAAGAATGTGGCAAAAATGAAAATGTCCCGTACGATGAATATGGATTGAATCAACAGTAAAAGGATTAGGGGGCAACTCTTAAACAGTAAAAGTATCAAAGAAATTTCAGAAGAGATATATGCGGTGGTAAGGAGCTGTCATGAGGAAAGACAACAGCTCTGTGTATAAGAAAATGATGGAGATGGAACTGGAAGTTAGAAGGAGAAAATGTATTCTGAGAAGGTGGGGGGATTGCACGGGGAAAGATCTAAGAGAAAAGGGAATGAATCGTAAGAAGCTAAAAGGCCCCAGTGAATGTAAGTGGCTACAAAGCAATACTATTCCTACATAAACAGTGGAAAAGTTACTTATGAAGAACAGGAGTATGGTTGTGTTAATATAGCCCCATGAAATGCTTATTACTTACTGATTCCACTCGCGCCAGCCCTGAGATAGCATTCTTTTTATCATTTAAAATTTATGCTTAAATGAGTGCTGAGAAACACATATCATGGATAATCACGTAAAATCAAAGTTCCTCTACATGTCAGACATCTTTTGTCAGTATATTTACTTATTCTATGATACCATGAAATATGCTCATCCATTTTCGTGCACCTTGTAAAAACGGTTTTTAAAAAATGTTGACGGACGGGCAGCTGTAACTCGATAGTACGATTGTTGTTGACGGTCACTGATAAACTCCATTTCACAGCTGGGTTGCTTGATAAGGTCAGCGTTGGGGCAAAAAGAAAAACGACTACTTCTAAAAAATATGCATTTTCTAATTTTAGAATATCTGGCCGAGGTGCTAATATTCTTATCTATTTTTGGAAGTATCTTGTGACCTTGGTTAGATTCCTAGATAATCCTACTATTTTCCTAATGTCTTCGATGATAATGCTTTTCTGAAAAGGGGAAGTTCTGGGATCAGCTGAATGGAGCGACAGGATAGCTATCGAGAAATTATGAAGTGTTCATGATGGGCAATATGTACAGGAGAGTTGAAACTACTCAGGTGAATCATGTAAAGGATCGGCAAGACGTACCAGGGAAGAACGCTAATAGAAGGCATCTGAAGGACATGTTAGGAAAGAGGTTTATGCGATTGTAATCCATATTCCAAGCATAAAGAAGCAAACAAATATATGTGATAGAAAAGGATTGGAGAGAGAGCTGAATGAAGCTGGATTTATGAGCTTTTTGAGAGAAATATGCTTAGAAATGATGCTGATGCGAGGGCGGTGAGAGGACAATGTGGAGGCCTGTCTGATTATATGATTGTGGTATGTTAGGTAAAGGTGAGGAAAGAGAGAGAGAGAGAGAGAGAGAGAGAGAGAGAGAGCAATAATTAGAGAGAAAGACTGGAAGTGGAAAAGTGATATACGAAAGTACTGGCAGATAAATTCCTGGTCAGAGTAACGAAGGAGCTGAAGTGAATGTACTGGGAGTAAGATCTGAACAAACTGTGGAATGTAAATAGGGACTTATTTTAGGAATGTCCAAGTAATGTTTGGTGTCGCGAAGACGAAAGGTTCAGCTTTGTGGGATACAAAGATTTGAAAAGCGGAGGAGGAAAAGAGGAAGACGTGGCTAGATTTGATGGAGGTAAGAGGGATGGAGTAAAAGAAGATACACTGAAATGAAAGGCATGCGAAGAGAGTAGTATATAGAAAACAGAAAGAGGTGAATAATGATCTTGGAAGAAAAACGATTGCAAAATACTCTGAAAACAGGGGACTATTCTGAAGGAAGGAGTAAAATGTAGATTTGATGATGGAAAGAAATGTTAAAGTGTGAAGGACGAAAGTAGAAGAACGGTAATCAGTGGAAGTTAAGTAAGGAGCAGATAGAATATGTTGATAGGCTTATCAATGGACGTTATGTGAAAAGAGCTGTTGTAAACATGATTTATTTCAATTGTTTGTAGAGAAGCATTGCAGTCCTAGGGAATGTGACTTTGGAAGAAATGCAGAATTGTAAAGCGGCTGAAGAATGGGAGGGCAGCATTTGTTGATAAGGTGTTGCCAGAAATTTTCAATTACAGTAGAGGGAGTAGAATGAATTGTTTGTTAGAGGTATGCAATAAAGTTTTGCTGAGTGAGACTGTACCAGTGGAGTGGAACAAGGCTGTCACAGTGTCCCTGTATAAGAGTAAAGGCAACTAAAGTGAGTGCAAAACTATCGTGGTATATTTCTTTTGAGTGATGTAGGGAAAGTATATGGATTGATTATCTTAGAGAAAGTAAGGAATATATTAGAAGGCCTAGCGAATGATAAAAGGGCTAGTTTAGTGGTTGTTGAAGATGTGTGCATCATATACTTGCAGTGAGGCAGTGCAGTGTCATTAAAAGTTTTTATGATCTTGTTAAGCATGCAGAGGGGTAGGTGAGCAACTAGAGAATGTTCTGAGATCAATGTTGGTGTGAGACAAGTTTGTGTGATGCCCCCATGGCTGTTTTATATATATATATATATATATATATATATATATATATATATATATATATATAGCGTTTACTTGGGTAATACGGCAAGCTGCAGAGCGAGCGAAAAATTGCCAGGTCAAGTAGACACTTCATCAACTAATCGGAGAATATCCAAAATATTCAGAATGGCGGGCATTCACTAAATGAAGAAATTATCGATGATCTATTATTTGATGTCGTGGGTGCTTCAGCAAACAGAAATGCACTGTTGGAAAAGGAAGACGTGGGACGACCACAACTAAGAAATCCGACCAGGGTCAAAAATTACTTGAAGTAGTCCGTCCCAGTGTGTTGTTACTTTATATATTTGCGTAAAATTATATGTGTATTCTACAACGATCAGTTATTTATCACACTGTCATTGGTGAAGTTTTACATCTGCATAAGCGAGAGAAAGCCCCCAGTTGGCACTCTTGATATACGTGGTTGAACGGGACGCCATCTTCTTTGTTTACGAACACATGGGCGCCGCGACCGATCCACCGCTAACTTTTGCTCTCTTCGCATGGTGAACGGAAAACTATACCACGCGCTGCAGTCCCATCTACTGGCTGAGTGCTGGTTGATGCTCAGTGGCACTCGGCCATGTAAACACAAGCATGATGTATGAAGACGATACAGTGATGCTTGCAAATAGTGGAAAAGAGCATGGAAGATTGGTTCAGAATGTAGTAGATGTCTGTCAGAGCCATGTCATGCAAGTAAATGTAGTAGACTAAAACGTGATGGTTGAAAGACAATGTGATTGCCAGTGTTATGTTACAATGAACGCGGAAAGGCTTGAACTGGTGAAAGACTTTAAGAAACTAGGTGTTGTGATACTTGTGGTGATGTAAATCCGCAATAGACATGGAAACCAGAGTGGCGCAGGGAAGGAAAGAGGATGGTGCAAAGATCTTGTGGCAGCTGAGAGTGACTTACATGAAGTTTTGATGCCTACTCAAACATTCGGGAATGAGACTATGGTAAAGACTGAAAAAGAAAAGTCAAGAGTAACAACAGTGGGAACAGGGTTGTTGAGGAGTGTGTGTGTGTGTGTGTGTGTGTGTGTGTGTGTGTGTGTGTGTGTGTGTGTGTGTGTGTGTGTGTGTGTGTGTGTGTGTGTGTGTGTGTGTGTGTGTGTGTGTGTGTGTGTGTGTGATAAGGAATAATGTTATTTGTGAGAGATGTGAAGTATTGGCATTCTATGGAGACTAGAGTCTAATGGAATGTGCTTGAATGGTATGGTCATGTGATGAGAAGGGGTGTGAAGGTGGTGTATAAGAGCAAGTTCGAAGTATAGAGGAGACGTGGTAGGCCATGAAGAATGTGGATATATATGGTAAGTGACTGTGTGCGACAGCATGGTGAGAGTGATGAGGGAAGGGAACCCACAGCGGACCAAACTGACTGAAAGAATTTTATGAGGAGTGTGTGACAAAGGGTTGTCTCCCTGCTCATTCCCAATCACGTGGTAGTCGTCGGTGTGGCTATAGCTGACAGGTTGTATGAAACGCGAAAATTTAGATGTGAAGTAGAGTCAGGAGTTCGGGCGCTTGAATGATGATTGAATGGGAGTGTGGCCCATTTTATCAGACAAACTCTGGTTAGGTTCTCATCCTATCAGGGTTTGATTGTGGCTCTCTGGACCCTACCTCTCCACTGTCTAGGCCGCGAAAGGAGGTGTAGTCATAATGATGATGTTGGTGATGATGATGATGATGATGATGGCTGACTGACTTCTAATGCTTGGAGTTACTATAGGAATGTTAAGACAGTTATCAGTCCTCATCTATTGAGCGGTATTCTCTCAGTAGTAAATCACATCCACCTGAAGTACGCAAACCCTTATGCATCACATTAGTTTCCTGCGGATTAATCACCAATACATCCAGACAGCCCTGCAGTTATATGGTTGCCACTGAACATAATAATCGCTTCCGGAACTGCAAAAAAAAAAAAATGCCTGTCATCTAGTGTACAAGTACTTGAAGTGAACTCTAAATGGGTAATTAATGTTTCCCCATCACGTTTTAATATAGGATTATATCTAGTAAAAATAATGTCGTTAATCACAGCCTTAATGTTGTCTTTTTTTAGCCTGCCTAGTCAATATTTTCTCAAAATCACATGTTAACACTTTTTGCTGACTGGTGGACACACACACACACACACACACACACACACACACACACACACACACACAACTGGAAGGGGTGAGGCGATATCAGGGAAGCGCCAGGAATCAATACTGGTTGCCACACACTTCCGTAAACACCGCGTGTGATTCCAAACGCCATAACAAAAAACTATACCACACCACACCACTTCCTGACCCATACACCACGCCACACCCAGCCCCACTAACCTCGCTACACCACACGCAGCCCCATACAACACAAAACACTACACCACAACACACACACTAGCCACACTCACCAAACCACACAATGGTACACCTACAGCACCATTACGAGTCCAACACAATTCACAACATCAATCCAAAACGAAGCATCACCGCCGGAAGTCTCACAAACACACCACACCACACCACATCACCATCAAAAGCATCACAAACACTTCACGCCACCTCCAACCCCCCCCACACACACGCATCACTCCATACCGCACCACATCACACCACCACTAGCTTCCAAACTCATCACACCAAACCACACCAAGAGAGTACTTAGGTTAATACCAAAACTGGTTGAACTTCAGCCTAACTACCCCTGACGCAATGGCTTAAACCCTTAGATATCATATTTAACGCCTCAGTATGTACTTTCTGCTTAGTTGTTTTTCTTTTTCTAACACTGTCACATGGTCTAGGCACCTCTTAGCCTAATGGGTAGATTGCCATATTCAGCGTGGCGGCCATGCAGAGGTTTGATATCCATTTCCTGTGTGGAGTTTTATCAATCATGCCGTGTTACAGAGTGAAGTAATCTGTTTTTAATTATACTTGCAATGTACTGGATTACGATAGAATAAAGTCTGGCACGTACACCATGGAGGGGGTATTATGGCACTGACATTTACCACTCACCACTCGTAGTTTTTTGTATCCGTGGCATTTCGCGTTTGTTACTTTCAATTCTCTTCATTTTCGTCTTCGAGTGTAAGATCTGATTCTGGTTATCTCACTGTGTTCTCTTTATTTGTGCTTCATATTACAGAGTCTGTTCGTCTACTTATACTATCTTTAGTACTCTCTCTCTCTCTCTCTCTCTCTCTCTCTCTCTCTCTCTCTCTCTCGTTCCTATGCTATTGTTTTTTTTTTTTGTCTGTCAGTATGGTGCTGTAAGTTAGAGAGAGAAAGAGAGAGAGAGAGAGAGGGGGGGGGATCTGAACCAAAATTAAATCCGTCAACAATAATGGCAACACTCAGGTGAGAAGAGCCGGCGATGAAGTGTTTAGCAAACTTGTCTGCTGATCGCACGGGAGACAGTTAGATCCTAGGCCGGGACAGCTAACAGTATGATGATGTAACACTACTGACCCTCCAAAAAAACTTTCCATATAGTATAAGAACACCAGTGTGAATACCTCCGCGCGAGTCCTGTACGACAGAGTTCTGACACGTATTCGGTACTGACGGTGGGTATTATTACCAAATTAGTGATATACTATTGTGTTAAAATGTGGAAGGACTTGCTAGTCCTACTGGAAATGACTGTCAGTTCTGTCTTGAGATTAGGGCATAGCATGTGATGCATTTGTCAATATGATATTCTAATGAAATCATTATTAATCCCTGTTGTTGGTGTCTAGAGGTAAAACTGTTCTTTTGCATGTAAGTCCAGGGAAGTACAAAAATTACTCATCGCCTTAGACCCCCATGGTGGAATGGATCCACATGATAATATTCCATTGCTAAAAAGAAAACACTAATACCCTCGACTCTACCCCCAAAGTTACCCATTATCTTCGTAAGCTAGTTATGTTGGATGTTTTCCATCCTGTTGAAGAACTGGAAATGAAACACCCTTGATGAGATAAAGGCCCCTCTGCCACCTCGTGTTCACAAGGCTTATCGTATTATCTTAATTGCAAGATATATGAGCGACGAACATTTACGCGTTTATGTAGATCTGGAAAAGCTCTGACTTCCTTCCTAAAATCCAGTCTTGAATTCGGAAAGGCCGTGGTTCAGTTGACAGCAGAAGTTCATCATTTTCAGCCTGAGTAATAAGAGCCTTTTGATCTGGTAATACTATGAGACAGAGTCGCCTGGTACAGTATAAGTGTCTTATGGTTTAGAACTTTAGATTAATGATCAGAGATAGTTTAAGACAATATTAAGATAATATGCAGCAGACAGGACCATAATGTGATCGAGGATTGTATGATATTAGTGTTAGATGTTTCCTGAATAGGGACTTGGATACACATAACTGTTTCTATTGATGGTAACAGAAGTATTAAAATATATTATAGAATGTTTTCAGAAATGATGATGAGGATCCAAGACACTTTTTAAGAGGTCGTCAAACACTACAGAAAGAAATATGACCAATGACTGCTTGTTTTGCTTCTATACCTATTTTCTTAATCATTCCTCTTCTGCCCTCTCTCTCAGCTCCTGCATCACATCTTGTCATGCACGCTTGTCATCATCCACACTGCAACAATGATATTGAAAATAGTATACTTGTTGGCAGAGTGAAGAAAGTAATCAGAATAAAGGTGTTTAGTGAGCTTAGTTTTACCCCATTCACTACTCTGGGTTATTCATAAGTAAACTGTCAGTGACGTGAATTAGCATATAGTTGCTGTGACAGTGAAGAGACAATAATTGGTTTAAGTAGACGTAGTTCGTTCGTTGTTACCGCTAGCCACCAATGTAAGTAAACTTAATTTGTCGTAGTCTACCGTTGTTCACCTTTGCTGCCAATGTAAGTAGACGTAGCTGAGGAGTGTAATTATATAGAGAAGGTTATCTGGTTGTATCATCGATGGGAGAGGCACTGGGGGATAGTAATGGTGAGGCATTGTAGGAGATGTCAGTGTAGACCTTTTCTGTTACGTTATCCTCATTGTATTTTAAGTGGGATGATGATATAGGCAGATTTGGGTCAATGGAGTTTATTGTGAGACAGTTATATGAATAAAAGTTAAGAGCTTGGTGTGACCCTTGTAGCCTATGATTAGTATACTCTGTTCCACATAAAGTGGCGGAGAAGCTACGCTCAAGTCCTAGTCGAACACAGGTGCCCGTACAAAGGGATTAAAGTGACCTCACCTGACTCTTTCTCCAGCCCTACCTTTCTCCTTCCTCTCCTGAGAGAGAGAGAGAGAGAGAGAGAGAGAGAGAGAGAGAGAGAGAGAGAGATCGAACTGTTTATTGTCTAATATTCAAATATAGCAATCATATTTTATTTTGTGACCTAATATTAATTAATCCTACATCCAATCCAAACATGAATTTGTGTAATTTGAAGGCATTATTACGAGTTCTATCCTGATTTGCAAACCTATGAAAATCACCAATTCATCGCGAAATGGCGAACCGTTAAAAGTATTAAAATATCAGTCATATGATTTGCTGAAAATGGCTTCTATCAAGATAGAGTTTTATATAAAAAAATGGTGAAATACTCAATACCCTCTCTCTCTCTCACTTCTCGTGTGTGTGTGTGTGTGTGTGTGTGTGTGTGTGTGTGTGTGTGTGTGTGTGTGTGTCATGAATAGGAAAAGGGAATGTTTCTCTCCCTTCCCACCCTCTCTCGTTGTTCTTTCCTCCTTCCCTCCCTCCCCCTCCCTCCCTCCCTCCCCCTCCCTCCTTCTCTCTCTCTCTCTCTCTCTCTCTCTCTCTCTCTCTCTCTCTCTCTCTCTCTCTCGTGTGTGTGTGTGTGTGTGTGTGTGTGTGATGAATAGCAAAAGAGAATGTTTCTCTCTCCCTCCCCATCCTCTCGTTGTTTTCCTCCTTCCTTCCCTCCCTCCCTCCCTCTCTCCCTCTCTCTCTCTCTCTCTCTCTCTCTCTCTCTCTCTCTTGTATAATATTAAACAATGCATGTATATGGCTTATATTTATATTTACAACTCTTATCTACAATAAGTATACACAAGACACCTCACACAACACTTGTTTATTCATTTTCATCGCTGCTGGACTCGTTCGATATAGTGATAACAAAATTTTCCACCATGTGGTTTACAGCAATGTCATTTCTCATAAATTCTTCTATTTTTTTTGTATGTGCCACACATTTCTGCCAGTTTTCTGTTATTATTTTTTCTATCGCATTTCTCGTCAGCTCTTCGATCACTCGTAATTTTTGAGAGGAATTTGAGTTTCTCTTCCTCACATTATCCTTGACCTGAGCCCAAATCAGCTCTATGGGGTTGAGCTGGCAATGATAGGCAGGAAGCCGCAGCACCTGGTGACCATGATTATTGGCGATTTCATCAATTTCAAACAATTGCTTGTCTTTGTTTTTTTTCACTTGGTGTAGCAGCTCAGCCTTAGTGTGCAGAGGGTTATGAGGGAGGTTGTAATCAAGAAGCCACTTTACAATTTCTTGTTTTCGTGAGCTCTGTGTTGGTGCTTTATTTCTGATTTTGCAATGGTATGATGCGTTGTCCATTATTATAAGTGACCCGGGCGGGATGTTGGGAAGCAAGTGGTTCTCGAACCATGCCCGAAAATTTTCATGGTTCATAGAATTATGATAATCTCCCTTGTTCCCGTTTGGAAATTTAAACATGAGCAAACCTCCGGGCACGAACCCATCCAATCCACCTGCGTGCACAACGATGAATCTTGCGCCTCTGCTACTTTTTACCTTCGGGCCCCACTTCCCTTCAACAGTGGTCCAGCATTTATCCACACACTCGTTCTGGTTTATCCATGTTTCATCTATGTATATCTCTGGTCGTGGGTTACTGGATTCTCTGTTCTCCTTAATTATTCTTAAGTATTTGCACCGTGCCACAACAATATCTTGCCTCTCCATAAGGAGTTGTCGTCCACTGTCAGTCTTCTTGAAACGGAAGCCCATCTTTTTCATCAGTCTGTAAAGGGTTGTCTTTTCTCTTTTAGAATTTATTGGCGCCTCCTTTACCTTTTCCAAAATGCTTTCTAAAGTTGGAATCTCCCCTCTTTCGTAAAAAGACGATATTACCCTACATATACAGGCCTCATCAAACATGTCCACACTATCCAGCACTGGAGATATCTTCTTTCTCTTCAACGGGGGTGAAGAAACGCGACCTTCTTTCGCCTCTCTCTTGAAACGTTGCAGAGAGCGCACCGATATTCCAGTAGCCGCCGCTGTTTCCTGTTCCAATTCAGTTTCATTTAGTGACGCGTGAAACTTCCGAAGGTATTCGTGCACACGTAGCGCCATAAGTTTTGTCTGGGTGGAAAATTGCTGCCTGCAACCCCCACTCTGAAGATTTTCTGCCATCACTGTAAGGAACTAAGGCTGTAACCGAAAAAAAAAAAAAAATGTTAGCTTTATCACTGCTTTCACACTATATTTTGAATTCTGATGAACGTAAAATTCATGATATAGCATGAAAAAAAAAATTAAGTACATACATGCGTATGTATTTCATTATCATATTCCGGGTATATACAGATAAATTATACATATAACACAACACACCAAGCCACCACTCCACACCACAACACACCAAGCCACCACACCACAACACACCAAGCCACCACACCACAACACACCAAGCCACCACACCAAACCACACCAAGCCACCACACCAAGCCACCACACCACAACACACCAAGCCACCACACCACAACAAACCAAGCCACCACACCACAACACACCAAGCCACCACACCAAACCACACCACAACACACCAAGCCACCACACCAAACCACACCACAACACACCAAGCCACCACACCACAACACACCAAGCCACCACACCACAACACACCAAGCCACCACTCCAAAAAAACACCATAACACACCAAGCCACCACACCACAACACACCAAGCCACCACACCACAACACACCAAGCCACACCACAACACACCAAGCCACCACACCACAACATACCAAGCCACCACACCACAACACACCAAGCCACCACACCACAACATACCAAGCCACCACTCCAAACCACACCACAACACACAAAGCCACCACACCACAACACATCAAGCCACCACACCACAACACATCAAGCCACCACTCCAAACCACACCACAACACACAAAGCCACCACTCCACAACACACCAAGCCACCACTCCACACCACAACACACCAAGCCACCACACCACAACACACCAAGCCACCACTCCACAACACACCAAGCCACCACTCCACACCACAACACACCAAGCCACCACTCCACACCACAACACACCAAGCCACCACTCCACACCACAACACACCAAGCCACCACTCCACACCACAACACACCAAGCCACCACTCCACACCACAACACACCAAGCCACCACTCCACACCACAACACACCAAGCCACCACACCACAACACACCAAGCCACCACTCCACACCACAACACACCAAGCCACCACTCCACACCACAACACACCAAGCCACCACTCCACACCACAACACACCAAGCCACCACTCCACACCACAACACACCAAGCCACCACTCCAAACCACACCACAACACACCAAGCCACCACTCCACACCACAACACACCAAGCCACCACTCCACACCACAACACACCAAGCCACCACTCCAAACCACACCACAACACACCAAGCCACCACTCCAAACCACACCACAACACACCAAGCCACCACTCCACACCACAACACACCAAGCCACCACTCCACACCACAACACACCAAGCCACCACAACAACACACCACCCCACACCACAACACACCTAGCCAACACTCCAAACCACACCACAACACACCAAGCCACCACTCCAAACCACACCACAACACACCAAGCCACCACTCCAAACCACACCACAACACACCAAGCCACCACTCACCACCACACCACACCACGCCACACCACACCACACCACAACACACCAAGCCACCACTCCAAAAACCACACACACAACACCACCTAGCCACCACTCCAAACCACACCACAACACACCAAGCCACCACTCCAAACCACACCACAACACACCAAGCCACCACTCCAAACCACACCACAACACACCAAGCCACCACTCCAAACCACACCACAACACACCAAGCCACCACTCCAAACCACACCACAACACACCAAGCCACCACTCCAAACCACACCACAACACACCAAGCCACCACACCACAACACACCAAGCCACCACACCACAACACACCAAGCCACCACTCCAAACCACACCACAACACACCAAGCCACCACTCCAAACCACACCACAACACACCAAGCCACCACACCACAACACACCAAGCCACCACTCCAAACCACACCACAACACACCAAGCCACCACACCACACCACACCACAACACACCAAGCCACCACTCCAAACCACACCACAACACACCAAGCCACCACTCCAAACCACACCACAACACACCAAGCCACCACTCCAAACCACACCACAACACACCAAGCCACCACTCCAAACCACACCACAACACACCAAGCCACCACTCCAAACCACACCACAACACACCAAGCCACCACACCACAACACACCAAGCCACCACTCCAAACCACACCACAACACACCAAGCCACCACTCCAAACCACACCACAACACACCAAGCCACCACTCCAAACCACACCACAACACACCAAGCCACCACTCCAAACCACACCACAACACACCAAGCCACCACACCACACCACACCACAACACACCAAGCCACCACTCCAAACCACACCACAACACACCAAGCCACCACTCCAAACCACACCACAACACACCAAGCCACCACTCCAAACCACACCACAACACACCAAGCCACCACTCCAAACCACACCACAACACACCAAGCCACCACACCACACCACACCACAACACACCAAGCCACCACTCCAAACCACACCACAACACACCAAGCCACCACTCCAAACCACACCACAACACACCAAGCCACCACTCCAAACCACACCACAACACACCAAGCCACACCACACCACAACACACCAAGCCACCACACCACAACACACCAAGCCACCACTCCAAACCACACCACAACACACCAAGCCACCACACCACACCACACCACAACACACCAAGCCACCACTCCACACCACACCACAACACACCAAGCCACCACTCCACACCACACCACAACACACCAAGCCTCCACACCATACCACAACACACCAAGCCACCACTCCAAACCATACAACAACACACCAACAAACCACACCACAACACACCAAGCCACCACTCCAAACCACACCACAACACCACCACACACCCCACCACACCACAACACACCAAGCCACCACTCCACACCACACCACAACACACCAAGCCACCACTCCACACCACACCACAACACACCAAGCCTCCACACCATACCACAACACACCAAGCCACCACACCACAACACACCAAGCCACCACTCCAAACCACACCACAACACACCAAGCCACCACACCACACCACACCACAACACACCAAGCCACCACTCCACACCACACCACAACACACCAAGCCTCCACACCATACCACAACACACCAAGCCACCATAACACAACACACCAAGCCACCACTCCAAACCACACCACAACACACCACAACACACCAAGCCACCACACCACACCACACCACAACACACCAAGCCACCACTCCACACCACAACACACCAAGCCTCCACACCATACCACAACACACCAAGCCTCCACACCATACCACAACACACCAAGCCACCATAACACAACACACCACAACACACCAAGCCACCACTCCAAACCACACCACAACACACCACAACACACCAAGCCACCACTCCACACCACAACACACCAAGCCTCCACACCATACCACAACACACCAAGCCACCATAACACAACACACCACAACACACCAAGCCACAACTTCACACCATACCACAACACACCAAGCCACCACACCACATCACACCAAGCCACCACACCACAACACACCATGTCACCACTCCACTCTACACCACGACACACCAAACCACCACTCCACTCTACACCACAACACACCAAGCCACCACTCCAAACCACACCACAACACACCAAGCCACCACTCCAAACCACACCACAACACACCAAGCCACCACTCCAAACCACACCACAACACACCAAGGCACGACTCCACACCACAACACACCAAGCCACCACACCACAACACACCAAGCCACCACTCCAAACCACACCACAACACACCAAGCCACCACACCACACCACACCACAACACACCAAGCCACCACTCCAAACCACACCACAACACACCAAGCCACCACACCACACCACACCACAACACACCAAGCCACCACTTCACACCACACCACAACACACCAAGCCTCCACACCATACCACAACACACCACAGCAGTTTGTGCTGGCTGCAGTCCTCCTACTTTACTATCACTCTCCTATTCCCTGTCGCTCCCTGCGAATCTCTCCCGCTCTCTCCTTGTCTAACTCTGTTACCTACATGTGATATCGGACTTATATCCCCCTTTAGCTTCCGGCTAGTGTGTGAGCGAACGTGTGCGTACGTTTGTTTGTGTATGTGTGTGTGTTCTTACCTAATTCTTATCTAATTGTATCTTCACAGGAATGAGTCAAGCTCGTACTGTGCCGTGTCTTAAACCATATTTATCGTGCATATCCTTAAATTTGTGAATTGTTTTGGCACACACTATTTCATTTGGTAGTGCATTCCATTGATCAATTGCTCTGTTTGAGAAACTGAATTTCCTTACGTCTTTATCACCTCTCTTCTTATGCAGTTTTTTGCAGTGTCCTCTTGCTGATGCGTCCCCATATGTTAAGTAATCATTTATGTCTATTTTCTCCTTCCCTGATATGCATTTATATAGCATTATCATGTCACCTCTTTTCCTTCTCTCCTGTAGTGTTGGTAGATTCAGTTTATTTAGTCTTTCTTCGTAGCTTAGATCCATTAAGCTTGGTATCCATCTTGTAGGGCCCTTTGAACTTTTTCAGTCTTGTCTATGTGTTTTTTGAGATGAGGACCCCAGACTACTGATGCATACTCCAGGGTTGGTCTGATGAATGATGTTATTATCCATCTTAACATGTCTTCATTTATGCAGTGTATACATGTTCCGTACCTTCTCACTGATGTGGTCAGCCGGAGATAGTCTGTTATTGATAATCACACCTAGGTCCTTCTCTCTTTCTGATGTGTGCAGGGTTTTATTTCCTAACGTATAATCCCAATCAGGTCTTTTTTCCACTTTTACCAAACTTGATTACATGACACATGTCCACACTGAATTCCATTTGCCATGTACTACTCCATTCATGAAGTTTATTTAATTCTTCTTGTAGCTCTTTACAAGAGTCTGTGTTAGTAATTCTCCTTTGCATTTTTGCATCATCTGCAAACATATTTAGATAGCTTTAATTTCCAGTGTTACTGTTTATATCATTTATATACACTAAAAACATGATTGGTGCCAGCACTGAACCCTGTGATACTCCATTAGTCACTTCTTTCCATGATGAGTAGTTTCCCCTTAGTACTGTTCTCATTTCTCTTTTTATGAGAAAATCTTGCATCCAACAAAACAGTTTGCCTCGAATTCCTCCTTGATGGTACAGTTTCCATAAAAGTCTTTGGTGTGGTACTGTGTCAAAAGCTTTCATGAAATCTAAATAGATACTGTCCACCCATCCTTCTCTTTCCTGTATTGTGTTTGTTACTCTGTCATAGTAGCTCAACAGATTAGTAACACATGATTTTCCTTTTCTGAAACCAAACTCTCTTTCTGTTATCATACTGTGTTCTTCTAGATGATTTACCCAAGCTTTTCTTATAAGTTTTTCTAATACCTTGCTTACAACACTGGTCAGTGATACTGGTCGGTAGTTGAGAGGATTTTGTCTATTTCCTTTCTTGAATAATATAATTGCCGCCTGGCCAGCCTGCCGGCACGCTTCTGAAAACACGTATTCTCGCTTTATTTTCATCATTCAAACCTCAATATACTGCCATGAAACCTTCATCATCTTCGTTGATGTTTGTTCTATCCCATATATATATAAAAAAAAAAAAATAACTTCATTAGGCCACCCTGAATAAAGATTTTGGATATCAGTCTCACTTGCCAACATCATGATTCGAATGTTTTTCATCGTACAGAAGAATGTTAGTTGAAGTTCTGAAAGAGAATTTCATCAGCTTTCTAATGAGCTTTAACCGGTTGTGATACGATTTGTAGTTTTTGAGAGAACAGCCCAAAACTGAAAGCCATTAAAAAAAATTTATTTTTGTTCATGGAGCTTTACTGCAAAAGTTTTCTCGCACACCTTATGTTTTTATATCATAATATTGTGTAGGATTTCATGAGCTTTCTCATGAGCACTGCAGATTTTTTATAGGCCTCATTTTCCGAGTAAATCGCAAAAAACTCACGCCCGTGCTGCATTTTCGTCATGCGCACGTAACAAATGTTATATTCCAAACTACGTAACAACGACTTTCTATCAGAGATATTACACTGTTGTGTCCTGTACATACGTAGAATTCACTGATCTTTATCATGGTTCTTACAGGAAATTGATACGTCCAATAGTTTTGGGGTAATTGGACGACAAAGTAAGAATACTCCTCCCAGCGCTGCTGACTTTTACCGCAAACGAGAAGAAAAACACTGTCTTTCCCCGCTTTTACCTACAAAATATGCTCGCAAAGGCTTATATTTTAGTTTTGAACATATGTAGAAATCACTGAACTTTATCATGGTTCTCACAGGAAGTCGATACGTTCAATAGTTTTCGAGCAATTGGAGGAAAAAGTACGATTACTCCTCTGTGTGTTGCCTACTTTTTACCGCTAGCAAGAGAGTGGAAAGGTTACAAGAGGATGAGAAAAAGGCAGAGTATAAGAGAGAAGTGGAGGAACGATTGGGCAAATATGAATTGGAGCAGATGGGAGACGTGGAAGGTGTGTGTAGGATAGTTACAGAAGAAAGATGTGCAGCATGTGATGTGGTGTGTGGAAGGAAGAGAAGACGGAGAGGGGTGCAAGGAACAGCGTGGTGGACTGAAGAGGTGAGACAGGCTGTGGCACAAAAGAAGAAAGCATACAATAATGGATGAGAAATAGGGGCGTGGAAGAAGTTGAGAGGCGGAAGAGAGAGGTATATGTAGAAAGAAAGAGAGAGGGGAAAAGATTAGTAAGAGAGAGTAAGAAGAGAGTGGATGAGGAATTTGGAAGGAATTTGAGTGTAAAGTGGAGGGACTGTAAGAAAATGTTCTGGAAAGAGGTGAAAAGAGTAAGACAGGGTGGAAGTGAAGTTAGCAGGGGAGTGAAAGATAAAAATGGTACATTACTAGTGAAGAAGGGAGAAAAAGTGAGCAGATGGAGAGATCACTTTAAGGAATTGTTGAACATAGAGGATGGAAGTAATGCGAGTATAAGTGGCTGGGGAATGGCTGGGAGAAGGAGGGAGGTGAGAAGACAGGAAGAAATCAGTAGGATAGAAGTTGTGGAAGCAATGAAGAAAGTTAAATCGGGGAAAGCCCCAGGAATTGATGGAGTGTGTGGTGAAATGCTGAAGCATGGGGGAGAGATAGTAGTAGAATGGATGTGGAAGATGTGCAGATTGGCCTGGGAGGAAGGTAGAGTCCCGGAGGATTGGAAGTCAGGTATAATCATTCCCTTGTACAAAGGAAAAGGAGAAAAAGAAGTGTGTGGTAATCATAGGGGCATTTGTCTTCTTAGTATAATAGGAAAAGTGTATGGTAGGATACTTATTGACAGAGTTAGAAAAAGAACAGAGAAATTAGTTGGAGAAGAACAGGGAGGCTTTAGGAAGGGAAGAGGTTTGTAGATCAGATATTCATTCTTAGATCTTTAGTGGAAAAGTTTCTAGAGAAGGGAAAGAAGTTGTATGCGGCTTTCATGGATTTGGAGAAAGCATATGACAGGGTGGATAGACAAGGATTGTGGAAAGTGTTAAGAATATATGGAGTAGATAGGATGTCGTTGAATGCTGTGAAGAGTATATACCATGGTGCGAAGGCTGCAGTTCGTGTGGGTGGTGAACTAAGTGAATTTTTCTCTTTGAAAGTTGGGTTGAAACAGGGATGTGTCATGTCTCCATGGTTGTTCAATCTTTACATGGATGGGGTAATAAAAGAGGTACAAGGTTGGGTAGCGGATGTTGGAGTGGCCCTGGTGAGAGAGGATAGTATTTGGAAACTCACTGTACTGTTGTTTGCAGATGATACTGTGTTGTTGAGTGAAGACGAAGGGGAGCTGCAAGGCTTGATGGATGAGTTTGGGAGAGTGTGTAAGAAACGGAATCTAAAGGTGAATGTAGGGAAGAGTAAAGTGATGGTCTTTGAGAGAGGTGAAGTCAGTGAATGTACAGCGAGGATGGATGGTGAGGAATTGGAAAATGTGAGTACGTTTAAGTACTTGGGTAGTGTGATGAGTAAGGATGGAGGTTTGGAGGGTGAAGTGCGTGAAAGGGTACAGCAGGGAAGAAAGGTTGCTGGTTCTTTGAAAGCAGTGATAAGAAACAGGGAAGTGAGCATGGAAGTGAAAAAGTTACTACATGACAGTATTGTGATACCAACTCTAACGTACGGAAGTGAAGCTTGGACGTTGTTGGAAGGACACAAGTCAAGAGTGAGAGCACTGGAAATGAATTATTTAAGAGGAGCCTGTGGAGTCACATGGAGAGACAGGCTGACGAATGAGGATATAAAGGAGTATTGTGGTGTGGATGTGGATGTGATAGGAAGCGTTATGAGGAACACACTGAGGTGGTTTGGCCATGTGGAGAGGATGGAGGATGAAAGACTGACGAAGAGAGTGTATGTGAGTGAGGTGGAGGGGGGAAGAGAGAGGGGGAGGCCTAGGATGAGATGGAGGGATGGGGTGGAGAGGTATATGAGAGAGGGGGGTGAGAGTTGGGAGCAGGGCAGTGAGATGGCGGGGGACAGGGCGACTTGGAGGCGATTTGTTTGTGGCCACCCCAAACGGGATTGAGGCGTCTGGCAATAGATAGATAGATAGATAGATAGAAGAACTCTCCCCCCCCCACCTTTACCGGAAGAATATGCTATCAAAGCTCTTTTTTTTTTTTTTTTCTTGTACAGACAGTAAAATCTCCAAAGGTTGTTTTTATAGTGCTATAACCTACTCAACATGACTACTACTCTTTTCCCTAGGTTACTGGTAATGAAGCTGTACTTTCTGTCATATGTGTAATATGTAGAAAAAATGGTTATTTGTGTTAAAAATATAGAGGTACTGAAACAGGTAACTATACAATTCAACAAAATTCGGAAAACTCACTTCCTCCAGGGGTGTTGAGCTGATGGCAGGACCTTGTTGGGTTAGAAGATGAGGAGTTATGTAGTGTGTGAGTGTGTGTGTGTGTGTGTGTGTGTGTGTGTGTGTGTGTGTGTGTGTGTGTGTGTGTGTGTGTGTGTGTGTGTGTGTGTGTGTGTGTACATAAAGTATAGTTCTCACTAAATGTCTGACCATGGTACAGTACCTGTCCACTGATGTCCGTGGTTGCCTGGCGTCCTTACATCCAGCACACCTGCCATTAAAGTATCGCTAACCTACGTGACGCATCCACAATATCCATTTCACAAACACTTGTGGCACATTTCACATACATTCTACATAAAGTATAAGTTCTCACTAAAAGTCTGACCAAGGTACAGTACCTGTTCAATGACATCCATGTTTCATAGGCATCCTTATGTACTGAGCACACCTGCTGCTAAGGTATCGCTATCCTGCACTACGGACCCTAAATTGTCACTTTACGACCACTCATGGCACAATTCACATACACTTCACGCTAAATCATATGCAAATACATGACTACCACAATGATTCCACCTCTACCTCCGCAACGTGACCGTGATGCAGCACCTTCACCTTGAGAATACGACGCCACGCTGTATTGGCACACACCACACTCCTTCACAAACACTCACAGCATGTTTGACATATTTCATAAGCCAGCCACTGTATTTTTTCCATAATATGTAGTTTAGGCAATGGCTTCACTGTATACATAAAAGTACTCACACCATAGGGCCTAGGGGAGGCAGAGTGGCGAAACCCTGCTACAGTGAACACGCGTCTTGCCCCCAGGCCTAACAACTGATAACAGGCACCATTGCTTTTCATCATATATATCTGTGTTCCATCGACAAAATCACATCAAAATAAGCTCAGAAATAATATATTATCACACTCAGTCCACAGGGGCTTCGGCTCAGGCAGGAGGGGGAGAATTAGGCAATTTAAAGGGACAGCACAAGCATGTAACCTTACAGCCTGGCTGCTTCTGAGGTACTGAGGTTTACTGCTACGGACACGATCTCAATGGGCTGAAAAGTGTTGCCAATTGCTTACCTTGGAAGAGACATGTGCCCACTAGAATGCACCAAAAATTGATGCAAAATCAGCCCATAACTTTCTTTTTGACAGCGTTTTTTTCTGCTTAGGAACGTGACTCGCGTCTATGTGCTTTTACCCCCCAAATTACGTTACGCAATTCGCACGAGCGTGCCCGAGAGGGTTAATTGTAGTATTGGTGATGGTAGTGATGTTTGTTGAAGGGTGTTGGTAGGGTTTGGTTGAGGTAGGTCAGGGTCCTGGTATGACTGTGTCAGCAATCGGTGTCCTCACTGCGGGGTAGGCAGACAGGCTGGCAGGCAGGCAGGTGCAAGATGGCAGGCTGGTGGTGTCAGATATTTGGACTGACTGACATGTTATGATGCTCTTAGCAACTGATGACACTGCTGAGTCACTGCCTCACTCTGGTAGTTACGGTTGAGAAGATGGTGGTGGTGGTAGTGTTGGAGAAGGTGGAGGGTGGTGGAGGTTGGAGGAGGGAGAAATGTGTTGATGCTACATCACCATGCTGGGTGAACAATATTGGCACAGTACAGATGCACTTCCTCCTTTCTTACTTTCTATGTTCGCTTCTTCTTCTCCATCTTAACTTGTAGTGTTTGTATAGTTGTTGATAGACATAAATTATTGCTGCTATTGTTTCTCATAAATCGTGGAATTGTGGTTGAGGTGGTTAGGAGCAATTTAGGGATGAATTTAAGGTGCGTTGATGCTCCGCCAACTCTCGCTGTCTGTTTTGTTTGTTTGATTGCTGATTATTGCTTGTAGAGGAATCGTAGAGTGTTTTGATTTTAATTTACTCATTTATTGTTGACTGAGACATTAATCGGCGTCGTTTACCACTCACCATCAATCTCAGTGAATGTAGTTTATCGTAGTTTACCTTTGTAGTGGTTCAGGAGAGTAGTCTGCTGTGGATATCAATGAACGTATAAGCTAAGATCGATTGTAGACATTATATAGGCATTACTATATATCTTATAAACACAATGTACAGGATGTAGTGTCTGCTGGAAACATACACAGTTTTTCACTAGGAATGTCAATTCACATAATGTATATCCACAATCTTGTTGTCGCAGACCATCAAGAATCCTTAACCATATGGTGCGTCTCAAACATCCTCGTAATCCAGACAACCAAAAATTTCATGACGTATTCAAACACGTGGCATAACCAGCCCTAGTTAGTTAGTCCATGTGGATGGAAATCTACCAGACACTACAACACACACCTACATCCTCTCCAAGCTATATATAAAGTCGGAAAGCTTCCCTTCAGATCAGAAGGGGTTAGAGAGAGAAAAGGGGAGAGAGGGGCTAGAGAGAAGGTCCGACACTAAGGTACGCTGTAACCCACTATTGATATAGCCGTGTAATAAAAACTCAGTAACCCAAGAGTGCTTTAACTCACTTCGTTGACTCTTCATCTCACGACTTTATTCTGGCTGTACTTGACGGTCCACAATCGACTTCCCTATCTCCCTACAAGTACCTATGACCATGCTATCGAGATTGGCGGCAAGCAGTAATAACGAACCAAGCACGAAAAACTACGCCATTGAGATTGGTGAACAGTGGCCAACTACGACAAACTATGCCTTACGAGTTTATACAACAGCTACAACGGTAAACTATGATATCTACCTCACTACATTCACTGAGATTGGTGGCAAACGGTAACAATGAACCAACTATGATAAACTATGCCTACCGATATTGGTGGCAAGCGGTAACAACGAACCGAGCTACAGTAAAATCAAAACTCTACAGTCAGAACAGCCTACGACGCCTCTACAAGCAACAATCAGCAGTCAAATTAAAAACAAACAAGGAAAGCAGAGAGCAGGAACTGGCGGAGCATTAACGCAACTGCATCCATAATCGCTCCTAACCACCTCAACCGCAATTCCACGATCTACGAGAAACAATAGCAGCAACAAATTACGTCTATCAACAACTCTATAAGCCTACAAGTTAATTTCAACAGGTAAAGAAAATCAAACGTACAAAAAGAAGAAACAAAGAAAATGAGTGAAGTGTCACCTGAGTAAAGCCCAACACAGTTGAATTTCCCCCATCTACTCCACCACGACCCCCACCACTATTCCCCACCACCATCATCTCCACCACCAGGAGGAGGCAAGCGAGTGTCTTGACCTCGCAATGATGACACGAAGTGCTGACACAGTCATACCAGGACCCTGACCTACCACAATCAACACTACCAACACCCTTCAGCCATCATCACTATCATCAGCAGCAGCACCTAGCCAGTATTCCCACTACGGTTATATCAGTGAGCTGAACATTTTGTCAATTTGTTTAATAGTACTACTTCATTTACATACAACCTTACGTATATATAGTACACAGTGGTAGACAATATATATCCTTACATGAACGTATAATACATACTTATGAAAATCTAGTAAGACCAGAAAATTAATATATAAGTAAACACGCATCCTTCGTATTACAGTGACAAGGAAAATCAAGTGAAAATGTCTAACACAAATGGCACTAGCAACAGTATGCAATACTCAACCATACACTTAAATAATTACAACCAGTACCTAAAGATGAATTTAAAAATGAGCAAACATATCAAGGTGACTTCACAACCTTTGGAAGACTATAGTATCAAGTGATGTGTGAAACTATGTGAATACTATACATATTGTAAATATTGTATATATAATTTTATATAAAATAACAAAATATGGGTTATGTATGATACAATGGAGCCTCTGTGGCACAGTGGTAAAATGTGCATTTTCGTACACTGAAGAACAAGGATTCGTGCCCTGCCAGGGTAATAAACTTTGGGAGCATTCTTTAGGCCACGTACTGAATTGGCGGACACAAGGGGTGATGTAGTTGAACCAGTGTCGCATACTATAAAGTATGCTTGCACCCAGTTGGCTTGCGCGGCCTGATTACACTTGGTTCACAGACTACACACACATCCAAAGCCACTCCAACACTACAATTACACTTACAAGCACTTTTCACCCTACATACAATCTCTACTAGACAGCCTAAGTCACTTGGTAGAGATACATTGGCTGTATCGTCCCCATTTCTGTCGGGATGGGCCGGTCCTGCAGTGGACACACAAACGGCTGGTGAGATGAGATGTATGATACCATATAAATATAAACTGTGCAAAATACCTAAGCCAATACACCCATTGTGTCTCAAATAAACTGTGCAACATAACTTAGCCAATGCACCCATGGTGTCTCATATAAGCTGTGCAACATAACTAAGTGAATACACGTATAATGTCTCACATAACTAAGCAAATACACCTGTGGTGTCTCAAATAAACTGTGCAACGTAATTAAGCCAGTACACTTGTGGTGTCTCAAACTGTGCAACGTAATTAAGCCAATACACTTGTGGTGTCTCAAACTGTGCAACGTAATTAAGTCAATATACCTGTGGTGTCTCAAACTGTGCAACGTAATTAAGCCAATACACTTGTGGTGTCTCAAACTGTGCAACGTAATTAAGTCAATATACCTGTGGTGTCTCATATAAACTTTGCAACGTAATTAAGCCAATTTACCTGTGATGTTTCAAATAAACTTTGCAACGTAATTCAGCCATTATACCCGTGGTGTCTCAATAAACTATGCAACGTCTATCTATCTATCTATCTATAGCCAGACGCCATAATCCCGTAAGGGGTGGCCAATTGACTTTTACTCATTTGTTTTACGGGGAGGGGCACTAACCCTCCACCAACCCACTTGTTGACACGTAGGGAGCACGTATAGTTTGGTTATATGGTTACCACCCAGCGTTGTAAATGGTTTCTTGGCTTACAGGAAACCATTTGGCTTGTCACTCAATGTAAAGCCACCTGTAAAGGAAAGAAAAGCAATAAGAAGTGACAGGAAAGATGGGAGAAATAGGAAGAGAGGAGGACAGGCACAGAAAAAGAATGATAAAGGCTAAGGAAGAAGTAGGCAGCAGTACATCAAGTGAGTGGACGATGGCCGCCACAACCTACCACTACTATGCAACGTAATTAAGCAAATACACCTGTGGTGTCTCAAATAATCAAGTACCTCAAAATATGGTTGATTCATGATATGATTGTATTACTATTATTGTACTAGCTATATACATATGTATCAATTATACAATATAGCTGCAATGACCACACTTGTGATTAATGCAGTTATGTTACATTTCCTACAATTATGTAACTATAAATGATAGCATTACTACAATTATGTTTCAGTTGCTTCAATTATGTAACTACAAATACTTGCATTACCTTGCATAACTGCAATTATGTTACCGTTGCTGCAATTATGTAACTACAAACGATAGCATTACTGCAATTATGTTACAGTTGCTACAGTTATGTAACTACAAACAATAGTATTACTGGAATTATGTTACAGCTGCCACATTTATGGAAGTGCAATCTGTTACAACCACATTATGTAACAGTTACATTAACATGATGTAACTACAATTTTATGGCAAACACAATTATGTATCACCTGCATTTACACAATGTAACTAAACCTGCATTAACAAGATGCAATTGCAATTATGATACTTCATCGAAATTATGTAACTTTTACAATATTATGTATTGTACTTGATTACCTTACAAGTTGACTGTAATGTGTATATAGTATGAAATAATATGTTATGACAATATTTACTGTTGTTGGTACGACAGTGGGTGTGACCGAGTGAAATGTAGACATTATATAGGCATTATACAGTATAGGCATTACTATATATCTTATAAACACAATGTACAGGATGTAGTGTCTGCTGGAAACATACACAGTTTCTCACTAGGAATGTCAATTCACATAATGTATATCCACAATCTTGTTGTCCCAGACCATCAAGAATCCTTAATCATATAATGTATCTCAAACATCCTCGTAGTCCAAATGACCAAGAATTTCATGACGTATTCAAACACGTGGCATAACCAGCCCAGTTAGTCCACGTGGATGGAAATCTACCAGACACTACAACACACACCCACATCCTCTCCAAGCTGTACATAATGTCGGAGAGCTTCCCTTCAGATCAGTAGGGGTTGGAGAGTAGGCCAGATAACACGAGGATCAGAAAGGGGAGAGAGGAGCTAGATCAGGGGTCGGGAACCTTTCTCCTATTAAGGGCCATTAGGATATTTTTAACATCATTCATGGGCCATACAAAATTATCAAATCAACTATAGCCCAGTACATAAAACACACACACACACACACACACACACACACACACACACACACACACACACACACACACACACACACACCGCTCACTGGCGCAGTGGTAACGTTCTCGCTTGCCATCTGGTAGACGGGAGTTCGCGCCTCGCTCAGATTGCGAAAAGTTTCACTGACGAAGAGGGTGGTTACTGTCCCCCTTGAGCAAGGGGACGGGTGAGTGGGTGTGTGAAGGTCACAGCCTTGCCCTTAGATCGGACTATATATATGAGCTCTCACCTCCCTTCCGGGAGGGTAAAATGCTGACGATCACGACCATCAAGTGATCCTGACCGACCCGGTGAATTACACACACACATATATATATATATATATATATATATATATATATATATATATATATATATATATATATATATATATATATATATATATATATATATTAAATAGATAATGAATGGAGGAAGGAAAAATAAAGGAAAAAAAAAAGTCCATGTGCCTAAAGGCATCCCCCATTCTGCATTGTGGAGGAGAGAGTGTGAGATCATGGGCGCTCCTAGCTGCCCGAGTATTTCGGGAGAAAATGTGAAGGGGAGGCACAACTGAAGCCAGTTCGTCTGGGCACTTACTGTAAAAATGTTGATAAAATAATGCTAAAGAAGCAACATCTCTACATACAGATAATGGAGGAAAGTCCTGTGTAATGGCAGGATTATTGATTAATCTAATGGCTTTATTTTGAATTTTATCCAACTGCCTCAATGCAACCACTCCACATCCACTCCACAGTGGTGAACAGTATTCAATCAGAGAACGGACATGACTTTTGTATATTGTGGCCATCTGCTCATCAGTGAAGAACTCATGAACTCTGTACATAAGTTTCAATTTTTTGGAAGCATTTTTAGCAAGGGATTTAACATAAGCTGTCCAGCTTAAGTTGGGGTTTAGAGTAACACCTAGGATATCAGTTGTAGTGGATATGGGAATATTGACATCATTTAAAATTATGTGAGAGTCTGAGGGATTCTTCCTGTTGGAGAAATTAATGTATTTAGGTTTCTGAGCATTAAATGAGACCAGATTTGTTTGTCCCCATTGATAAATTTTAGAAAGGTTCTGGTTCAGAGAAATTGCTGTGTTTATTGGGATTTTATATCAAATTGTGTAAAGGAGGTACTAAATGTGAAAGAACTATGAAGGGTCGAGTCATCAACATAAGAGTGTATTGGGTTGTGAGTGACAGATAGGAGGTCATTTAAATGAATGAGAAAGAGGGTTGGCACCAAAACTGATCCCTGAGGTACGCCAGCATTTATGGAATGAAACTGAGAATAAAGTCTATCTACCATGACCCATATTTTTTCTGTTATGAAAGTAAGAAGAAATTAGAGGAACCAGTGATGCAAGGCCATAGTGTGACATCTTAGACAATAAGGCCAAGTGCCATACTCTGTCAAATGCTTTTGATATATCTAGTGCTATTGTGTGTGTTTGACCGTGTTGGTCTATTGTTTTGTTAATCTGATGGGTAAGAAGGCAAAGAATGTCTACAGTTAAACGTTCTTGTCTAAATCCATACTGCCGATCATGGATTAATTAATTGATTTCTAGATGCTTGATTATGTGTTTGTTGATTAGTGTCTCAAAAAACTTTACAGAGAATGGAAGTTGTTGCAATTGGTCTATAGTTTGATGGATCAGAAGTTGCCCCCTTTTTAGGAACAGGATGGATATTTGCTTCTTTCCAAGAGGCTGGAAAACTTGAGGTACGGATGCATAAGCGGAAAAATTTTGACAATACAGGAGCCAACACAGAGGAGCAATATTTAAGTACTATTGAAGGAATTTCATCTGGACCAGTAGCTTTGTC
Organism: Coenobita brevimanus; assembly: GCF_032717465.1. Taxonomy (NCBI): domain Eukaryota; kingdom Metazoa; phylum Arthropoda; class Malacostraca; order Decapoda; family Coenobitidae; genus Coenobita; species Coenobita brevimanus. Next base: position 27,108,752 of record NC_137008.1, on the reverse strand, counting down.
TGCTGAGAGATTCTGTAATACAGCTTGTATGTATCTGATGTGAATCATGAAAGGAGGTATTTGAGGGGAATCAAAATCAAGTACAGGAATACTGTGATTTTCTGTATCTTGGGTTGGGGGACTGTAAAGGTGGAATGGAAGAGGTGGTAGTGAAGTTAGTTTTGAATGAATTAAGGGTTGACCAGAATATTTATCATTTGGGTTGTTTAGTAGTTTGTTAGCCTGTCTGTGAAGAAAGTTTGATTTAGAAAGACTGATAATAGTTTTGGCATGGTTTCTGATATTTCTACAATAGTTAAAGGCTCCTTTAGTTTTGGTCCTTGTATAAGTGTTATAGGCTATTGTTTTATGTTCTGTTACTCTAGCACAATTGTGGTCAAACCATTTAGGTGAATTACATCTCTTTCTGTACCTATGGTGGGGAATTAATGTTGCCGACTTTAATGAAATCCTGTATGTGGCCCAGTGTGGAATTTGCATCTTGGGACAAAAAGGAGGTCCAAGGAACATCCATGAAATAATTATGGATTCCCTCCCAGTCTGCCCTGTCATAGTGCCATTTAGTCACCACGACAGGTTCAAAGCAGGAGGGTGTGGTAGGTGTTAAACTGGTGGCTTGAATCAGACAATGATCAGAGGATCCAAGGGGGAACTTCACTTCAACATTATACTTATCTGAATTGGTTGTTAGAAACAAGTCCAATAGGTGGGGATTTTGATCGAGATTGTCTGGTACATGGGTGGGTTGACTGACTAACTGGGTGAGATTAAATGAGTCTGCAAATAGCTCACATTCAAGACCAGAGTCATCAGTTCTGGCTGAATAAGTGAGCCATTCAACATTATGGACATTAAAATCACCCAGAATGTAATTTCTGATGCAGTATTAATGTTGAGAACACTTTATTGTGAAGAGAGAGACTCAAATAAACTCGGCTCTGGAGGGGCATTAGGGGAACGATAAACAAACAGAAATACTTAATTTTACCAAAAGAATTTGATTTGTATAGGGAATAGTCGAAATAAGGACAATTAAATTTAGTAATCTCCTCTAGGGCAATTCCTGATTTAGCAAGGCAACATATGCATCCTTTGAGTCTGTAATTTTGAATCAAGATATAACCAGGAAAATTATATCTAGCTAAATTAGAGGTGGAGCTTACTTGTGTCTCTGTCAAAAATAGCTGATCAGGGGATTCAAACTGGAGGAAATTTTGAACAGAGTTGATGCTAGAGTGAAGTCCCCTAATATTGCAAAAGAAAATTTTACTGCACTGATAAGCAGATTTAGGGCGCCGCAACACTGGAGGAGGCACAGTCGCTTGATGACAACCGGGAGGGCCCTGTGCAGACAACCCAGCCCTGTCGGTGGTGGTCACCCAAGAAACCACCGCACTAATTCCCAGTATAGCAGCAACCATGTTTTTTTTTTTTATGGGGGGGGGGGAGAGCAGGTATGTGTTGTGGAACTTGTATGATATGTAATGACAAGATCAGTGTTTTATGGAGAGAGGATAGCTGGTTTAAGGCAATGTGATATAATGTGGATGTGTGTGTTGTGTAAAATGGGCAGCCTAATGCCCTCTGATGTTTGAGGCAGAAAGATGTGTAACCAGCTACCAAGGCCTAGGAGAGAAAATGGAATCCAGGCTATTTCCTGAGTCTCCCATTACCTTGGCGGTAGTATGCCCTGAGCGGGGCTACCTACTCCTACTACTCACGTGTATATATATATATATGTATATATATATATTCGTTCATGAGATTCATGAGATTATGAAATTACATTTATGAATTGCCTCGCGGGCCTGATCAAAAGGTCTTGCGGGCCTTATACGGCCTGGAGGCCGATGTTCCCCACCCCTGGTCTAGATAGAAGGTCCGACACTATTGTCACACTCCATCACCCTGTAACTCTATCTATCTATCTATCTATTGCCAGACGTCTTAACCCCATATGGGGTAGCCACAAACAAATCGCCTCCATGTCGCCCTGTCCCCCTCCATTTCACTGCCTTGCTCCCGCTCACACCCCCCTCCTTCATATACCACTCCACTCCATCCCTCCATCTCATCCTTGGCCTCCCCCTCCCTCTCTCCCCCTCCACCTTATTCACATACATTTTCCTCGTCAGTCTCTCACTCTCCATCCTCTTCACATGGCCAAACCACCTCAACGTGTTTCTCCTAACCCTGACTACCACATCCACACCACAACACTCTTTCACATCATCATTTGTCAGTCTGTCTCTCAATGTGACTCCGCATGCTTCTCTCAAATAACCCATTTCCACCGCTGTCACTCTTGACTTGTGTCCCTCCAACAAGGTCCAAACCTCACCTCCACACGCCAGAGCTGGCATCACAATACTATCATGTAGTAACCCTTTCACTTCCACACTCACCTCTCTGCTTCTCATCACTGCTTTCAAGGAACCAGCAACTCCTCTTCCCTGCTGCACCTCCCCAAGCACCTCACCCTCCAAACCCCCACCGTTACTCATCACACTACCCAAGTACTCAAACGCATTAGCAGTTTCCACTTCCTCCTCATCCAACCCCACTGCACATTCACTGACCTCACCTTTCTCGAAGACCACAACTCCTCTCCTCCCTAAATTCATCCTTGGATTCTGCTTCCCACACACTCTCCCAAACCCATCCACCGAGCCCCGCAGCTCCCCTTCACCTTCACTCAACAACACAGCACCATCTGCAAACAACAGTACTGGGAGTTTCCAAACACTGCCCTTTCTCATTAGGGCCACTACAACATCCACTCCCCCACCTTGTATCTCTTTCATAACCCCATCCATATACAGATTGAACAACCCTGTAACTCACTATTGATATAACCATGCAATAAAAACTCAGTAACCCAACAGTGCTGTAACTCATCTCGTTGACACTACGTCTCACTACTTTATTCTGGCTAAGCTTAACGATCCATAATCGACTTCCCTAGCTCCCTAGAAGTACCTAAGACCATGGCCCTGAGACGATGAGCATAGTCAGTTCACGTAGTTGATTCGTTGATACCGCTAGCCACTAATGTAAATGATCATACTTTATCATAGTTTATCATGGTTTATCGTTGTTCACCACTGTCACCAAAGTAAGTAGACATAGTTGCTTCGTTGTTACTGTTAGCCAACAATGTAAGTGAACGTAATTTGTCATAGTTTACCGTTATTCACCGCTACTGCCAATGTAAGTGGACGTAGCCGAGGAGTATAATAATATTAAAAAGGTTATTTGGTTGTATTGTCGATGGGAGAGGCACTAGGAGAGAGTAATGGTGAGGCATTGTAGGAGATATCAGTGTAGGCCTTCTCTGTTCTGTTATCCTCTTCGTATTTTAAGTGGGGTGATGAAATAGGCAGATTTGGGTCAATGGAGTTTATTGTGAGGCAGTTATATGAATAAAAGTTAAGAACTTGGCGTGACCCTTGTAGCCTATGGTTAGTAGCAGTTTGTGCAGCTGCAGTCCTCCTATTTTACTCTCACTCCCCTACTCCCTGTCACTCCCTGGGAATCTCTCCCGCTCTCTCCCTGTCTAACTCTGTCTCCTACATGTGATACTGGACTTATATCCCCTTCTAGCTTCAGGCTAAAGTGTGTGGGTGTACGTGTGCGTATGTTTGTGCATGTGTGTGTGTGTCAGTCATGTTTCCGACACATGGTCAGGGGTGTTTGGCATTCTTGATTAGTCTAGGGCAAGGGGATGTTTAGTTGTCTCTTGCCGGAGAACTCAGACATAACTACCTGTTTTATATATTGTTACCTATAGCTATATAGTTACATACCGTAGTTACATATAGTATTATGTTATAACATATTATGCCTGCATTGGTTTCACATCCTATCACAATCGATTCCATACCGATCTCCCGTCCTTTTGTCTCCATCATTTCTCGCTCCTCGAGTTGATCCCACCCCCTCCCACAGTCGATTTTCCATCCTTAAACCCACCCTCACCACCACTCTCCCAGTTTCATCCCATTCTTCCGAAATCAGTTTAACTTTGTTTGCAAAGAGTGGGTAATCTTGACGTGAATATAACTGTCAGTAATAATATTTAAATGTCATTGCTGTGGTTATATTATAAGCAAAATAATCGGAACATATATCTATCAACACAACTGCATTCAAGTGGCTACTGTGCTAATAGAACATATCCATTGTTCCCACCAGGGTATTTCACCCTCCTCCCCTCTCCCTAAACTCTGACTCCTTCCCTACTCTCCTCCCTCTTCGTTATTACCCTAACCTCTCCCTACACTTATCATCCTTATGCAAAATATTTCTTACTTTACAACATGCTTACTTGAAAAGCGGCTTCTAACATCTGCACCTCAGCAATATTTTCTCATTACTCCTCTTATTGTTGATACTACTGTTTGTAGTAATTTTTTTTTTTTTTCTCTTACTCGGGTTGCCTTCCTTGCTGGAGCCTTCGGGACAACAGTCTTTGACCTATTCAGCAGGGTAAGTAGGTTATAATTAATAATAATAATAATAATAATATAGAAAACTAAATGTGTACATACATACATACATACAGTGAATGAAATGGTGGACACGAATGATGACTGGTGCATTGCCAGCAAGTACAAAATTGCCAGACTGCAGATAATATCTTACCACAGACATATTAGTAACCTTGCTTACGGCCTGTATCAACACAGACGATACCTAGGACTAGAGTTGGTTTGCTTTCACCTGAAGGAACTCGGTTGCTCCCAGTCTCAATACTAAGTCATGGCTTCAATTTCGATGAGACTAAATTACAGTACAAAGTAGAATAATTCTCCTTGTTTGCTACTCAGATGACCTTTGTGTCTGACTTCACTTAGCCATTAACAGAGCTTCATCTCTTCCAACTAAAGGACTCTAACCAATAAACACTGAAGTGGCCAACAACGCCATGCCATTACCTCCACATAGTTTTCAATAAAAGTTTATCCAAACACTTAAGGAACTTACTGAGGTGGCGGGGCTGGGGGGAAGGGGCGTTGTGGGAGAGTTGTTTTATGGAATGAAAGGCACGTCAAAAGAACAGTGAAGTTTAAGAGAGGAAAAAGAAAATCTGACCACATTTCACGGATAGACGCAGGTTTCAGGTAAATATGAGAGAGAGAGAGAGAGAGAGAGAGAGAAACAGAATTATAGATTACGTCAGAAACTGACTAAGGCTTAACGAATACATTTTTAGCATTAATACCTTACCAGTAAAGGAAATAATAATAATACCACCCATAAACAATATTAGAAAAGGGGGAAAAATAGAATTTTAGATTACTTCAGAACCTGAATAAAGCTGCACGAATATGATTTTTACCACTGAAACCTTAGGAGTAAAGTAACCAAATAATACCATGCAGATATCACAGCCAGCCAGCCACACAGACAGACAGAGACAGAGAAAGAACTGAAATGAATTGTGGATTCCTTGAAGCAGGTATAAAAAACCACATGGCAGTAATTCAGAACAAAGATATATAACTAACAGCGGAACAAAAAGGAGATGTATAAATGGTCCTGGCTTAAAAGTGGTCTTGGCGTAGAAGTGGCCTTGACAATGAAGTGGCCTCGGCGTTTAAATGGTCTTGACGTTGAAGTGGTCTTAGCATTGAAATGGTCTTGACGTTGATGTGGTCTTGGCATTGAAGTGGCCTTGGCATTGAAGCGTTCTTGGCGCTGAAGTGATCTTGGTGTTAAAGTGGCCTTGGCGTTGAAGTGGCCTTGTCGATGAAGTGGCCTTGTCGATGAAGTGGCCTTGGCAATGAAGTGGCCTTGGCGATGAAGTGACCTTGGCGTTGAAGTGGTCTTAGTGATGAACTGGTCTCGGCGTTGAAGTGATCTTGGCGTTGAAGTAACCTTGGCGTTGAAGTGACCTTGGCATTGAAGTGGCTTTTATGAAGTGGCCTTGGCGCTGAAGTAGCCGTGATGATGAATTGGTCTCAGGGTCGAAGTGGTCTTGGCGATGAATTGGCTTGGCGATGAAATGGTTTGGTGATGAAGTGACTTAGCGATGGAGTGGTGTGGTCAGTTGGTTAAATGGCTTGGCGATGAAATGGTTTGGCGATGAAGTGACTTAGCGATGAAGTGGTGTGGTCAGTTGGTTAAATGGCTTGGCTCAGGGACTGTGGAAGGATTAATGTCAATGAGAGGTCCTCAAATCATATCATGAAGCTAAATATTCAACCTGACCGGAGCAGAGGGAAAACAAAGGCCTGAAGAAACGGATTTATTAAGAGAGGTAGCACATTAGGGAAAGGGAGAGTAAGGAGAGAAAGATTGGACGCAAGGATACTCCATTTTGTCGCCTCTTACGACAAGCAGGGATACCTCCCCTCCCAAAGAGAGAGAGAGGGGGGGGGAGGTTTTTCCGCAGTGGTACAGTTGGCTCCATTCCTGAGCTCGTCACAGCGTTGGCAGTCCTCTTTCCCCCTGAGGTGTGGAACCGAAATCCACTTTGCGGATTTCGAAGCACTTTTTTTTATATATGAGAGGAAGAAGGAGCCAAAGGCCATGAGCCCGCAATAACAGTTCCCTCCAAGAGAAAAACAAAATACAATAGAGAGCCAAATTCAAGATCCAATCATTTTGAGATGCCTGGACACACTTCGTTTGAAAGACTGGAGATCATAGGCAGCAGGAAATACAGACAGAGGGAGACAGTTCCAGAGTTTACCTGTTGCATAAATGAAGGACTGGGAGTAACGGTTAACTCTTGCATTAGAGAGTTGGACGGAAAAGGGATGAGAATTTGCTGCTAGACGGGTGCTACACGCCCGTCGTAGAGGTGGAGGAATGCATGCAGACAGTTCAGAGGAGCAGTGACCATTAAAGTAGCGATAGAAATGAGATAAAGATGCAACAGTGCGGCGAAGAGACAGAGGTTGAAGGGAGTCAGTAAGAGGAGGAGAGTTGAGACGAAAAGCCTTTGACTCCACCCTATTGAGAAGAGCTGTATGTGGGGAGCCTCCCCACACGTGAGAGTTGTACTCCACACAGGGGCGGATAAAACCCCTGTATAGGGTCAACAATTGTGCAGGGATAAAGAAAGAACCGAGTTGGCTTAGCACACCTGATCTCTTGGAAGCCGATTTTACAAGAGATGTTTTAATGATATTTCCAAGATATGTCCCGAGTGAATGAAACCCCAAGCATGTTGTTGTTGTTCTTGTTGTTGTTGTTGTTGTTATTGTTATAGATGCAATATTTGTAGCTGTGGTACTTGTTGTGGAATTGTAATTTTATACTAGTTTGTACTGTAGTTATATTTAGTGCTGGTGTAGCTCTTGTAGCTGTACTGCAGTTGTAACTTGTATCAGTGATTGTGGTAGCAGTGGTGGTGGTAGAAGTGGTAGTGGTGGTTGTGTTAGCGATGGTATTGGTATTGGTAGTCCTGGTAATGGTAGTGATGGCGTTTATGGTAGTGGTGGTAGAAGTGGTAGTAGAGGCGGTAGTGATAATGGAGCTGGTAGTGGTTATGGAGTTGGTGGTGATGGTGGTGCTGGCCGTGGAGGTGATGGTGGTGCTGGCCGTGGAGGTGATGTTATTTGTGGAAGTGTTAGGAATATTGCTAGCAGTGGTGGTAATAGAAGTGGCAGTGGTAGTGAGGGTGTTTGTGGTAGTGGTAATGGAGCTGGTAATGATGGTGGTGGTGGTAGTGGTGATGGCTGTGGTGGTGGGAGTGATGGTGGTAGTGGTGGCAGTGGTAGTGGTGGCAGTGTTTGTGGTGGAGGTGATGGTGGTTGTGGATCTTGTTCTGCCAGCAGCAGCAGCAGCAGCAGCAGCAGTAGTAGTAGTTGTAGTAGTAGTAGTAGTAGTAGTATCACGTCTGTTTTTTGACGCAAGAGATCTTGTAAAATGAATAGGGTTGTTTTATTAGCAATAGCACTTATATCAGTCTTTGGCTACAAATCATAGGTAACCTATGGTTTCCATGGCCCCATCTTCCTACAACTCACCCAACCCAACCAAACATCCACCAACCCTGTGTGCTCACCCACTCACCCCACCCCATTCGCCACCCACCCACTCATATCCAACCTTCCCAATTACCCTGCCCTCCTCCCCATTCACCAAGACAACCCTACTGCCCACCAGTCGCATCAACCTGTCAAAACCTTGCCCAACCAGTCCCATTCATCCTCCTTTCCCTCTCATCTGCCCACCAGGTTACCCATCAAGTAATCAATGTCTACCAAAAAAAACTGGATATTTCCACAAAGAGAGGGGGGGGGAGGGCAGGATTCAAAGCTGCTTTTACAGTATAGAAACTCTGCACAGAAAAGACCCTTTGACTCCTCATTTTCCCTCCTTTCCTGCCTCACCATTACAACTTCTGCTTGTTGGTAAGATAAGAACTCCAGATAATTTTCTGAGCAGAATAATGTTATGTCCATGTATAGTGAGAGAACGATTATGATTAGCCTACAAATTGTCATGCTACTCTGAGTTATTAAAGAACTAACACCAACACGATCACTGTTAAACAAAGGTAATATGGTTATAAAAAAAAAAATGTGCAGCTACTGTACACTCAACATATTAATCATACAAGGTATTACAAATACAACGCTTATCTCCCACTCAGTCCATAGTTTACTGTGGGTTTCAGAGACTGGTCTGTCTTTCCTGCATCATTTAATTTCTTTAGGATTCCCACTGCCATACCCACTTGCACACAAGTAGACACATGATACTGCCAGATAAGTTGCAGATAGAGAGATATTTACACACACACACACACACACACACACACACACACACACACACACAAGACACTGAGGAACACAAAAGGTTAGGGAAATATGAGAGAAATAAGTCAAGGCCCCTAAAGGTAACCTTCCAGAGTGTAAACACTGTGGAGGAGATACTAAAAAATGCAAAGAAACTCATGGAAAAAGAGGAATTCAAAAATGTATGGATAAAAAGATGCCTAACTCAAGAGAAACTGGAATTACTGAAAGAGAAGAGAGAGGAAGCAAAAACAAAGAACGAGGGAAGATCAGTGGAGGAGAAGAATACGTTTTTTTTTACAAAGTAATCGGATTGCAGCTTCAAAAGTGGTACATAAACAGGACGGAATAAAAAAGAGGAAGGTATTAGAACCAAGTCATGACAAGTATGTAAATATGATGATTAAGTTGATGTACTCTAATGTAGATGGAATGGTATCTAAATTATTAGAGATGAATGATTATATCAGAGGAAATGATCCACATATAATATGCCTAACTGAAACAAAATTAACACCAAGGCTATCAAATGACATCCTAAACTTAGAGGAATACAATACATGGAGAAGAGATAGGATCTTAAAAAAAGGAGGAGGAATTATAATATTAACAAAGAAAAATCTGAAAGTCAAAGAAATAGAACTACATACACCATCGCAAGTAGAACTGATTGCAGTAGAGATCAATATATCTGAAGGGAAAGTAACTGCAGCAAATTTATACATGCCATCCAGATCAAACTCATGAGAAAGAAGCGAATATGAGGATCTGGCAGAGTACAATTCAGAGTTTAAGAGCATTACAATATAGAATGGAAGAGAAATCGGAAAAAATTATACTAACTGGAGATTTTAATAAAAATATAAATTGGAATATTCTAGTTATAATAAGCCTAGAAAGCTGTTGGGACCAAAAGCTCCTGGATCTCGTGCAGGAGTTTTTCCTACCGCAACATGTAAGGGAAAGCACTAGAGAAAGAGGACTCGATGTACCCTCAGTGCTAGATTTTATATTTACTAGGCAAGAAAACGATATTGACAATTTAATGTCTCACCCTCCATTCGGCAAAAGCGACCATGCAGTACTAAATTGCAATTTCAGGATTACATATGACATAGTTAACAGCAATGTAAGTTACAAAAAGAGCCCAAATTATAAAAAAAAGGAAACTACAATGACCTAAAGAAGACTTTTTAGAAACTGATTGGGAAATGGAGCTTAGAGGACAAGATTTAAATGCTATATATAAAAAATTCTGTGAACTTTATGAAACAGAAGTCCAGAAGTACATCCCACTGCACAAGGAAGCAGCAAAGGAAATAAAGAAATGGTTCAATACAGAATGTAAAAAAATCAAAAGAAAAAAGAGAGTTATTGGTGAATAGATACAGAAGACACAATAGTGAAAGGGCATATAACAACTATAAATAGGCAAGAAACGATTATACAAGAATAAGGAGGGAAGCCCAAAAACAGTTTGAGGAGGATATCATAAACAAAAGTAGTGATCAACAGCAGCTATTTTACAGCTACATCAGAAGACCAAAGTAAAAGATAAAATACAATCCATTACGGATGAGGGGATCACCTATACACAAGAGAAGGATATTTGTGAAGCACTAAATAAGAATTTCCAATCAGTTTTTTCAGAAGAAAAAATTTTTGAGAGGGATGATTTGGAACATGCATGCCCACACATACTGTATTATCATATATACAAATATCAGAAAAAAGAAATGCAGGAGGAGCTAAGTAAATTAGACAAAGGAAAAGCAAATGGTCATGATGGAGTTTTAGCGTGTTTTCACTGTTACTCCAGAATTATAAAAAATAAAAAAAAATAAAAAAAAAAAAAGTAAAACCAAACACAATAATTTGACAAAATTTCAGATAATTATGTGAGAATGAAACTCTATGGTGATAAAATCTATAACATTTAACAGTTAAAAGTGCCGATTCGGTGTTGATTCGGTAAATGACCGCCGATTTGGTTTTTCATCACACCCTCCTAAAGGTACTTTACAATCAAGTTCAGAGTCACTCACTGAAACTAATCTTTCGGAAAACTAATAATAAAGACGTCAAATATTAAATATTAATTAGCATAATACCATTTTAAACTCATACGACATACATTAAACACTTTCCACATCATGAGGTACAAGCACCACTCAGGAATGGTGTAGGTGTAAGCTACTTCTAGTCAATTTCACCACAATTTACTTACCTACCAGGTACCACCCATTTGCACCATCAAAAGTATTCCTTCATAAGATACCTGAAGGGAGTAGTTTGGATCTACGGTGGCCATATAGGTGCAACTATTACCTCTGTTACTGGTAAAGTATTATGTGATGGACTGGAGCCTCATCTGCAGTAAGAATACTGACTTCATCGCCAACATGGCGGCTGCTTCCCTCCAGCCACAAAGAATTAAAGTTATCTCATCTTGATCAGTGCAAACGATAAATTAAATTAAAAGATAAATGTACTGTAAGCTTCTAAGTACATGACAGAGTGCACTTGCAATGTTTACCCAGATCCAGCAACACGTGTATTCTGCGTTTGGTGTCCATTTGCTCGAAAAGTATTGGACGTATTGATTTCCTGTAAGGACCATGATGAAGATCGGTGAATTTTACGTATGTACAGGACATAACAATGTAATATCTCTGATAAAAAGTCGTTGTCACGTAGGCAGGAATATAAATTTTATTGTGTGTGCATGATGAAAGTGCAGCACGGGCATGGGTACCAATTTTTTTTTTTTTTCGATTTACTCGGAAACTATGAGGCACATGAAGAACCTGCAGGTACCATGAGAAAGCTCATGAAATTCTACACAAGATTATGGAATAAGAACATAACCTGTGCGAGAAAACTTTTGCAGTAGAGCTCCCTGAATAAAAATCAGTTTTTTTTAATGGCCTTTAGTTTTGTGCTATTTTCTCGAAAACTACAAATCTTATTACAACCGGACTTTCTCATCAGAAAGCTGATGAAATTCTCTACCAAAACTTCTAATAACATTTTTCTGTATGATGGAAAACATTCAAACTAGGATGTTGGGAGGTGAGATCGAAGTTCTGAAATGTTTATTCACACCGGCCTAATGTACTTTTATTTCTTTTCTTCTTTTTCTTTCTTTTTTTTTTGCTTATCAGCTAGAACTAACACCGGCAAATAAGATGATGTAAGTTTCATGGCAATATACAGAGGTTTGGGTGGTGAAAATAAGACAAGAATTCATGTTTTCAGTGGTGTGCAGGCGGGCTGGCGTGGAGGGGGGTGGAATAAAATCATGCGCCAGAAAACTTACTAAAACTTATCCGTGCGTGAGAGGGTTAATTGTGCCACCTTTCTCCGATGCATACAGTGGATTACTTTTATATGAATATTGTTGAGCGGTGGCTCAACCGGTAGAGAGGTGGCGTGCGGTCCTAACGGACCCAGGTTCAAATCCCGGCTGGGGCAGGGAACAGTTTAAGGATTTGAATTTCATTAAATCAGGCTTTACTGATCTACAAGAAGACCCGCCGACATGTCGTAAAAATACCCCCGCTAATACCAATACACCAGTCCTGTATGAGACAGCCCTAGCATGTATTCAATATGGACGGTGGGTGTTAGCGCCGAAGTGGTGACATATAGAGGTGTATGGTATGTAGGAGGACTGCTGGGCCTTGATAGCAGGCTGTGAAGCCTATGCCCAGAGTCGGACTCTAAAAAAAAAAAAAAAAAAAAAAAAAAAAACATTAAGCTATACTAATTTATTGGTAGAGCCCCTTTCTCTAGTGAGTAAAATTGATTAATGATGGATGACGACATATATTTTTAAGAATACCAAGTATGGAGACCGTTCTATATAAGAACGTCATATATAACAAAAGGCTATGCCTACTATGTCTACTAAAGGCCTACATTTGACGTAAATCTGGAATAGAATTGTAGGCTGTATGAAGTTTGACACATTTATTGAGTTTACAGATATCCTATACAGAACATGTATAAAATAAAGGAGAATAATATATGTGCAATGCCGGTATATTTGGTGTGTAAAAATCAGACCCAAGGGAATTATTCTTATTTTCCTGTTACTGATCATCACTGAGTTAACCAGGCGAGTATCAAACATCTGTAAAGAACTGATATAATTACTTAGCATATGTCCCACACTCATGTATAATGTGAAAGTAAAAATATAATGAAATGCATAATATGTTCTTCAAAGAAGAAAATTTAAAAAATGATTCATTGCAGGTACTTTTTTTTTTTTTTTGCAGGTGCAAATGAGTTTTTTTTTTCACGTATTATTCAGGTGCCATTCAGTTGATTCCTTATAACTGAACAAGTACTGTTACATTGCACTAACTTCTGTACAAGCAGGGGCGTACCTAGAGATTTGGGTGCCCGGGGGGCTAGGTTCTTTGCAGGGGCCCCCCCTCCTGAAGGGGGGCCCCGCAAAGAACCTAGCCCCCCTCATTCTTAAAACTTATCTAATATATCAGCCGCGATTGTCGGGATGATATTTATATATATTTTTAAATATTAATAAAAATGCTTCAAAATTTTTACAGCTTTGGGGCCCCCCCCTCAATTGGGGACCCGGGGGGCAGTTTCAAACAGCCTCCCCGACCCCCCTCAGGTACGCCACTGTGTACGAGTATTTATATACCGTTTCATTACAGGTTTGTTTAATTTATCTAATAAGTCTGATGTATATATCTTAATTATGTGGTTGTGAATAAAAATGATACAATTATGTAGTATATGATATGTAAAATGTGAATATCAAAATATTGTGAAATGCAAAATATGTTCTTCAAAGCAGAAAAATAAGAAATGATCCATTGCAGGTACTTTTATCCCATGTGCAAATGAGAAATTAGCTTTCATGTATTTTTAAGATTTATTCAGTTGATTCATTATACCTGAACAAGTACTGTTACACTGCACTCATTTTGTAAAAGCATTTACCATTTCTTTAAAGGTTTGTTTAACCCTTTCGTACGATGATAAGTTTTTAAGTTTTGTGTTCTGACACTTCGGCGTTTCTTCCTTCCCCCCCCCCTCCCCCTGGCCGCCGCGCGCCCCCAAAAAGTGTATTCTCGGCTTATTTTTACCACCCAAACATATTTATTTTGCCACAAAACCCCCATCATTCCTATTCGTCGTTGTTTGTTCTACACGATAAGCAAAAAAAAAACACAAAAACACTAGGATTAAACATTCGGGAACATAGATCTCACTTCCCAACATCATAAGTCGAATGTTAACTAATCAATCATTAAATGTTATACCATCAGTGGAAAGACAATTTTATTAGCTTTGATACGAGGTATGGCGTTCGAGTAACAAGCGAAAAAGTTAAACCCATTTCCAACACACAACATATTTTTTGTTCGGGGAGCTCTAGCGAAACTTTTTTCTTGCCACTGTCATGTTTTTCTTTTATCATCATATGAAGAATTTAATTGGTTTTCATTTGAGCCAAAAACAGTGATCCTAGACCTCATGGTTTTCCAGAAAAATGCAAAAAACTAACGTGTGCTGAATCGTCGTCACCAGTGCTCACTAACGTGATTTTTCCGTAGCGCGCAGTTTTATGCTTGCTAGCTACGCCTTCTTTGGTTTTATACCAACAACTATGACATATAATTACTTCTGTTTTGTTTTTAGTCCTCTCAGAAACAACAAATGAACACTAAACCTGTTGCTAGCAACTGAAACTGAAGCTGTATTTATTTCCGTCATTTGTGTTGAGGTAAATAACAAAATATATCTATCTCTCTATCTATTGCCAGACGCCTCAATCCCGTTTGGGGTGACCACAAACAAATCGCCTCCAAGTCGCCCTGTCCCCCGCCACTTCACTGCCCTGCTCCCAACTCACACCCCCCTCTCTCATATACCTCTCCACCCCATCCCTCCATCTCATCCTCGGCCTCCCCCTCCCTCTTCCCCCCTCCACCTCACTCACATACACTCTCTTCGTCAGTCTTTCACCCTCCATCCTCTCCACATGGCCAAACCACCTCAGTGTGTTCCTCATAACGCTCCCTATCACATCCACATCAACACCACAACGTTCCTTTATATCCTCATTCGTCAGGCTATCTCTCCATGTGACTCCACAGGCTCCTCTTAAATAACTCATTTCTACTGCTCTCACTCTTGACTTGTGTCCTTCCAACAACGTCCAAGCTTCAATTCCGTACGTTAGAGATGGTATCACAATACTGTCATGTAGTAACTTTTTCACTTCCATGCTCACTTCCCTGTTTCGTATCACTGCTTTCAAAGAACCAGCAACCTTTCTTCCCTGCTGTACCCTTTCAAGCACTTCACTCTCCAAACCTCCATCCTTACTCTTCACACTACCCAAGTACTTAAACGTACTCACATTTTCCAATTCCTCACCATCCAACCTCGCTGTACATTCACTGACTTCACCTTTCTCAAAGACCATCATTTTACTCTTCCCTACATTCACCTTCAGATTCCGTTTCTTACACACTCTCCCAAACTCATCCACCAAGCCTTGCAGCTCCCCTTCGTCTTCACCCAACAACACAGTATCATCTGCAAACAACAGTACAGGGAGTTTCCAAACACTACCCTCTCTCACCAGGGCCACTCCAACATCCACTACCCTACCTTGTACCTCTTTTATTACCCCATTCATGTACAGATTGAACAACCATGGAGACATGACACATCCCTGTTTCAACCCAACTTTCAAAGAGAAAAATTCACTTAGTTCACCATCCACACGCACTGCAGCCTTCTCACCATCGTACATACTCTTCACAGCATTCAACAACTTCCCATCTACTCCATATATTCTTAACACTTTCCACAATCCTTGTCTATCCACCCTGTTATATGCTTTCTCCAAATCCATGAAAGCCGCATACAACTTCTTTCCCTTCTCTAGAAACTTTTCCACTAAAGATCTAAGAATGAATATCTGATCTACACAACCTCTTCCCTTCCTAAAGCCTCCCTGTTCTTCTCCAACTAATTTCTGTTCTTTCTCTAACTCTGTCAATAAGTATCCTACCATACACTTTTCTCATTATACTAAGAAGACAAATGCCCCTATGATTACCAGACACTTCTTTTTCCCCTTTTCCCTTGTACAAGGGAATAATTATACCTGACTTCCAATCCTCCGGGACTCTACCTTCCTCCCAGGCCAATCTGCACATCTTCCACATCCATTCTGCTACTATCTCTCCCCCATGCTTCAGCATTTCACCACACACTCCATCAATTCCTGGGGCTTTCCCCGATTTAACTTTCTTCATTGCTTCCACAACTTCTATCCTACTGATTTCTTCCTGTCTTCTCACTTCCCTCCTCCTCCCAGCCATTCCCCAGCCACTTATACTCGCATTACTTCCATCCTCTATGTTCAACAATTCCTTAAAGTGTTCTCTCCATCTGCTCACTTTTTCTCCCTTCTCCACTAGTAATCTACCATTTTTATCTTTCACTCCCCTGCTAACTTCACATCCACCCTGTCTTACTCTTTACACCTCTTTCCAGAACATTTTCTTACAGTCCCTCCATTTTACACTCAAATTCCTTCCAAATTCCGCATCCACTCTCTTCTTACTCTCTCTTACTAATCTTTTCACCTCTCTCCTTTCTTTCTACATATAACTCTCTCTTCCGCCTCTCAATTTCTTCCACGCCCCTATTTCTCATCCATTCATTGTATGCTTTCTTCTTTTGTGCCACAGCCTGTCTCACCTCTTCAGTCCACCACACTGTTCCTTGCACCCCCCTCCATCTTCTCTTCCTCCCACACACCACATCACATGCTGCACATATTTCTTCTGTAAATATGCTACACACACCTTCCACGTCTCCCATCTGCTCCAATTCATATTTGCCCAATCGTTCCTCCACTTCTCTCTTATACTCTGTCTTTTTCTCATCCTCTTGTAACCTTTCCACTCTCCTTGCAACTACTCCTTCCTCTCGTCTTTCCCTTCTTCTATTTCTCCATTCTAATTGGACCTTGATTCTGGCCACCACCAAGTAGTGGTCAGAAAGTCCACTCCCCCAACCTCTATAAACTCTTGCATCCATTACACGTCTTCGCATCCTTTCATCCACACACACGTAATCAATCATATATATGTACGTGTAAATAAACTGACATAAAGATAGGTAAATAGATAAATTAAAAAAAGAAGATCGTGTACTTCTCCGGTGATGATGATCTTCCTGCAGGACCAGATGGGTTGGGAGGTGAGGAGTTTTGTACTGTGTGTGTGTGTGTGTGTGTGTGTGTGTGTGTGTGTGTGTGTGTGTGTGTGTGTGTGTGTGTGTGCGCTCCACTAGTGAAGGTATCGCTCAGTATGGTACAGTCATAAGAAAAACTATCGTTAGCCTTCAGAGCTATGCACTGTGACACAACGTCGAAGTGTTGTAGAATGACGGGAGAGGAAAGTTTGTACTGCAAACCCGTCAATGTCGGTTATGTGAAACACAGATATTAGAATTTGTGCTGGAGGTAATAAAAGCTATTTAGATCGTTTGGCCTCTGTGCATAGAGACAATACGCTTTATTATCCGGCACCGAATTCATTAAATAAAAATATAACCGAATGGTCTGAAGTCGGCAACACACATACAGACGGACAATGAGTATGTGCACCCATGTCAGACGTATGATAGTACTTCAGCCGATATAAGCCAAGTTAGTAAATTTCAATGTTATAATGATATGTATTGCTTTCTACATATAATATATGCTTAGTAGAAGGAAAATAATAATACATGTTTAGTCTCATTGCTTTAGCCCGCCCCATCCCGACCACTTTTCCACCACTGACTCCCCCCAATCCCGACCATTTTTGGACATTTTTTTTTTTTTTTTGGCTCAAACCTCCGCTTTTGGTGAGAAACATCGAAAATTCATAGAGAAACTGCTCACCTGAGGTTTAAAATACTCGATACAGGTAGGAGTACCTCCTTACCTTACTGGGTTTTATTACAGGCTGGCACCAAAGAAAACGAGTTCTATGAGAGGATAACTATTTCACACCACTCATAAATGGTATTTATTTATTTACTTGGCACGAATTTATATGTAGTACGAGAGTATATTAGTTTTCAAGCAGTAATATAGGCATTATAAGCATTGTTTCACTCACTAACTTATCACCATACCTGACCTTTTTTTGCCACATTACTTGATCATCATTTCTGACTGTTTCTTCCTCTAATGCTATGTAAAATTTGTCCTCCACATTGTCATTGATTGGGGAATCACTCTGGCCCTGAATTTCGTACCGTGGCATGACATGGCTTTACTGGCCAGGTCACTGATAACAGGTGAATTGCTGAGACAATGGTGTGCAGGGGGGGGAGGAGGTCATGCTGGGTAAGGCATTGTCCCAGCCTGGCATCTTGTAGAGGAAGGTGTCACGTGTATACGTACCAAAAATTAATCGCGAAAATTGAAAATTGTGCAAATTAGGGACCTTGCAATTGATTCGCGTTTATGTACGTCGACGGGATTGGCAGTGACAAAACGTGTGGACGTTAATCCCTAATGCGCAGCCATGAACAGTCGACCCCCTCCCCGGGTGGCAGGGTTGGATCGCAGTCTGAGTACCTGTAGGAAAATATTAGCCAAAAATCAGAGATTAACCCTAGGACATTATACTTGGTATGGCAGATAGTACTTACATTCAGCTTTCTCAAGAGACAGGTGTTGAGCCTTCGTGGACTACCCAAGGACTTGCAGAGACTTGCAAAGTTGTGTAACCAAATCTTCACTTTCACACCTCCAGCAACCCGGTTTCCCCTCTACCACAGCCTCATTCTGTCACAGTAAACTTTATACTACAATGTACAGGTAGTTTGGAATCCGTATTTGTACAATAAGCACTGAAAATAAGGCTAAAATCAACGAAGCATACGGCCGACATGCAGCGCGGCGGCGGTCTTCCCGTCACTCAACAAACATTTCCATTTTCACAGCTAAAAACATGTATACTACATTATTTTCAATCATATTACTTCCCAAAAGATCACCGCGGCGCGCTTTTTATTCTGCCTTACGCCCGTCACTATATTCTCGATCCTGTCAGCCGCTCGCACTGACTCAGAAGAGCTAGAACTCGCCATAATGTCACTTTGAAAGCCTGCGGTAAACTGATGCTAAACAGGGGCAAACCGTGCGAAAAAAAGCTAGTGTTACAAATGGGGAAACAAGCGTTTCCTATTAGCATAAACTGCTTGTGAGAGGAGATCGCAGATTTACAGTTCTGAGCAGTCAGAGCGCTGCCATGTATCACAGCCAGGCTGGCTGAGCCGTGGTGGGGGGGGAGGGGGGAAAAACGCAATACTTGGCAACAACGGAGGTCAGTAGTACAAAGGTAAAGTATGCTAATTGTAGCTAAAGGGTGGTGGTACTGATAGACAATACCAGCTGGAACATCCTTGCCCGCATTTATTCAATATTAACTCAAATCGCAAACGCGACGCTCCGCTGTTATGTCCTTTTTGGCGAGCGTTGCAAACACGACGATCTGCATTTAAGGGGTTAAAGAATGTCGACGGGATGCTGTGGGTTAATGCTTTGTATACTCATCCCCTGCTTCCAAAACAGCCTCTAGACGTCTGAAGCATCCATCTGAAGCATTTAACCACCCATCTAAAGCAAACAGATGAACTCGTGCACCCCTGTTAGGCTATCATTAAAAAAAAAGAAAAAAACAGTCGATGCCTATAGATTTAATACACATCAAATTAGTTGTTGTATTCTGTAGATAATACATGCTGAATAGTAGGAAAATAATAAACGTGCCGAGTTTCATTATTAATCCCCGGCAGGGTGCTCAGGGTAACGCAAACACATCCTATATATTTCCCCGCCATATGGCTCATTCTTGCTCATTATTCGAACTCTTGTAATGGGATTGTGATATGGCAACACTAGATAGGGGAGGGGTGAACAGCAAGGACCCGCCCACATAGCCCAGCTAACGTTCATTTAGCATCGAACATTCCTGGGGTAACAATACTTTTTCTTATGACTTTACTAGTCGAGACAATCACCCACGTAAAGCAGCACATCACATACAGGACACATGTTCCTTGTGTCCTTCCTCACCCTCAACTTTAACCCTTACACTGCGGGCTTGTTTTGCTCTGTTTTGCATGTCCCGCAGGCATATTCGGGCCCCGACAGACTCTCAAAAAATATTTTGCCAAAAATCAGTTATTAGTCCTAGAATATTAAAATTACATATGCATATGGCACATACCTTCAGCTTTCTCCTGGGATGTTTGTTGAGCCTTCATCGATTACCATAGGACTTGTGGAGATCTCTGAAGTCTCCACTTTACACTTCCCGACAACCCGTAATATGATTACCACAGCCAAATATTATCACTAGAAACACTATTCTATGATTATCAAGTAATTTGGGATCCATACGCCAAAAAAAAAAACACTGTGAAAGCAATGAAAATGACGAGTGCGTATGACCTTCCCACTTGCGCTAGTTCTCTGTTGGTATTCTGTCATTTATTATTCAAACAAACACTCACCCTTTACATTCCTATTATTACATAACACTTATATATAACTGCAGTCTTTATCCATAAGTTTCCTTCAGTAGTATTAGTTTATTGTCACTGAAGTCATTCAATTTTTCATTCAGTAAAATACGTAGAGAGCCACGGATTCACTTTCACTGTTATAACCTCAAGTATTTGTACTCATATTCTTATATTACTAATTATTTACATTTCTATTTACATTTTCTATTGTATTTTCAATATTTACACTTCTATTTTACTTACACTATGTTATTCACTGTCACTTGCAGTAACATAAAACCATATTACACTGTTCAGTCATCTGTACTGTACATCCATTGCTTTCACTTGCTATTTACATATTATTTACACATTATTTTCATTTCCCACTTGCACTTTTAGAACTGCTTCTGGCTGTGGTAATCAAAGAAGCAGGTAATGCAGACGGGAACCTGGCACTCAGCACACTGCCAAGAGGTGCGTTTGTGCTCAGGTGTGCGTCGGGTGGTATGTGCACACACCTGGCACCTGCGGATCGCAGCCTTCCTCTTGGTTGTGGCAGGCATTTGCACCAGTCTGTGCTGATCCATGTACGCCCTCTGCTCAAGTCTGTCGGGAAGTCTTACTGCATGGCGCCTTGGAGCTGCTGCTGTCACCTTACCATATCTTTCAAGCTGCTGCTGATCACAAGTCCTGGCGAACAACCTCAGGGAGAAGGACTTGGGTGGCTTGACCTTCATCTTGTACAGGATGAAGGCGTTCAGCATCGTCATGTCTATGAGATGCGGAAAAACTTTCCTGTACCACCTAGTATTCTTCCTGAGGCAGTCGATCTCTCCAGTCATCATGTCGGACTTGTCCACCAGCTGCATGTTGATATTGTAGTCTAAGACAGCATCAGGTTTCCTCACAGGTTCGCCTGTCCTACGGTCGACCTTCCCAGTCTTTCATTTCCCCCTTGTGTATGGTGGTGAGCATGTGCACGACCCTCTTGTCATGCCACCGTATTGCCAGCATCTTCTCAGACTTGCGTAGGTGCACGTCTCCTCGCTGCGAGGTTCCTGCCTCTGGGAATTTAGGGAAGTGGGCACGATTACTCTTGACAGTGCCGCAGAAGCCGATGCCGTGCTCTGAAAGGTATTTGGCAAGTTTCGGTGCTGTATAATAGTTGTCTATATACAGCACATGATTCCCACCAAAATACCTTTCAAGGAGCACTTTCACTACGCAGCCTGAGAAGCCAAGGAGGTGTGTTTTATCAAGATCAACAGTGCTGGCTGAATAAATGACGAAGTCAAGGATGTACCCCGTCTTACAGTCGCACAGTACAAAGAACTTGATTCCAAAGCGATGGCGTTTGCTTGGAATGTACTGCACAAACCCAAGACGTCCTCTGAACAAAACCAAGGATTCGTCAGTGACAACCTTCTGAAAGAGGTGGAAGAATGTCATAAACTTATCCTTCATTCTGCTCAGAATCTCCTGGATCATCCAGAGTGGGTCGGTTTGGGAGGGTACATCGTTGTTGGCAAAGTGCAGGTTTCCCATGATGTTCCGGAAGCGATCTCTGGCCATGTACTTATTGAAGGTGGGTGAGGGTAGTAAGGGGTCCATGGACCAGTATTCTTCCAACTCATGCTTCTTTGAGTGTGGCATGAGAAGCATGAGGGTGAAGAACACATACAGCTCCTTCATTCCCAGCATGGACCACTGTTGCATCTTGGCTGCACCTGTACCACTTGCAGCACGTTGTAATTCATACCTGTTGGTCTCATCACATATCTGGCATGACTTCATCATCGAGGAAGGGCAAAAGGAAGTCAACACACTCAGCATCCTCGTCAAGATGGAAGGCAGGCTGTATCCCCGAGGAACTCTCATTGAAATCAAGATATTCTGGGACAAAATCGGACCCTTCCGTCCACGCGAAGGCATCCAGGATTCCCTGTCGTGGTGGTGTAGGGTGGGTGAGGGTGGATGGTGGCTGTGAGGAAGATTTATCTGGTTCAAGGTCACTCGCACTGACCCTGGGTTGCCTTACAGCACTAGCAGCCCATACTCTACTGGCAACTCTACTTTTATGGGTCAGGGATTTATTTCTTCCTCTACGGCCTGCCTTCACTGTTGATGCTGATGGTGACTCAGATGACGAAGACTCCGGAGAAAATTCAGCAGAAGAGGAAGATTTGAGTGAAGTGGGGCTTGGGGAACGGGGAGGTGATTCACCTCGGGACTCATGGCGGGCTGGGTCACGCAGGGCCATTGTTCTGGGGCTAACTCACCGCCTTTTCATTCCCTTCCCAAATTCATTCCCTTCCTGCACTAACGGCTCCTTTCCCTTGGAGCTAGGGATAACTTGGGACACTGAAGCACTCGTACTAGTAGTTTCCGGCACGATTTCCTCACCTGGCTCATCACACGAATCCCCTGAAGGGTCATAGTCACTATCCATCATTATCATTGATAATTCGGCTAGTTCACATTCCACTGCAGAGTCACTTAGTCCTTTCCTGCTTCCCCCGCGAGTTTTTCTGGGTGTAGAGGTCACGGGGCCCTTTGCAATGGGCGCAGAAGTGGCAGAAATGGCTGGGTGCGAGTGCGACATGCTTTGACCACAGAGGAGGACAAGGAACTAAATGGCACAGCTTATCTGAGAAGGCAAGGGTTGACAGTGACAATGGGGCTGACAGCTGCTAACTTACATGCTAAGAAATTATTGGTAGGAAATCTCGCCAATACATAAAGAAATAGGTAGTTCCAGGTGAATGTAAATGTCACTTAGGATTCTCCTTTCCTTTCTGATATATATTTCTATTACAGAAATAGGTTACAAGGCATAATTCAAAGGGGAAATTACCGTGGGAATTTAGCGAATGAATGCATGTGAGGTGTTGTCAGGTGATAATTAGCCAATTCCTGGTGTATACCACTATCACTTACCTTATTTTTTTATTTTTTTTGGTATATATTATTTTGTATAAGTATAGGGCATAGGGCTTATTTCAATGGATGAAATCTGTGGAAAAATCCGGGGGAGATTTGTTTAGCCAGCGCGGCAGGGCAGGCGATAGGAAAGGGTAAAGGAGGTGAGGTAGGGAGGGGTGAGAGGGTACTGGAGGGGAGGTAGGGAGGGGAGTCAAGAACGGGGGAAAATGGCTAAATTGTCAACAATGGATGGGAGTACAGATGAGATTAGGAGTGTGGACTATTGGTGGACAGTAGCAGTACATGCTAAAAAATGATTAGTAGGAAATCTCGAAAATACAGAAAAAAGTAGGTAGTTCCAGGTGAATGTAAATGTCACTTTGGCTTCTCCCTTCTTTTCTTATATAAATTTTTTTTACGAGAATAGATTATACGGCATATTTCAAAGGGGAAAATTCCCTGGGAAATTAGCGAACGAGTGCACGTGAGGTGTTGTCAGGTGATAATTAGCCAAATCAAGGTGTATAGCACTATCACTTACCTTATTTCTTTTTGGTATATATTATTTTGTTTAACCCGCCCCGTCCCGACCACTTTTTGACCACTGGTACCCCCCAATCCCGACCATTTTTCGACCCTTTTTTTTTTTTTTTGCTAAAACTTTCACTTTTGGTCAGAAACAATGGTCAGTGACAAAGAAATTGTTCCCCGGGGTCCATAATTGCCCTAAACAGGTATGCCTTGGTCCCACCTGGACCCGTGTTCTCCGTAGGCGGTCTGAGCCTCTAACGTTTTCTATGGTATTATAAGTCTGGGAAACCAATGAAAGTAAGTAGATATGTATTTATTACAAACATAAAAACATGTGATAAAAGAGTATATTGGATTTTATACAAAAATAGAGCAGAAATAAGCATTGTACCATCGTGCGAAACGAGCAAAATCGGGCAACTTGGTCACGATGAATCGCTAACATTCTAAAATCATGATACATATCATTTTTTTTACTTACATAATACTTCTACAATAACATTATACCATTTTACATTTTATTGAACTGTTTTTACGTATTGACAGGCCTTTTGATAACATTTAGCGTAATGTTAGCACTTATTTACGTCGTGAGTGAACTCGCTGTGACTGTTGTTTCAACTCGTATTGTGTTTTTTCTACTTACATAATACTTTTCTAATATTATTATACACTTTTCAACTTTATAGAACTGTTTTGAGATTATTTCAGGCCTTACGTAAATATATAGGGTAATAATAGCGCATAATAACACACACAGTAAAGTCGCTATGACAACTATTTCAACTTACAAGCTATTTTTGTACTTATATAATAATTCTCCACTAACATTGCACATGTTTACACTTGATATAATTGATATCACATAATTTCAGAACTTACGATGGAACTGAGCGTCATATTAGCGCGTACTTACACAGGGAGTGTTATCGCGATATCATTTGTTTCATCTTACACTAGTATTCAACTTATAAAATACCTTACTACTAACATTACAACAAATTCCACTTTATATAATTCCTATCACATACTTACTGACCAGAATGTGGGTGTACTCGTGATATCTATTATTACAACTTACACTATTGTTCAACTTATACGTTTTATTCATGCTAACATTACACCCGTTTCCACTTTATTTCCTTGCTATCACATATTTACTGACCAGAGTGTTATACTGACCGTCATATTTTCGCAGACTTACACAGTGGGTGTAGTTTTGATATCAATTCTTTCAACTTACACTAATTCTCAATTTATACATTACTTTTCTGAAAACATAACATCCGTTTCAACTTTTTATTTGACTTAGCACCTACTGACTGGCCTTACCATTATAATGAGCGTCATTTCGCCTTCTCACACACTTTCAGTAGTGTAGGAAATTATGATACTCCTTGAAACAAGGCTGAAGGCACAACGCAACATTGCACTCGACACACTCGTACCTTGTGTCTTTTCTCTGAGTGGATGGTCTGACTGTCGAGTGCTTACATACATGGCAGCGACGCTGGGGCTTACGACGGTTTGGGTCGGAAGGGATTGAGCTGGGATAGTGGCGTCCTGCAAGACGTAGGGGAGTCTGAGCAGCCATGGGGGTGCGGGTGCGGTGTGTGGGTCTGTCCTGGGCATGCTTGGCGATTATTTCACGTGCCAGCTCCCTCACAAACCCCTCAAAGGTCTCGGATACTCCGGTGGTCATTGCGTGCAGGTAGTGGGCGTTCAGGACCGTGATGTCGAGCAAGTGGAAAAAGAGTTTCTTGTACCACTTCATCGTGGTCCTGGCACAGTCAACACTTGAAATCATCGAGTCTGACTGATCAACTTGCCTCATGTTCAGATTATAGTCCAGTACAGACTCGGGTTTCCATACGCTGCGCCTCCTCTCGCTACGGTGATCCACGGAGTCTGTGCGGTGCATCAGGGGGCTGTGAACAGTTGATAGGAGGCAAACTTCCCTGTTGTGGTTCCACAGGGTGGCAAGGATGTTATTGGCCTGGAAGAAAACCACCTCATTCTTGTCAAGTTTCCTCCCTATCTTGACCATAAGGCGACAGTTTCTCTTGACTGTACCACAGACTCTGGTGTCGTGTTGGTGGAGGAACCTAGCGAGAAGAGGGCTAGTGTACCAGTTGTCCAGGTACAACACATGACCACGATGAAGGTACTCTTCTATCATTGTCTTCACCATGGCCCCAGAGAGTCCTATACTCCGATCTTCTGTTATATATGTCTGTGCGCCCGTGTACAAGACTATGTCTTGCACATAACCAGTCTTACAGTCACACATAACAAAGATCTTGAACCCGAAACGGTGTCTCTTGCAGGGTATGTACTGCCTAAAGGAAATATTGCCTCTCCATAACACAAGACTCTTGTCTATGACGAGGTCTCTGTAAGGATAAAATGAGGAGCGGAACATTTCCCCGTAAATGATCAAATACCAGCCTAATTCTCCTCATTTTATCTGTGTTATTTGCACTGGCTGGATCTTCTGCATCAAAAAAGTGGAGGCGGCCGAGAATATACTGAAATCGGTTATGACTCATCACCTTTCCAAAGAAAGGTGTGAGGATGATTGGGTCAGTTGTCCAGTAGGCAGGAATTTGGTTTTTCCTTACCACACCTATCAAGAGAACCAGGGCCAAAAATAGGAACATCTCTGAAATTGTAACGGGATAGTCATACTGTTGGGAATGCCTGCTCGTGGTTCCCAAACGTTCAATTTCACGGCGCTGTGATCGTGACAAGATATTAGTCTGTTCAACTATGCGCCCCACAAACGCCTCACCAAAGAACAAGTGGAAAAAATCCACCCTAGACGAACCTGCATGCACACCTGGAGCCGTGCAACCAGACCGCCACTCCTCAGTGAAAGGGTGAATGATGGGAGTAAAATTACTCCCATCTTCCCAGTTCCACGTGACACCACCGTCTCCAGCCACATCCCCATCGTCCCCTTCGTCAGGGTGGGGAGGTGAGGGTGGTGGGGGAGGTTGGGGAGGTGGAGAGCGGCACCTCTCATCACTCGCACTTCTCTTCCCTCTCCCTTTTCCTTTACCCTTTCCCTTCCCTTTCTTTCCTTTCCCCACATCCTGGGGCTGTGGGGAGGAAGTTTGGGAATATTCTGGGGCAAAAGAAGTGCTGGGGAGTGGCTCCACCTCCTCTCCCCTAGGCCTACGTGCACCACGTGCTCGTGCTGCCTCCCTCACACCACTTGCCCCTTCACCCCGCACTACCCCCACACCACTCTCACTTTCACCCCGCACTGCTGCCACAACACTTTCCCTTTCACCCAGCAATCGCACCACACCACTTTCCACTTCCCCAGACAAAAGACTTTCACCATACCTTATATGTCTTCTCGCCCCACCTTCTGATCCTCGTGGTGATATTTTTTCTTTTCTCAACCACGCGGCGATATCACGTCCTAAACCGCCGTCATCCTCATCGTCCTCATCCTCGTCCTCATCAGATTCGGGATGGAGAGATAGCCGTGCACGTGGTTGGGGAGCAGGCTGGCCTTCCCTTGCCTTGCGGTATGTCACATACCACGTTTTTCGGGGCGAAGGGACCTCCTCATCACTGCTACTTATTTCTTCCTCTGGCTGGACGTAATCGCGATCTACCACATCATCGTCGAGTGGAGAATCACTATCTCCAGCGAAGGCTTCTAGGGTGGATGCAATTTCCTCGTCTGAGAGACCTTTCCGCGCCATGTCTGACCTGGGTCACTGCTAGCAGGTGAGTGACCGAGACAAGGGCGAGCGCGGGTCACGCGGGGTCTAGGATGCTGCCCGCCTGGTGGCAGGTACGGGAGGCTTGGGTACGTGGGCGAATAGAAAATCTCGCGCGAATTTTGAAAATTGTGGAAATAATGAACCTTGCAATTGCAGGACGTTGAAGTACGTCGACGGGATTGGCTGTGACATAACGTGAGGACGTGGAAGTACGTCGACGGGACGCCGCGGGTTAAGAATAGTGCATAGGGCTTATTTCAATGGATGAAATCAGTGGATAATTCCGGGGGAAATTTGCTTTAGCGCAGCGCGGCCGGGGAGGCAAGAGGACAGGGTAATGGAGGGGAGGTAGGGAGGGGAGTCAGGAACGGGGAAAAATGGCTAAATTGTCAACAATGGATGGGAGTACAGATGAGATTTGGAGTGCTGACTAGTGTTGGACATTGGCAGTAATGATAGATGATACAAGCCACCGCTTGTAAGCCCGGGATAATTCAAAATAACAAAGAATCACAAAAGTGACGCTCCGCGGTATGATCCATTGCGCCCAAGCGTCACGAAAGTGACACCCCACGGTTAAGGGGTTAAGCACAAGGTATGCCTGAGCCTCTTCTTGTTGGGGATCCTCTCCTGGTGCTGGCCCAGAGTGCGATCCAACCTCATGTTGTTGTCAATATTCCGGCGATGCTTGCTTGGATGACTTCGTGCTCTGTGGTCCTGCCGTGCGGGAGCTGCAGGCCCAGGCACAGGTTCTTCCGACGGCCTAGCAACTGGAGGTGGTGCCAGTGCTGGCACCCCTGATGGGCCTCCTGAAGGCGGCACTGGTGACGACAGTGGCACCTGTGATGGGCCTGCTGTGGGTGGTGCTGGTGTTGGTGATGGGGCCCGTGGTGGTCGTCCTGCAGGCATTGATGGTGAAGGTGGTGGCTGAGCCCACCCTGGCACTGGTGCCTGTGCCTGATGGGTGCCAGGTGTTGCTGGTGCTGGCTGTTGGCTATGTAGATCTGGGGCATGGTGGAGTACGTGTCCAGACATGGGCCAGTCCTCTTCATGGAAATGCAGAAGATTGTAGATGATCTGCTCCACAAATTCAAGAAGAGTTACTGTCCTGCATGTGTACTTTTTGTATAAGGCGAACGCATTGAAGAGTACCATGTGGACGAAGTAGAATGTGATCTTCTTCGTCCACTTGACAGTTCGCCATTGGATGGGGTAGTACTGGACCATCTGATCAAAATGATCAACCCCACCCACGCACCTATCATAGTCCTTCACAACAACGGGCTTGTTAACGACCTTCTCCGCATAGGTTGTCTGCCCGTCATTACCCTGCACCTTCCCTCGAACCCTGTTGGGAATGGTGTCGGCGGTGTGGAAGGTGGACACCATGTTCACAATGCACTTGTCCCTCCACAGCAGGACAAGCATATTGTCCTTGTGCCTGTATGCCATGCCCCCCTCAGGCAGGCTCTTAGCCCTGGCAATGGCATGCAGCTGGCATGGTGCTCCTCTAGGCAGCCGTAGGGTCCCACACACGTAAAGGCCTGCAGTGAAGAGTCGTTTGCACAGGACTACAGAATTGTAGTAGTTGTCCATGAACAACTTATAGCCCTGGTTCTTCAATGGTTCCACAAGGCCCCACATGGTGTTCTTGAGGGCCTGCTGCACCCCCGTGTAGACCTTGAGGTTCCAGACGTAGCCCGAGGGCGACTCAGCCAACATGTAAAGCTTCATGGAGTACTTGGTGGGCTTCTGGGGATTGTACACATGGAAGGACGACCGGCCCTTCCACCCCAGAGAGCCCTCATCCAGGCTGAGCTGCTCCTCGGGTTGGTACAGTGACTGGAACTGCTGAAGCAGGTATTCCATGACCATGCAAACGCAGATGAACCGATTTTGGTTGTCCCAGGTATGGCAAGTGAGTTGAAGGTGTGGAAATGCTTGAGGATGGCAGTGAAGTGCCTTCCACTCATTGCCCGCCAGACCCTAGGGTAGTCATACAGCTCGGAGTTCCTCCGATAGTGCCTGATGGTCGGCATGTGCATGACCTCCATGAAGAGCTATAACTCCAGGAACTTGGCCATCTCCTTTTCATCGCAGAAGAACCAGGCACCTAGCTGAGTCTCCAGGAATGTGGCATACCGGTTGGTTTCCATGGTGAGATATGACAACAACTCCCACATGAAAAAGAGCTGGAAGAACTGCAGGGGAGTTGTTGGAATATCCACCTCGATCCCTGGGACCCAGTGAACGGCCTGTGGTTCGGTGTGAATGGGCCATTGCTCCACCCAGGATCCCCTTCAGTGGCGGTGGTGGCAGTGACAGTGGGTCGCCCTGTCGACATCCTTTGGCCTGCCCTATGACCCCTTGGACATCCTCCGTGTTCAGGCAGCAGACCACGGCACCCTTGTCTAGGAGGGGACACCTTGGACAAGGACGAGACAGAGGGCTCTGGGGACACCAGTCTCCTCGGCGAGGATGTCACCATAGCATCCTGCATGGCAGACGCAGGTGGAGGGGCCATCACAACGAACGATGGCCCGGCTTCCAGTGACACTGGCTTACCAAAGGGGACAGAGGGGCCTAGAGATTGTGAGTCAACTAAGAGAGCGGTGGGACCGGCAGGTCCTAGAGGTGGGGAATGTTCTCCAATGGGGCCAGCCAATGATGGTGGTGTGGTCTCCCGCAATGGAAGGCTGCTAGGCAGCTCCATTTGCTGACCAGATGGTGTCAACTCAACCTCCTCTAACCCAGAACAGTCGTTCTCGATGTCGCTCTCCGACTCAATCTCGTCGAGGAGCTTCTTCCATTGGTGTGGTGCCAACCCACGTTTCATCTCTGCAAGACTGATGTCGATGCAAGCCAACTGGAGAATGAATTGCTGTCAAAGGGACTGGCACCTCAGGCTAGGTAGTTCAATATGCTGTATTGGGGTGTGAGCTTCAGTTTTATAGGAGTCAAGATATTTTAATCATAGCCAGCCAAGAACTTTGCTCAATACTGGCACAATGCAAGGATTCATGATATACGTGTATGTCCTTGAAAAACATCATCTCCTAAACCTGACTTAGCGCACAGGTAGGGGCCACGAGCATGTGGTTCACTCTTTCATTTCCTTTTCACATTACACATAACCAAATCTATCATTTTTATGAGTTACACAGTACATTTCACCACTGAAATGTAAATGCACATGTTCCGTAGGCCCTTACCTGTGCGCTAAGGTGTAGCAGACAGTGTTTCCCTTATGAGAAGACACTGCGGTGTTTACGCTTCTATTTCACATTACACTTAACCAAGTCCATCATTGTATGAGAATAACAGTATATTTCACCAATAAAATGTAAATGCACTTGTTCCGTATCTCGCATTGCATTTCACTACCTCTGTGCTATCTCAAGTGTATGAGACATTATTTCTTATGAGCATGTGGTTCAGTCTTTCACGTTATTTTCACATAAAACAACCAAATCTATCATTTAATGAGATACACAGTATATTTCACCAATAAAGTGTAAATGCACGTGTTCCGAATCTCGTGTTGCATGTTGCTACCTTTGTGCTAACTGAGGTGTACAAGACATTCTCTTTCTTATGAGCAAGTGGTTCAGCCTTTCATATTATTTTCACATAAAACATAACCAAATCTATCAATATATGATATACACAGTATATTCACCACTACAAGTACCTGCACGTCTTCCATAGGTCAATTACGTGGCCCATACTTGGGCGGTAAGGTGTAGAAGACAGTGATTTTCAGGTGATCAAGTGGTTCACTTTCACTATCTTTTCACATTACACATAACCAAATCTAACATTTTATGAGATACACATTATATTACATCAACTAAAATTATGTATCTCACATTACATTTCGCTACGTTTGTGCTAACTCAGGTGTACGAAAAGTTCTCTTTCTCACGAGCACGTGTTTATCTTTCCCCTAATGCCCCTCCAGAGTCGAGTTTATTTTACTCTCTATCTTCACAACTAAGTGTTCTCAACATTAACCCGTCACGTCCCGAGGTTTTCCGCACCTCCGACATCCCCCAATCCCGAGCTATTTTAGAAAAAAAAAATTTTGGGCTAAAACTTCCGCTTTGGTTGAGAAACAAAGGAAAATCACCAAGAAAGGGCTTACCGTGGTCCATAAGTGGTCGGAACAGGTGAGGTCCCCCACGCCAGGTATCGTATTCTATCATTGACATGTGAGGTGCTCACGTTTTCTATGGTAGGAAATATAGGGAGAGACAACAAACAACACCTCTATATTTATTGAACTTGAACTAATAAACAATAAGAGTAGCAATATAATGGATTTCAAACACATATATATGAAAAATAAGCATTGTACCATCGCACGAGCATAGTGAGTTAGGTCCGAGTGGTAACATGCTATATGCTAAGTTTCTTGTATCAGTCAACATATCATTTTTTCTACTTGTATACTCCTGTTTCATTGACATTTTACCTATTTTTACTGTTTGTAAATGTTTTCAGATGTTTTCATTCATTATGTTGACATGCAGCATAAGTTTAGTGCACATCGGCTTACTAAGCGCACTCGCTATGACTCGTATTTCAACATACCCAATTGTTTTATCACTTTCCTATTATTTTTTCCTTTACATAGAACCTTTCCTCCACCACTGTAAATGTTTTCAATTATTTACATTCATTACGAGGGCATTTAGCGAAATGCTAGCGCATATTCACGTAGCAAGCACAATCTCAAACACTCGTGTTTCATCTTCTACTTTATTTTTTCACTCCAGTTATACTTTCCCACTTACATTACACACGTTTACACCCCTATACTGCAGTATACATACTTACTGGCATTATTTTTTCAAGTGAGCGTCAGAATATCGCATGAAAATACCCTCGCAATGAATGTTTCGACCAACATAATACTCAAACACTTACATACAAATTCTTCACATATATTACACACTTTACCATTTGTTGACTTCTATTTTCATAATTACGGGCCTTATTCATTCAACTGAGCGTGAGGATATCGCATCTCTATACACACGCTAGGAATATTTTGACTTAGAATTTATTTCAGCACTTACAATCATTTGAACTTATATTATACCCGTTTGCATTTCCAATAATAATATTTACATATTTACGGGCCTTATTTATTGCACTGAGCGACAGAATATCGCATCAAAAAACCCTCGCTAGGTATGTTTCCACTTACAGCATATTTATACACTTACAATTTTTGCACTTATGTTATACCCGTATGCACTTTATACTAATATTTTCAGATCAACATGACTGATAATTTCACTGAGCGTCTGTTTGTCGCATTTACTTCATAGTTTCAGCGTCCTATTACATTCACACCATATTAGAATTGCATCAAGGTGTGATATTCGCTGAAACATGGGTGAATACAGAGACCCACGTCACACTCGACACACTCATAGCAGGTGTCCTTCCTCTGTGTGGTGAGTCTCACCCGGGAATTGCTACACATGTGACACCTGCGTTGGGGCCTAGGTCTGTTTGGCTGGGGAGGGATAGGAGTGGGAAAATGGTGGCCGGATATTCTCAGGGGAGTTTGAGCAATAGGGGCAGTGCAGGTGCGATGTTTGGGCCTTTCAACTGCATACCGTGTAAACATCTCTCTTGTGAGCTCCCTCAGAAACCCTTCAAAGGTTTCCTGAACTCCTGTTGTCATGGCGTGAAGGTGGTGGCAATTCAGAGCAGTGATGTCTAGCAAGTGAAAGAACAGTTTCTTATACCACTTCATCATGGTCCTGGCACACTCTACCGTCGATATGATGGAGTCTGACTGATCCACCAGGCGCATGTTTATGTTATAGTCCATGACACACTCAGGTTTCCAAATGTAATGCCTGTTCTCGCTCCAGTAATCAACGGAATCAGTACGGTGCATCAAGGGGTGGTGAACCATTGACAAGAGGCTTACTTCTCTATTATAGCTCCACACAGTTGCAAGGATGTTGTTGGCTTTGAAGAAGGCAACCTCATTCCTGTCAAGTTTCTGCCCTACCTTGGCCATGTGACGCCAGTTCACCTTCACGGTTCCACAGATTCCCGTTTTATGCATGTGAAGATAACGAGCGAGAAGAGGGCTAGTGTACCAGTTGTCCAGGTAGAGGACGTGACCACGATGAAGGTAGTCTTCTAACATTGTCTTTACCACTGCTCCTGACAGTCCAATACTCCGATCTTCTATTTTGTCTGTCTGTCCACCAGTGTACAAGACTATGTCTTGCATGTGTCCAGTCCTACGGTCGTACATAACAAAGATCTTGAACCCAAAACGGCGCCTTTTGCTGGGTATATACAGCCTAAATGAAATATTACCTCTCCACAACACGAGACTCTCGTCTATGACGAGGTCTCTATAGGGATAAAATGACGAACGAAAGGTTTGCCTCAGGTGATCAAAGACCAACCTAATTCGCCTCATCTTATCTGTGTCGTTCGCATTTGCAGGATCGTGAGCATCATAGAAATGGAGGCGACTTAGAATTTGTTGAAACCGATTACAGCTTATGACTTGCCCAAATATTGGTGTAAGCCAGAATTCTGTTTTTTCGTATAATACCCATCAAAAGGACCAAGGGAAAAAATAGGAACATTTCTGAAAGGGAGACAGGGTAATCATATATGATAGAATGCCTACTCCTTGTTCCCAATCTTTCACTCTCAAGGCGCTGGGTGCTAGCAAAAAGGTTGGTTTGGTAAACAATCTGCTCCACGAATGCCTCACTGAAAAACAGGTGGAAAAAATCCAACCTCGTGGAATTACGGTGAATTCCGGGAGCAGTGCCACCAGCGCGCCCCTGCTCAGTGAAGGGGTGAATGAGGGGAGAAAAATCACTCCCATCCTCCCAATTCTATCCCACAAATCCCTTGTCCCCATCACTGCCTTCGTCTGGGTAGGGAGGAGATGCTGGTGGGGGAGGTTGGGGAGAAGGAGTGCGGAGGGCTTCCCCACTCTCACTCCTCTTCCCTCTGCTTTTACCTTTTCCCTTTCCCTTACCCTTACGGCCTTGAGGAACATTAGGGGGCTGTGGGGATGAAGTTGGGGAATACTGGGGAGCATAAGACATGCTGGGGAGTGGTTCCTCCCCGCCTTCCCCCTCCATCACAACACCACGTGATTTTTCAAGCACCCTAACTCGCCCACGTGTTTGGGGATATTGGGGAGCATAAGACATGCTTGAGAGTGGTTCCTCCCCACCTTCCCCCTCCATCACAACCCCACGTGATACAGAACGCACCCGCACTCGCCCACGTGATACACCCCGCCACCTCACACTACCTAGGGAGAGCAATGACTCACTCACGTCACTCTCACTTTCCATACTCCTCCCTGCACTTTCCCTTTCACTCCTCACTCCTTCCACGGCACTTCCTACCTCCCCAGAGAAAATACTAGGCCCATACCTGCTCGTCCGACGTGGTGTGCGCTCGGAGCCACGATGAGTAATCACCTCACGTCCATACCACGTGGCAACGCGTCCCACGACTCCGTCCTCATCCTCGTCCTCGTCCCCGTCATCAAATTCGGGTTCCACATCACGTTGGGGCTGGGCATAGGATGTTGCACGTGGTTTTTTGGCCGGCTGCCCCTCTCTAGCAGCACGGTAAGTCATGTACTGCCGCTTCCTGGGGGACGGGACTTCTTCATCACTGCTGGTGGTTTCCTCCTCCTCTGGCTGCACATAATCTTTGTCAACAACCTCGTCGTCCAGTGGGGAATCACTGTCGCCTGTAAAGGCGTCCAGGGCGGCTTGAATTTCGACCTCTGAGAGACCTCTCGTAGCCATATCT
Organism: Coenobita brevimanus; assembly: GCF_032717465.1. Taxonomy (NCBI): domain Eukaryota; kingdom Metazoa; phylum Arthropoda; class Malacostraca; order Decapoda; family Coenobitidae; genus Coenobita; species Coenobita brevimanus. The sequence continues at coordinate 27,073,408 of NC_137008.1, read as the reverse complement.
GAGCAGGACCATTGCTAACAGGTGAGTGGACGAGCCTTGGGTTAGCACGGGTCACGCAGGGTCGCCAAGTGTCCCAGCCTGATGGCAGGTAGGGGAAGGTCAAGCGAGGTTACGTACCAAAAATCAAGCGCAAAATTTGAAAATTATGGAAATTATGCCTTTGCAATTGCACGACATACCGGTACGTCGCCGGGACTGGCAAATGCAAAACGTTGGAACGTACCCATACGTCGACGGGACGGGGCGGGTTAATACTGCATCAGAAATTACTACTCTGGGTGATTTTAATGTCCATAATGTTGAATGGCTCACTTATTCAGCCAGAACTGATGACTCTGGTCTTGAATGTGAGCTATTTCCAGCCTCATTTAATCTCACCCGGTTAATCAGTCAACCCACTCGTGTACCAGACAACCCCAATCAAATTCCCCACCTATTGGACTTGTTTCTAACAACCAATTCAGATAATTATAGTGTCAAAGTGAAGTCCCCCCTCGGATCCTCAGAACATTGTCTGATTCAAGCCACCAGTTTAACACCTACCACACCCTCCTGTTCTGAACAGGTCGTGGTGACTAAATGGCACTACGACAGGGCAGACTGGGAGGGACTCCATAATTTTTTCATGGATGTTCCTTGGACCTCCTTTTTCTCCCAAGATGAAAATACCACATTGGGCCACATACAGGATTTCATGAAAGTTGGCATGGAAATATTCATTCCCCATCATAGTTACAGATAAAAGATGTAATTCTCCTAAATGGTTTGACCACAATTGTGCTAGAGGAACAGAACATAAAACAATAGCCTATAACACTTATACAAGGAACAAAACCAAAGAAGCCTTTAACTATTATAGAAATATCAGAAACCATGCTAAAACTATCATCAGCCTTTCTAAATCAAACTTTCAGCATAGACAGGCTAACAAACTACTAAACAACCCAAATGATAAATATTCTGGTCAACCCTTAATTCTTTCAAGACTAACTTCACTACCTCCTCTTCCATTCCACCTCTACAGTCCCCCAATTGAAATCTAGTAAATGACCCACGTGGAAAAGCCAAACTTCTTGTTGACATTTTTTCAACAAACTCAACCCTAAATACAGAAAATTAAATTATTCCTGTACTTGATTTTGATTCCCCTCAAATACCTCCTTTCATGATTCACCCCAGATACGTACAAGCTGTATTACAGAATCTCTCAGCGGACAAAGCTGCTGGTCCAGATGAAATTCCTTCAGTAGTACTTAAAAATTGCTCCTCAGTGTTGGCTCCTGTATCGGCAAAATTTTTACGCTTATGCATCTGTACCTCAAGTTTTCCAGCCTCTTGGAAAAAAGCAAATATCCATCCTGTTCTTAAAAAGGGGGTAACTTCTGATCCATCAAACTATAGACCAATTGCAAAAACTTCCATTCTTGGCAAAGTTTCTGAGACGCCAATTAACAAACACATAATCAAGCATCTAGAAATCATTAAATTAATCAATGATCGACAGTATGGATTTAGACAAGAACGTTCAACTGCAGACATTCTTTGCCTTCTTACCCATCAGATTAATAAAACAATAGACCAACACGGTGAAACACACACAATAGCACTAGATATATCAAAAGCACTTAACAGAGTATGGCACCGGGCCTTATTGTCTAAGATGTCACACTATGGCCTTGCATCACTGGTTCTTCTAATTTCTTCTTACCTTCATAATAGAAAAACACAGGTCATGGTAGATAGTATTTATTCTCAGTTTCATGCCATAAATCCTGGCGTACCTCAGGGATCAGTTATGGCGCCAACCCTCTTTCTCATTCATATAAATGACCTCCTATCTGTCACTCACAACCCAATACACTCTTATGTTGATGACTCGACCCTTCATAGTTCTTCCACATTTAGTACCTCCTTTACACAATTTGATATTAAAAATTCCCAAATAAACACAGCTATTTCTCTGAACCAGGACCTTTCTAAAATTAATCAATGAGGACAAACAAATCTGGTGTCATTTAATGCTCAGAAAACTAAATACATTAATTTCTCCAACAGAAAGAATCCCTGATTCTCACATAATTTTAAATGATGTCAATATTCTCATATCCACTGCAATTGATATCCTAGGTGTTACTCAAAACCCCAACCTAAGCTGGACAGCGTATGTTAAATCCCTTGCTAAAAATGCTTCCAAAAAATTGGAACTTATGTACAGAGTTCGTGAGTTCTTCATTGACGAGCAGATGGCCACAATACACAAAAGTCATGTGCGTTCTCAGATCGAATACTGTTCACCACTGTGGAGTGGATGTGGAGCGGTTGCGTTGAGGCAGTTGGATAAAATTCAAAATAAGGCCATTAATCAATAATCCTGCCATCACGCAAGACCTTCCTCCATTATCAGTACGTAGAGATGTTGCTTCTTTAGCATTATTTTATACTGTAGATATTTTTACCTTAAGTGTTCAGACGAACTGGCTTCAATTGTTCCTCCCCTTCACATTTTCTCCCGAAATTCTCGGGCAACTGGGAGCGCCCATGAATTCACACTATCTCCCTCGGAATGCAGAACCTCTGCTTATCAAAATTCATTTATCCCCAGAACTACTACTATCTGGAATTCACTTCCTGGGAGTTGTTTCCCACAAATATTTGATCCACTTCAGTTCAAGTCCAGTTGTTATCGGTATTTTATGAATCGAGGATGCGTTTGGCACATGGACTTATTTTTTTCCCCTTTGTTTTTCCTTCCTCCACTCATTATCTAAAAAAAAAAAAAAAAAAAAAAAAACATGCATTGTTTTTAGATGATCTCAACTACATTTTTTTTCATAGAATTATTTATTTTTTTTATTTAATAGAACGATTTCCACTTCCACAGATTTTGCTTCCCATATCCCCAAGGAGTATGAATACCCCCGATTAAGGATCTCTGATTTAGAGAGAGAGAGAGAGAGAGAGTAGACAAACTGATCATTGAGAGAGAAGAAAACAAATCAGTACGCTGAGATTTGTACACTAAGAAATAGAAACAAAAACCAAACGACTGAACAGAGACAAACTTTGCAGATGGTTGTGAGCATCAGAAGAAACTTGGTGACGCTCCATCTTGTAGGGTGAGTCGGAGGTGGAGGGGGGGGGGTAATACAAGATATAAAGGGAGGGAAGGAGAAGAAATGCAAGGACACAAAGAACTGGAGTTGTGTTTAAGAGGGGGACAAAATCTGAAGAAGGGGGGGAATCTTATATGAATAGGAAACAAAAAAAGGAGTGGGGAAGAGGGGTGAATGTGAAATAAGATGGGGAGGGGAAGAGGGCGAATGTGTGAGAAGGTGACAATGAGAGACAGACAAACAGACAGACAGAGACAGAGACAGACAGACAGACAGAAAAGGTGTGTGTGTGTGTGTGTGTGTGTGTGTGTGTGTGTGTGTGTGTGTGTGTGTGTGTGTGTGTGTGTGTGTGTGATGAAGCTGAAATAAATCCGACGAATTTAGTGGGGAAGTGCAAATGTAATTTATATTGAAAGTTGATGGGAGTACACAAAATCTTGACAAATAATAATTATTATATTCGAACACTCTTCATGACGCTGAAGCTGGACATTTTCTTACGTAGACATTCTCACCGTAGAATCGGAGGTTAAGATAAAAGTGTCCTTAGTTCACCTTTTTTCCCTACCTAACCGTCTGATCCTTTGCATTGGAATACAGTATATACTTTCCCGGCTACAGTATGAACAGGCCCTAGAGCTTCAGACAACTGGACCGAACGAAAGTTTTTTTTTTTTTTTTTCATGTTAGTGTCCCTATCATCAACAACTTTAATGAACACAATCAACTCGTAACCAGATATACTATTCCTTCCGAGATGACCGAAGGCTTCCATATTATCAAACTGAGAGCGTCAAATTATCCGCAAGCTTCGTGTTTTGGTCTATAATTTCTGAAGCATGTGACGATAAAAGAATGTCCGAATTTTTTGTGTTGTTAATGACTGTACTGTTAATATGGGTGTAAGCAACGCACTTTTTACGCTCACTGGTATTACATAACTGACCGTTAAAAAATTAGGTTTGCAAGAGAAGAAGAAGAAATTGAAGAAAAGGAAGAAGAAAAAAAGGTAAGTCCCATTCTGTCAATTTCAACGTCTGGAGATTCAACTTATGGCTAACTATCTATCTATCTATCTATTGCCAGACGCCTCAATCCCGTTTGGGGTGGCCACAAACAAATCGCCTCCAAGTCGCCCTGTCCCCCGCCATTTCACTGCCCCGCTCCCAACTCACACCCCCCTCTCTCATATACCTCTCCACCCCATCCCTCCATCTCATCCTCGGCCTCCCCCTCCCTCTTCCCCCCTCCACCTCGCGCACATACACTCTCTTCGTCAGTCTTTCACCCTCCATCCTCTCCACATGGCCAAACCACCTCAGTGTGTTCCTCATAACGCTTCCTATCACATCCACATCCACACCACAACGCTCCTTTATATCCTCATTCGTCAGCCTGTCTCTCCACGTGACTCCACAGGCTCCTCTTAAATAACTCATTTCCACTGCTCTCACTCTTGACTTGTGTCCTTCCAACAATGTCCAAGCTTCACTTCCGTACGTTAGAGTTGGTATCACAATACTGTCATGTAGTAACTTTTTCACTTCCATGCTCACTTCCCTGTTTCTTATCACTGCTTTCAAGGAACCAGCAACCTTTCTTCCCTGCTGTACCCTTTCAAGCACTTCACCCTCCAAACCTCCATCCTTACTCATCACACTACCCAAATACTTAAACGTACTCACATTTTCCAATTCCTCACCATCTAACCTCGTTGTACATTCACTAACTTCACCTCTCTCAAAGACCATCACTTTACTCTTCCCTACATTCACCTTTAGGTTCCGTTTCTTACATACTCTCTCAAACTCATCCACCAAGCCTTGCAGCTCCCCTTCGTCTTCACTCAACAACACAGTATCATCTGCAAACAACAGTACAGGGAGTTTCCAAACACTATCCTCTCTCACCAGGGCCACTCCAACATCCACTACCCTACCTTGTACCTCTTTTATTACCCCATCCATGTACAGATTGAACAACCATGGAGACATGACACATCCCTGTTTCAAACCAACTTTCAAAGAGAAAAATTCACTTAGTTCACCATCTACACGCACTGCAGCCTTCGCACCATCGTACATACTCTTCACAGCATTCAACAACTTCCCATCTACTCCATATATTCTTAACACTTTCCACAATCCTTGTCTATCCACCCTGTCATATGCTTTCTCCAAATCCATGAAAACCGCATACAACTTCTTTCCCTTCTCTAGAAACTTTTCCACTAAAGATCTAAGAATGAATATCTGATCTACACAACCTCTTCCCTTCCTAAAGCCTCCCTGTTCTTCTCCAACTAATTTCTCTGTTCTTTCTCTAACTCTGTCTATAAGTATCCTACCATACACTTTTCCTATTATACTAAGGAGACAAATCCCCCTATGATTACCACACACTTCTTTTCCCCTTTTTCCTTTGTGCAAGGGAATAATTATACCTGACTTCCAATCCTCCGGGACTCTACCTTCCTCCCAGGCCAATCTGCACATCTTCCACATCCATTCTACTACTATCTCTCCCCCATGCTTCAGCATTTCACCACACACTCCATCAATTCCTGGGGCTTTCCCTGATTTAACTTTCTTCGTTGCTTCCACAACTTCTATCCTACTGATTTCTTCCTGTCTTCTCACCTCCCTCCTTCTCCCAGCCATTCCCCAGCCACTTATACTCGCATTACTTCCATCCTCTACGTTCAACAATTCCTTAAAGTGTTCTCTCCATCTGCTCACTTTTTCTCCCTTCTCCACTAGTAATCTACCATTTTTATCTTTTACTCCCCTGCTAACTTCACTTCCACCCTGTCTTACTCTTTTCACTTCTCTCCAGAACATTTTCTTACAGTCCCTCCACTTTACACTCAAATTCCTTCCAAATTCCTCATCCACTCTCTTCTTACTCTCTCTTACTAATCTTTTCACCTCTCTCTTCCTTTCCACATATAACTCTCTCTTCCGCCTCTCAACTTCTTCCACGCCCCTATTTCTCACCCATTCATTGTATGCTTTCTTCTTTTGTGCCACAGCCTGTTTCACCTCTTCAGTCCACCACGCTGTTCCTTGCACCCCCTCCGCCTTCTCTTCCTTCCACACACCACATCACATGCTGCACATATTTCTTCTGTAAATATCTTACACACACCTTCCACGTCTCCCATCTGCTCCAATTCATATTTGCCCAATCGTTCCTCCACTTCTCTCTTATACTCTGCCTTTTTCTCATCCTCTTGTAACCTTTCCACTCTCCTTGCAACTACTCCTTCCTCTCGTCTTTCCCTTCTTCTATTCCTCCATCTCACTTGCATCCTAATTCTGGCCACCACCAAGTAGTGGTCAGAAAGTCCACTCCCCAACCTCTATACACTCTTGCATCCTTTACACATCTTCGCATCCTTTCATCCACACACACATAATCAATCATTGCCTTCCTTTCATTCAGTTCACCCCCCACCCTTCTCATCACTCGCCATGTATACCTGTGGATCATTTTATGCCTGAAGAGGGTATTGGCTATCACCAACCCCCTCCCAGCACAAATGTCCACTAACGCACTCCCATTCTCATCTATCTCGGCAGGCACACCCCACTCACCAACTATTCCATCCACCTTCACATTACCAACTTTACCATTCATATCACCAATCAAAAACACTCTCTCATTCCTTCCAAACTTTTCCATGCACACTTCCACATTTGTCCAGAACTCTTCTCTCACTCTTCTAGCACGATCTTGTGTTGGCGCATACGCACACACAATCGCCCACATTTGTATTCCAACTTTCAACTTTACCCATACAATCCTTGACCCAACTGATCCATACTGTCTTATGCTCTTCTTCCATCTTTTACTCACAACTATACTAAATTCTGTATATTTCTGGATATGGCCAACTTATCTCCCTGTGCCTTGCCACATTATCGCAAACCTTCAGTCACCTCTTGGTTAACAACCGATGCAAGGCTGTCACTCCGGTTAAGTGTTCCAACCACTTCGTCAGGCTTCTTGTATAATGAAACGGCCGTTGGTTTATGATGCACTGCAGTGGGAAATATGAGTGGAGATATTGTACATAATATTGATAATCAGACTGAGAGGGAGCCACACCGGAAATGAAGGAGGAAGGTGCAGGCAAATGTGATCTAAATTTATATCTGAATTTAATTCCTCAACACACACACACACACACACACACACACTCTCTCTCTCTCTCTCTCTCTCTCTCTCTCTCTCTCTCTCTCTCTCTCTCCTCTTTTATCATTATGGAACACAGTCTTACGACGTAGTTTATATTTTTTTTCTTGCTGTCTCTAGACAATGATATTCAGGTTTGGTGTGACATTACTGACTGGAAGGGTTATATAGCCATCAATAAACCCTGCACCCCAAGGCAGCACTGCGTCGATGGAATGGATGATGGGCGTCTCCACATACTACTACTACTGCTGCTACTACTACTACTGCTACAACTGCAACTATTGCTTCTGCTACCCTAGAGGCATACATGCCTTTATACTGATTTTGTCTTGCGTATAATTACGCTGGATATTAACAATAGGAAAAATGATTACGTGTTTTGAATCTTTTATTAATTCAGTTTAACTCAACTTTATTTTTTCATCGCCATATGTAATAACTAATAGATGTAAATATAAACTGTATATCTTGCAAAATGAAGATTGATTTATTGATTGAATGACTTACTACTACTACTACTACTATTACTACTACTACTACTACTACTATTACTACTACTACTACTACTACTACTACTACTACTACTACTACTACTACTACTACTATTACTACTACTACTACTACTACTACTAGTAGTAGTGGTAGTAGTAGTACTATTACTACTACTACTACTATTACTACTAATACTACTACTACTACTACCACTTCTACTACTACTCCTACTACTACTATTACTACTAATACTACTACTACTACTACCACTTCTACTACTACTCCTACTACTACTACTACTACTGCCCACACCGTACATGTTGGGACTAAGTAGCCTAGCCCCGGGCCTCTAGGCTCCTTTAATGGGACAAAATAAGTAAATAAATAATCTATCTATCTATCTATCTATAGCCCGACGCCCCAATCCCGCAAAGGGTGGCCGGAGACAAAACGCCTCCAAGTCGCTTTGTCACCCACAATTTGGCTATCCTCCCTCCAATTCACTCCCCCTCCCTCATATACCTCTCAACTCCATCTCTCCACCTCATCCTCGGTCTACCCCTCCCTCTCCCTCCCTCCACCTCACCTACATACACCCTCTTAGTCAGTCTTTCATTCTCCATTCTCTCCACATGCCCAAACCACCTCAGAGTATTTCTCCTAATCTTCTCAACCACATCCACATCCACCCCACAACGTTCCTTCACTTCTTCATTCGTCAACCTGTCCCTCCATGTCACTCCACACGCTCCTCTCAAGTAACTCATTTCCACTGCTCTCACTCTTGACTTGTTCCCCTCTTGCAAGGTCCACGCCTCGCTTCCATACGTCAGGGTAGGGATCACAATACTATCATGCAGTGACTTCTTAACTTCCATACTCACCTCCCTATTTCTCATCACTGCTTTCAGTGAACCAACAACCTTCCTTCCCTGCTGTACCCTTTCACGCACTTCATCCCCCAAAGTTCCATCCTTACTCATCACACTACCCAAGTACTTGAATGCACTCACACTCTCCATATCCTCACCATCCAACCTCACTGTACATTCTGTGACTTCATTCCTCTCAAACACCATAACTTTACTTTTGTTTACATTAACTTTCAGCTTCCTCCTCCTACACACTGTCCCAATTTAATTCACCAAACCTTGAAACTCCCATTCATCTTCACTCAACAATACTGTATCATCAGCAAACAGCAACACCGGAATCTTCCAAATCTCACCCTCATTCATTAGAGCCACCCCGACATCCACTGCCCTACCTTGCACCTCCTTTACAACCCCATCCATGTATATATTAAACAGTCATGGAGACATCACACAACCCTGTTTCAGTCCCACATTCAGATAAAAAAATTCACTCAGCTCACCATCCACTCGCACCGTAGCCCTAGCTCCGTCGTACATACTCTTCACAGCATTCAACAATTTCCCACCCACTCCATATATTCTTAATACCTTCCACATACCTTGCCTATCTATTCTGTCATAAGCTTTCTCCAAGTCCATGAAGGCAGCATACACTTTCTTTCCCATCTCTAGATACTTCTCTACTAAACATCTTAGAATAAATATCTGATCTACACACCCTTTTCCCTTCCTAAATCCCCGTTGTTCTTCTCCAACTAGCTCCTCTGTCATATGCCTAACCCTATCAATGAGTATTCTACCATATATTTTACCAGTCACACTTTGAAGGCAAATACCCCTATGGTTACCATATACTTCTCTTTCCCCTTTTCCTTTATATAAAGGAACAAGTATACCTGATTTCCAGTCCTCTGGAACTCTTCCCTCTTCCCAAGCCAATCTACACAACTTCCATATCCATTCCACAACAATCTCATCTCCATACCTTAGCATTTCACCACACACTCCATCAATTCCTGGGGCCTTTCCCAACTTGATCTTCATTGCTTCCACTACTTCCGTCCTACTGATCTCTTCCTCCCTCCTCTCATCTCTCCTTCTCCCAGCCATTCCCCAACCATTTATACTCGCACTGCTGTCACTCTCTACATTCAATAAATCCTCAAAGTGCTCCTTCTATCTCCTCAATTTCTCTCTCTTCTCCACCAACAATCTATTATTCCTATCTTTCACTCCCCTACTATTTCCCCTTTCACACTGCCTTACTTTCTTTACCGCCTTCCAAAACAATTTCTTACTCTCCCTCCATTTCACACTCCGATTCCTCCCAAACACTTCATCCACTTTCTTCTTACTCTCCTTCACCAGTCTCTTCACCTCCCTTCTCATACTCACATATACCACTCTCTTCTCTCTCTCATCTTCTCCCCTACCTCTACTCGCTAACCATTCACTATATGCCTTCTTCTTTTGTTCCACAGCTCGTTTCACCTCATCATTCCATCATGCTGTCCCTTGCACACCCTTGCATCTTCTCCTCACTCCACAAACCATCTCACACGCTGCACCTATCTCTTCCATAAATATCTTACATACATCTTCCACCCCTTCCATTTGCTCTAGCTCATACCTTCCCAATCTTTCTTCCACTATGCTCTTATACCCTGCCATTTTCTCAATATCTTGCAACTTCTCCACTCTTCTCATAGGAGCTGTTTCCTCCTGTCTTCCCCTTCGTCTCCTCAACCATTTTCTTTGCAGCCTCACCTTGGCCATCACTAAGTGATGGTCCGAGACTCCATTCCCCCACCCTCTCCACACTCTTGCATCCAACACTTGTCTTCTCATTCGCTCATCCACACACACGTAGTCTGTCATTGCCTTTCGTTCAACAAGTTCACCATCCATCCTCCTCATTACTCTCCATGTATACCGGTGGATCATCTTATGTCGAAAGTAGGTGTTGGCTATTGCTAACCCCTTACCAGCACAGATGTTCACCAAAGCACTACCATTCCCATCTACGTCAGCTGGCACACCCCACTGACCAACCACTCCATCCATTCGTACATTCCCAACTTTGCCATTCATGTCACCAATCAAAAGCACTCTCTCGCTCCTCTCAGATTTGTCCATACATGCTTCTACTCTCGCCCAAAACTAGTCTTTCACTCTTGCCACTCGATTCTCTGTCGGAGCATACACACACACAATCGCCCACGCTTGTATACCTACTTTCATCCTCACCCATACAATCCTTGCACCCACTGTTCCATACTCTCTTATATTCTCCTTCCACTTCTTGCTTATCATCAGACATACTCCCTCTCTTGCCCTGTCATTCTCATTAACTCCCGCACATATACCTAAACCATATTCCCATTCGCTCATCCTTTCATCTTCCCATTTAGTTTCATTCAATCCACATATATCCACTCCTGCATCCTCAAGCACCTGAACAGTCTCTCTCTCTTTCACTTCATCATTCACTCCTCTCACATTCCATGTTCCCACCCTCAGAATGTCCTTTGTCCGCTCCTTAGTCGTCAACGTATGGTCCGTCCTGGTCCGAGGAGCTTTATTCGCTTTTTTAGTTAGTTCTTTTTACGGGGTGGGGCACTAACACACCACCAATCCTTTTAGTCGCCTCGTACGACAAGCAGGGGTACTGGGGGAGTATTCTTGAAACCCCCCTACCCCCAGGGGGATAATGATGATATTTATAATAAAAATACAAATAATAACAATAACAATAGTAATAATAATACTACTAATAATTAAAATTATTATTGTTATTATTATTATTTATTATTATTATTATTATTATTATTATTATTATTATATTTTTATCATTATTATTATTATCATTGTTATTATTATTATTATTATTATTATTATTATTATTATTATTATTATTATTATGCACATCATCATCATCATCATCATCATCATCATCATCATCACTGGCGTTATAGTTATCCCTTTACTCGCTACGAACGAACTTAACGGTAATTCTAATACAGATGATTACGTTTAGCTCATGGAAATGAATAACAACGAATAAATGAACCCTTCAGTCCGATGATGTCTCTTCTGATATCTTCTATCCATCACAGACGATTTCAGTACGTCATGGATTACCCATTTCTTTTGAATGATTTTATAACTGTTTTCCAGAATAACCCATTTCTCTGCATGATCTACTGTAAGTAGTATTTAATGAAAGTAAGAAGAATAAAATGTAATGAGAAATGTTATTAGATGGCACGGGTTAGCATGGTTAATCTGCCTTGAAAGTCAACAAATATATTCCTCTCTTATTCACGCTAACATGGAAGTATCGTGGCCTACTTCAGGTATCATGTCAGGGCACAAACAGGCTTTGAATAACAAACAAAAAGCTATCACACGTTATAACATTTGTGATATTACATGTCATGTTTCTGCCAGCTCAAATTAGTGCCGTTTGGAACGGAAAAAAAAAATATCTATCGATTTATGTATAGTCCTCGCATGGCCACGCAGAGATCAACACGAAGTTCACAACAAATAAATTTTCAACTGCCCAGCACCTCTCAGAGCAGTGATGCATCACTCTCGCTGTTTTGCAGAGCTAATTGGCCATATAAGCAACAGAGCCGACTAAGGATGACCGCTGTTATAATGGAAATTAAACAGCAGTTAATTCATATACAAGAGTAAAATGCAGTCGCTTCATACTAGAAACTGAAGAACATTACGTACCTTGTGGCGGGTTTCGGTAAACCTGATACCTCTTTATACATGTTCATGAATGTTCATACACGCATTCCCTCAACCTTTGTTAATCTCAGTACCCAGTTCCATCATCTACGTTTCAGTTACCCTCTCCTCAAGTCCCAGACCTCTACCCAAGTCCCCCACGCATCACTCAACCTTTTAGTCTGACTCTCTCTCTCTCTCTCTCTCTCTCTCTCTCTCTCTCTCTCTCTCTCTCTCTCTCTCTCTCTCTCTCTGTATGTGTTCTTACCTTACCTAATTGTTCTTACCTAATTGTATCTTTACAGGAATGAGTCAAGCTCGTACTGTCCCGTGTCTTAGACCATATTTATCGTACATATCCTTAAATTTGTGAATTGTTTTGGCACACACTATTTCATTCGGTAGTGCATTCCATTGATCAATTACTCTGTTTGGGAAACTGAATTTCCTTACGTCTTTATCACCTCTCTTCTTATGCAGTTTTTTGCGGTGTCCTCATGCTGATGCTTCTCCATATGTTAAGTAATCATGTATGTCTATTTTCTCCTTCCCTGATATGCTCTTATATAACATTATCATGTCACCTCTTTTCCTTCTCTCCTGTAGTGTTCGTAGATTCAGTTTATTTAGTCTTTCTTCGTAGCTTAGGTCCCTTAAGCTTGGTATCCATCTTGTAGCGGCCCTTTGAACTTTTTCAATCTTGTCTATGTGTTTTTTGAGATGAGGACTCCAGACTACTGATGCATATTCCAGGGTTGGTCTAATGAATGATGTTATTATCCTTCTTAGCATGTCTTCATTAATGTATGTGAATGCTATTCTCATATTTGCAAGCAGTGTATACATGTTCCGTACCTTCTCGCTGATGTGGTCATCCGGAGATAGTCTGTTATTGATAATCACACCTAGGTCCTTCTCTCTTTCTGATGTGTATAGGGTTTTATTTCCTAACTTATAATCCCAATCAGGTCTTTTTCCACTTTTACCAAACTTGATTACATGACACTTGTCCACATTGAATTTCATTTGCCATGTATTACTCCATTCATGAAGTTTATTTAATTCTTCTTGTAGCTCTTTACAGGAGTCTGTGTCTGTAATTCTCCTTTGTATTTTTGCATCATCTGCAAACATATTCAGATAGCTCTCATTTCCAGTGTTACTGTTTATATCATTTATATACACTAAAAACAGGATTGGTGTCAGCACTGAACCCTGTGGTACACCACTAGTACTTCTTTCCATGATGAGTAGTTTCCTCTTAGTACTGTTCTCATTTCTCTTTTTATGAGAAAATCTTGCATCCAACAAAACAGTTTGCCTCGAATTCCTCCTTGATGGTACAGTTTCCATAAAAGTCTTTGGTGTGGTACTGTGTCAAAAGCTTTCTTAAAATCTAAATAGATACTGTCCACCCATCCTTCTATTTCCTGTATTGTGTTTGTTACTCTGTCATAGTAGCTGAACAGATTAGTTACACATGACTTTCCTTTTCTGAAACTAAACTTTCTGTTATCATACTGTGTTCTTCTAGATGATTTACCCAAGCTTTTCTTATAAGCTTTTCTAATACCTTGCTTACAACACTGGTCAGTGATACTGGTCGGTAGTTAAGTGGATTTTGTCTATTTCCTTTCTTGAATAAGGGGACAATATTTGCACCAGTCGAGCAGGGCAGTACTCCCGAGGTGGATGGAAAGCTGATGACAGGGAGTGCTGGAGCTCCCGTTTCATCAGCCCTCAGGACTAGTTCCTGACCATCCCCCTTTGCTGAACTTTTTCAGTGTCTCAGTTACACAGAGAGTAGGCCAGCATGCTCTCCAGTACAAATTTCTCTATCTATCTTCACCAAACTACATGCACAGTACACACTACACTTCCTATTCAAAATTTACCAAAATGGCGTCAATTCACCTAGCCTCGGAGTCCCCAGGGGGGGGGACCATAAATGCCCCCGCCATCTGCCCCTCTCCCGGTGACGACACGAGGTGCCTGGAACCACTGTCTGACTCTCTTCTTCTTCATTTCTGCAACATTCGCGGCCTTTCATCTAACTTTCGCTCTGTTGAACACCACCTCTCCTCCTCTAAACCTCACCTTCTTTTTCTAACGGAGACTCAGCTGTCTGAGGCAACTGACAGCAAACCCTTTTCTGTATCCTCCTACTTTCTCTATACTCATTTCAAAGCCAAAGGTGGCTGTTGTGTATACATACGCAACGACTTATCTTGCTCTCGTGTTCCTGAACTTGATTCTTCTGAATTCTCCACTCTCTGGCTTCGGCTTTCCTGTCATTCTCTGACTAAATATATCTGTGCTGTTTACTTATCCCCTAATTCTACTGACTATCAAAAATTCTTCGACTATCTTACTTCTACGATGGAACACATTCTGTCCATTTCTCCTTTCTCTGAAATCTCCATTCTTGGAGATTTCAATGTTCACCACCACCTTTGGCTCTCCTCTCCTTTCACGGATCCACCTGGTGAACAAGCCTACATCTTTTCTATCCTTAATGACCTAGAGCAGCTTGTACAGCACCCTACCCGTATCCCTGACCGCCTTGGAGAGAGCTCCAACATACTTGACCTCTTCCTCACAACTAATCCTTCTGCTTACTCTGTTAATCTTTTCTCTCCGTTGGGCTCCTCCGATCACAACCTTATTACCTTAACCTGTCCTATCGCTCCAGTACGGCCTGCGGACCCTCCAGGGAAACGTCGTCTCTGGCATTTTGGAGCTGCGGACTGGGAGGCCCTCAGGCAGTACTTCTTTGATTTTCCCTGGAATGATTATTGCTTCCATGGCCGTGAGCCATCTGAGTGTGCCTTGCGTATTACGGAGGTTATTCTCTCGGGCATGGAAGCATACATTCCTTTCTCATATCCTTTGACTAACGCAAGAAAGCCTTGGTTTAATCACGCTTGTTCTAATGCTGTCCGCAACAAGGAGAAGGCCTACAAAAGGTACCGGAGCCAACCCACCCCTGAATCACATAATCTTTACGTTTCTGCCCGGAATCGTGCTAAGTCTGTTCTTCGCTCTGCTAAAAATAATTTCATCCATACTAAATGCTCTCAACTCTCCAACTCGAATTCTTCCCGCTCCTTCTGGCACCTTGCCAAAAATCTTTCTAACAACTTTACCTCATCATCCTTCCCTCCTCTTTTCTACTCTGATGGTTCTGTAGCTATTTCTTCTACTGATAAAGCAGATCTCTTCGCACAGACTTTCTCCTCCAATTCCACCTTAGACGATTCCGGTGCTGTTCCTCCATCACTTCCCCCTCTGACTTCCTCATGGCTGACATTAAAATTTCTTCAGTTGATGTATTTTCTGCCATTACTGGCCTCAGTACTAACAAGGCATATGGGCCTGATGGGGTCCCTCCTGTTGTTCTCAAAAACTGTGCTTCTGTGCTTACACCCTGCCTAGGCAAACTATTTCGCCTTTGTCTGTCAACTTGTACCTTTCCTTCTTGCTGGAAGTTTGCTCTCATTCAGCCAGTCCCAAAGAAGGGTGACCACTCCCAACCCTCCAACTATCGTCCAATTGCTTTAACGTCCTGTATTTCAAAAGTTTTCGAGTCAATTCTTAATAAAAAAATTTTAAGGCATCTTTCCTATCACAACCTTCTTTCCGATCGTCAGTATGGGTTCCGTCAGGGACGCTCCACTGGCGATCTTCTCACCTACCTTTCAGACTCCTGGTCATCCTCCTTTCGGGACTTTGGCGAAAGCTTTGCCATTGCACTTGACATCTCAAAGGCTTTCGATCGAGTCTGGCATAAATCTTTAATTTCCAAACTGCCCTCCTACGGTTTCTATCCTTCTATCTGTACCTTCATCGCTAGCTTCCTTTCTGGTCGTTCTATAGCTGCTGTCGTAGACGGCCATCGTTCTTCTCCTAGATCTATCAACAGTGGTGTTCCTCAGGGCTCTGTCCTATCACCAACTCTCTTCCTTTTATTCATCAATGATCTTCTAAGCTGTACATCTAACCCTATCCACTCATACGCTGATGACTCCACCCTTCACCTTTCCATTCGGTTCCGCATAACGCCCATCTCAACAGTTACTTCAAGAAACAAGGGATGAGGCTATGGCACACCTAATGTCTGACTTGGCTCATATCTCTGACTGGGGTAAAAATAATATGGTTGTCTTTAATGCTTCTAAGACTCAGTTCTTACACCTATCAACCCGACAAAATCTTCCACAGGTATACCCACTAATGTTTAATAATATTCAGATTAATCCTGCATCATCCTTGAACATGCTTGGGGTTTCATTTACTCAGGACTTATCTTGGAAAGATCATATTACATCTCTTGTAAAATCTGCTTCCAAGAGATTGGGTGTGCTAAGCCGGACTCCGCTCTTTCTTTACCCCTGCACAATTGTTGACTCTATACAGGGGTTTTATCCGCCCCTGTGTGGAGTACAACTCTCATGTGTGGGGAGGCTCCCCACATACAGCTCTTCTCAATAGGGTGGAGTCAAAGGATTTTCGTCTCATTAACTCTCCTCCTCTTACTGACTCCCTTCAACCTCTGTCTCTTCGCCGCACTGTTGCATCTTTATCTCTTTTCTATCGCTACTTTAATGGTCACTGCTCCTCTGAACTGTCTGCTTGCATTCCTCCACCTCTACGACAGGCGCGTAGCACCCGTCTGGCAGCAAACTCTCATCCCTTTTCTGTCCAACTCTCTAATGCAAGAGTTAACCGTTACTCCCAGTCTTTCATTCATGCAACAGGTCAGCTCTGGAACTGTCTCCCTCTGTCTGTATTTCCTCCTGCCTATGATCTCCAGTCTTTCAAACGCAGTGTGTCCAGGCATCTCAAAATGATCGGATCTTGAATTTGGCTCTCTATTGTATTTTGTTTTTCTCTTGGAGGGAACTGTTACTGCGGGCTCATGGCCTTTGGTTCCTTCTTCCTCGCATAAAAAAAAAAAAAAAAAAAAGTTTACCTTGGCTCAAGGATTTCATGAAGATTAAAAATAATGGTTTACTTAACTCCTTTGCACATTCTCGTAGTACCCAACATGAAATTTCATCAGGACCACTTGCTTTTCCTCTGTCTAATTTACTTAACTCCTCCTGTATTACTTTTTCTGCTATTTGTATATCTGGTAGTATGTGTGGACATGCATGTTCCACATAGTCCCTCTCAAAATATTTTTCTTCTGTAAAAACTAATTGGAAATTCTTATTTAGTGCTTCACAAATATCTTTCTCTTGTGTATAAGTGATTCCCTCGTCCGTAATGGATTGTATTATATCTTTTACTTTGGTTTTGCTTCTGATATAGCTGTAAAACAGCTTTAGTTGATCACTACTTTTATTTATTATATCCTCCTCAAACTGTTTTTGGGCTTCCCTCCTTATTCTTGTATAATCGTTTCTTGCCTGTTTGTAATTATTATACGCCCTTTCACTATTGTGTCTTCTGTATCTATTCCACAACAAATCTCTTCTTTCTTTTGATTTTTTACATTCTGTATTGAACCATTTCTGTATTTTCTTATCTGCTTCTTTGTGCTGTGGGATGTACTTCTGGACTCCTATTTCATAAAATTCACAAAAATTTTTATATACAGCATTTAAATCTTGTCCTCTAACCTCGTTTTCCCAATCAACTTCTAAGAAATACTTCTTTAGGTCTTGAAAATAACCCTTTTTATAGTTTAGGCTCTTTTTGTAACTGTCATTGCTGTTTACTATGTCATATGCTATCCTGAAGTTGTAATTTAGTACTGCATGATCGCTTTTCCCGAGTGGAGGGTGATATATTAAACTGTCAATATCATTTTCTTGCCTAGTAAATATTAGATCTAGCACTGAAGGTACATCGAGTCCTCTTTTTCTTGTGGTTTCCCTCACATGTTGCGTTAGGAAAAACTCTTGCACGAGATCCAGGAGCTTTTGGTCCCAACAGCTTTCTTGGCTAATTATATCTTGTGTATTCCAATTTATATTTGTATTAAAATCCCCAGTTAGTATAATTCTTTCCGATTTCTCTTCCATTTTATGTAGTAATGATCTTAAACTCTGAATTGTATTCTCTGCCAGGTCCTCATATTCGTCTCTTTCCCATGTGTTTGATCTGGGTGGCATGTACAAATGGGCGACAATTACTTTCCCTTCAGATGTGTTGATCTCTACTGGAATCAGTTCTACTTGTGATGGTATATCTGGTTTTATTTCATTGACTTTTAGATTTTTCTTAGTTAATATTATAATTCCTCCTCCTTTTTTTAAATTTCTGTCTCTTCTCCATATATTGTATTCCTCTAAGTTTAATATGTCATTGGATATCCTTGGTGTTAATTTTGTTTCAGTTGGGCATATTATTTGTGGTTCATTTTCTCTAACATAATCATTCATCTCTAGTAATTTAGATACCATTCCATCCACATTTGAGTACATCAACTTTATCATCTTGTTTATATACTTGTTATGACATGGTTTTACTACCTTCCTCCTTTTTATTCCATCCGTGTGTGTGTGTGTGTGTGTGTGTGTGTGTGTGTGTGTGTGTGTGTGTGTGTGTGTGTGCAAGACATGCATATGCAGTCCAACCAGGAACCAATAGACGGCACCGCACACCAACACATACCCCCGGTCGCAAGAGTATGTTACCTACTTAGCTGTACTGAGATAAATTTTACAGCTGCCTAATAGGGTTACTGTAGTAATCAAAACGATTTGTTTTTGTGCAGTAATCTTTTTTTGTTAACATTTCATTCTTTCTCTATCTCTATTTTCACCAGTCAGTAATCTCTTATTCTATCGCCATATCACAATTACTTCATTTCGAAAATACCGAACTAGAGATAATTACCCAGACTCAGTAAAACTCCAGATTCATATAATTAATTTCGCAGAAGCATTTAACTGCCCTCCTATGTCATTAAGGAGTGTGGCTAGGAGTGGGACGAATCCACATTTATTCTCACGTGTTACAAATGTTAGTTGTCCTTCGTTATGTTGCCATGTTTCCAGAATCACAAATAATTATAAAGCATGGCAGCCAGTGCTTCATAAATACACTGCATCGAGTGATATTTTCTTGAGTGATGTAAAATGTAACCTTGCTTGCCTGAGTAGCGCTACCACACACAATACCAAGACACATCGAGGGGACAGACCACCTACAGTAAGTTTTACCCCATCAAATTTCCAACTCTTGCGAGTCACCTGCCACAGTGCACCTTGAGCAACAAAGGAGGGCTCGCTTTCCCCCATGCAAACAACCAGCCCTGAGTGGGACTCGAACTCAGGTCACTTGGATACAAAATCGATTGCTCTATCCACCGTGCCACCAGGTTTGTGTGTGTGTGTGTGTGTGTGTGTGTGTGTGTGTGTGTGTGTGTGTGTGTGTGAACAAAACAACTCAAAAGGTTTATATCTTATTTTAATCAAACTTAGTGGAAAAGTGTAGGGATAGACCATTAAATTGAGAGAGAGAGAGAGAGAGAGAGAGAGAGAGAGAGAGAGAGAGAGAGAGAGAGAGAGAGAGAGAGAGAGATCCTAGACAATAGGGTAAAGTATAAAGTCAAAGGCTAGGTAAAATATAGTCAGCAAAATTAATTTCAGCCTACTTTATCCATCTTAGACCAAACTTTAACGAAGGACTTAGCGTAAGGCAAGAGTGCAGTGATTCAGTTATAACAACAACCAAAGATAAAGGTCACAGGGTTAGGTCTAATTTCGACCCGTGAGTGTGATTGTTAAGGAAAAAAACAAATAGGCCTAGTTTTAGTCCGGCTATAACAAAGTTCGGTGGAATCACTGAGGCATAGACACAGAGGAAACCCACGTTATTTTACAAGACTAGGTCAAGGTTAAGGTCACAGGGCATGGATAAGTTTAATTTTTTTATCCGATTCTTTGTAGAAATATTAATGATACAACAAGATTGAAATGGCTCGATTTCTAAACAATCAGTCAGTTGTCAAGGTCACAGGGAAAGGTCAACAGTCAAATTGAACTCAAACAGTTCTGCTCTGATTGGAACCAGTCTTAGTGAAAGTGTGAAGGGCCAGAGAAGAATAAAGGAATAGATTTTGTGAAAAATCAGCCAAAAGTCATGGTCACAGAGATGGGTCTGCATGTAAACTACAGTAAATAACTAAGTCAGTTTTGAGCCGAAATGGACAAAACTTGATGCATGAGTTAAGAATAACCCAAAAGGTTGAGTTACTGTTTTTAAGAACAATAGGTCAAAGGTCATAAACACATGGCAAGGTCACCGTAAGCAGATTTTATCCTAGGTAGACTAAATTTTGTGAATGGGTTCAGGTTAAAACAACGATAAACAGATTCATTTTTGAGAACAAGTCAAAGATCAGGGTCACTAAGCAATATCAGTTCAGTTTTGATTTTATCTGAACCAAAAGTGGTGGAAGGATTAACGGATGGACAAGAATAAAGGAACTGGACTTTGACAGAAATCTGTTGATGCTCACGTCACAGGGAGGAGTCAGATATTCGAACCAGTTGCTAGTCGCGGGTGTTGTACTCTATGAATGCTCGTTCTTGTTAATATAATAATAATAATAACAATACTACTACTACTACTACTACTACTAGTAATAATAGTAATAATAATAATAATAATAATAATAATAATAATAATAATAATAACAAAAACACCCTTTCAGACCGGGGATGTTTCATTAATTTATTCTTTTTACCTCCACACGATTGTACTCATCTCAGAACAGACTTCACGAACCGGCGGTAACAAACAGACTATCAACCCTTCCAGTGAGACAGAGCTTTCCAAAACTTAATGAAACTGAAAATGTCAACAACAAATAAAATCACATAACTGGATTCAAGGCGATAAATATAATGGAATTCGGTAGCCTATCATTGGCCTCTAAACCTAGAAATGGTTGTTATGGGATGGATTACTATTCATCCAGCAAAGTGATGCACCTTGGATCATTGTCCCTGTTCCCTTCTGATGCAGTAATAATCACCAACCATCCATCATCCAACAGCTAACACAGAAGTGTCCCTTCAAAAGGGTACAGGCCTGGGGGCTACGCCAATCAGTTCAGTCCTGGCGAGAGAAGCCAGCTGTTCCCTCCTTTCTGCTATTGCGTGAGCAATAAACCACAACCACCTTTGAAAATTAAACACTTACGGGTCATATTTGGATGGAGCTCTTTAACTCACTAGTGACTGACCACTGTGAAAGGGCAACAGGACTACTACGCTGGATCAGTACATAGTACGAAGGTTCACTTCTGGTCTTCGTGCACGCTCCAGAGAAGTATGGTGTGGACCAATCACAAATAATTTGGAATAATTTATGAAGCATGAAATAAGGAGAGAACAGCTCTGACCTTTCTACATCGTCACATACTACACTCTGTAATATAGAATTAAGACTCATCGCATATAACAGTTACAAGTGTTTCACAAATGACCATTCGAACATTAGGGTCTTTCTTAAATCTTCGTGCACCCAGGACTGCTAATACGGGAGTGATTGTTTATCACTGAAAATTAGGCACTCGGTTTGGGAGAAATAGTTTTGATGAAAGAAGAATCAGCACACCCTCAACCCATTCAGTCAGATGATGCAGTCTGTTACTTTTTTCCTATTACCTACAAACGACTTTATTCAGCTTAGAAGAAGTCCCCTTTTAGTAAAAAGAGTATAAACATTTGAAATCTACGATATGAAAAATTGGGGCAACACAAGAACATACCTCCAGAAGCTTGTACTCAACCGAAGAAACTGCTCTCGTTTTCAGTGGGATTCTTTAACTCCAGCTAAAAAAAAAAAAAAAAAAAAAAAAAAAAAAAAAATCTTCAATAAAAATTTTAATAAAGAAAGTAAGGAATATAGCACAGGGCTGAAGGAGTTTTACAAAAACATAAGATGGGCCAAGGTTCACAAACAAACTTATTATAATCAACCTCTTTCAATTCAGTGATCTGACTTTCGTTCACTTTTCTGCTATCAGACGATTTTATTGAGCTTTGTTCAGATTTTGGAAATGCAGGGGTTAGTAACGTTCTCCACTACCACTTTCCACATGGGAGACCTTACTTAAAATTATATAAATCATCAAGAGGTAACATAGATAATTTGATTTGCAGGGATATTTTTTATCAACGTCTGCTCCTAACTCAGATATGTTTTTGCAAGAACCACAAAAGTCATAGGAAAAAACTGGTACTTTCATTTCATTTTCCTTTCTACAATCATAAGATTTTTTTTATAGAAGCATAACAAAGGACAAAGACTGTCCTCCACGCAGTCTTCATTATTAAAGAAGAAAAATACATTTCCACTCAATAGCAGGACACTCATGGAACATACAGGGTCACAAGACACGCAAATAGGGGCAAAGGTAGCCATAAATCAATGTCCATAACTATAACCCAGCTAGCACTAAAACCATTCTCCATCAAGTTCTCGGGCAGTGCTTTTTGTTAGAACCACCTTACTCTTCCTCTTTTTCCTCTTGGTAACGATCCACTTGTAGCCCATCCACGTCTGCTTGTGGAGTGAGAAAAGAAATCCTGCAATATGAGAGTGTTAATCGTAGCCTTGGTCACGAAGCTCAGTCCTGAAATCGTAATTTTAAACTTTCTACACTTAACCCATATAAAAGATTGCTTGCATATGTGGTTGTCTGCTTATAAACAGCTACCACACCTCACAGTCAAATTAATATCCCGCATCAACTGTGCTAGACCACCACATAGCTAAACCATCTCTTCGGAGGGATTGTGATGGCCAGAAATACTCTTTCCCTATGACAGTAGAACTGTCAGTGGGGAAGGGATGTCTGTGGCAAGAGCTATGCATATAAGAGAAGGAGTGTTCCACTGTGTATGGGTTTGTGTGTGTGTGTGTGTGTGTGTGTGTGTGTGTGTGTGTGTGTGTGTGTGTGTGTGTGTGTGTATATATATATATATATATATATATATATATATATATATATATATCTATATATATATATATATATACATATATATATATATATATATATTGTTACGTCCCTATCCCACACTGCCACAGGCTCCAACAACAGTAGTTCAGTATAGCAAGGACGTTGCCCAGTGAGTTGTTCTTCCTATGGTCAGCCATTCGGTGTACAGCACACAAGACCAGCTCAGACATTGTAAATAAACACTGGATTCTTAAGTTTGTTTGTTTTTGTTTTTTTCAAATAATTACACTTAATGCTTTCCAACTTCACCTCACTATTTTCACAAGCACCGAAAATAAATAATCTGCAATAACACTCCACTATTTGCCAACAACACTTCACTATTTTCACAAGCACCGAAAATATACAAGCTGCACTGACACTGAACTACACACAACCTGTACTGAAACTGTCTGAAGTCCTCTAGTCTCTTCTCCATCCTTATATAAGCTTGCATTGTTCTAGAACGATCTACATTTCTCCACAGTTCTGATGTATTCCCAAGGAAGTACTTCCTTGGGAATACAACAGTTACCAACTGAGAGACATCCAAAACATGCCAGAGTTTTCTTACATTACATAACACTAAATTACTTTGCATACAAACTTAAATTAAATCACATAATTTAACAATCACATAAATAAAACATTATAAAGAAAAAGAGCACAAAAATAATGCATAACTTATGAAACAACTATGCTCAAAAACAGCAGGGAAACTGGCAACTCTGACTCACCCCGGAACTACAGTAAACATCAGGAATCAGTGAGAAACTTCTAGTAAATCCTGCGTCTCAACACTACTCCCTCCCAAGCCTTTTTGTCATCCCGACAAAACTACACAGTGTATACAAACATAGTCCTTAATCCAAACTAAA
The DNA here is from genome assembly GCF_032717465.1 of Coenobita brevimanus. Taxonomy (NCBI): domain Eukaryota; kingdom Metazoa; phylum Arthropoda; class Malacostraca; order Decapoda; family Coenobitidae; genus Coenobita; species Coenobita brevimanus. The sequence goes on along the minus strand of NC_137008.1, from coordinate 27,049,146 downwards.
CATTTAATTATATACAAAGTAATCCTTCAACTTATTAGGTCTTCTCCTATGCCGTTTCTGACAACGTCCCGGCTCCTCCACACAGTCCACTCCTCCTGGAATGTCTTGGTCCTCTTGCTGATGCACTTCTACTCTTGTGAAACTGGCACCATCGTCTTTCACTTCAGCTCCTTGGTCCTCCTCAAGATCCTCGGTTGCAGGAGAGCACGATTCCTCGGAGGTGTCCCAGCTGTGCTGCCTTGGCTCATGGTTCACATGTACCACCTTTGGGAGAGACTTCCTGCCTCTCCAAATCCGATACATTACGTCTGATAGGCAGTCCATCCCAGTGTAAGGCCCGTCCCATGGGCTCTGCAGCTTCAGTGAGTGTCCCTTCTCTTGCTAAGGATTGTATAACGAAACTTGGTCACCAGCCTTGAAGCTCACCTCACTAGCCTTGCCATTATACTTGCACTTCAACGCCTCTCCTGAAAACTTGAGGGCTCCTCGCACCTGATGATGTACCTCAGCCAGCCTTTCCTGAAGATGCTTTGCATAGCTGGAGGTGCCTGTAAGCAGCTTTTCACCAGGTGGTTTTCCCATTAACAAGTCAATGGGTATGTGTAACTCATGGCTCAACACAAATTTGGCAGGGATGTAGCCAGTAGAGTCATGGGATGTAGATCGATATGCCATCAGCAACACTGTAATTTCTGGTCCCAGTCTGTCTGCCCCTCTATGCAGTGCTTGGCCAGTTCTTGCCCTAGGGTTCAATTGAATTTCTCCATTATCCCATCTGACTGTGGCTTTAGTGAGGTCATCCAGGTCTTCTTGATCCCCAATAACTTGCAGCACCCACGGAATACAGCAGACTCAAAGATTCTACCCTGGTCTGAATGTAGTTCTTGTGGCATCCCAAAACGGCAGAAAAACTGGTCCACGAATACCTGAACAACAGTCACAGCCTCTTGACTGGGGATAGCATAGGCTTCTGGCCACTTTGTAAAGTAGTCCATGGCAACATATATATACCGGTTTCCTCTCTCAGTGAGTGGCAGAGGTCCAGCAATGTCCACCGCAACACTTTCCATTGGTGCACTCACTTGGTACAGCTGAAGAGGGGTGCAACCACTTTTCTTGGGTCCCTTCATGGCACAGCATACATCACAGGCCCGACATCACTCCTCAACATCCTGGCACATGCCAATCCAGTAGAACCTCTGTCGCAGCTGGCTTTGAGATTTCTTCACTCCCAGGTGCCCACTAGTGATCTGGTTATGAGACTCATCCAAGATCCTAGATCTCATTTTCCTCAGAACCACCAGTTGCCAGTACTTGCTGAGGCCATTGGGTGTCTCCCACTGACGCTCCAGTAGGCCATTGTTCAAACAAAGAAGGTCCCATTGACTCCAGCAGCTCTTGGTCGCAGGGCTTAACCTGGAAACTTCTTCGCAAGATGGTCGCACTATACTCCACTGCAGCCACTCTAGCACTGGCTGCAAATCTGCACCCTCAATCTGCATCCTCTTCAGGTCTTCTTCATCTGACGCTAGCCCCATCACAACAGTACGGCGGCATCTCTTGCCAAAATTCCCATTGTATCTTCACTGCTTGCCATCTCTTCCATCATCTTGCACTCTGTTCATCAAGGTTCTCCTGCATATCCTATTGGTGGGGCTTCTTGGGAAAAACTGGCTGGATGTTGCCGCTCATCACAAGCCTTCACTAATTTACGCTCATCCTTCTTATTTGGACACTCATAGCTGAAGAGTCCCACCCCACCACATGTCCAACACTCGTTTGTTGCAATCGTGGATTTCCTTGCACTGTTCCGTTCTTGCTCCTTCTTTCATTCGTAACAATCTACTTTCTTGTGTCCCAGCTTCCCGCAGAACCAGCAACCTTCTCCAGTCTTCTCCTGTTCTCGCTTCCATTTGTTGCAATCCACTTTCCAATGTCCTGGCTTCCCACAATTCTAGCAACTTCGTCTGATCATCTCCTCTTCCCACTTCCACTTATAACAGTCCTTTCCTATGTCCTGGTTTTTCACAGTACCAGCACCTTCCCTCAAAATTTTCCACTTCACATACCTGCATCTTTCTTGCCTTGAATCCTGCAGTATGACCTGCCTGAAAAGTGGAAGTACTGGACCTGATATAGGACTCAAATTCTAGAGCCCTGGTTTAGTGCTTCTTGCATTTTTCATGGTTGTGCCTGCCTCACTTGCATTTTCAACTCTGCAGTGTCAAGAGCATCCATGAACTGGTCATTCAGAAGAATAGCTAAGACTTTAGGTGCTGCTCCAGGGTATGCCTTGTATACCATACTCTCCAGGACACGAGCAAGCTGCTGTAGGGATTCGCCTCGAACCCGTACATGGCTCCAGAATCTTGCTCTGTACACCTCAGTCTGGTACATGGTTCCATATCTGCACTCCAGCACTTTTGCCAGGGATTGATAACTGTTCCTTTCCATCACTGGCATCTGGCCCAGAATTTCCATTGCAGCACCCTTAAGTCTAGTAGCAAGCTGCACCACCCCCTGCCTATCATCCCAATCATTCTGATCAGCAAGTAACTCAAACTGTGCATGGTAAGCTTCCCAAGATACTCTACCATCAAATTCCTGAGTCTTCTTTTCAATTGAACCCCCTTATAGCCATGGTTTGGGTCTTAAAAACTGGGGCATCATAATAAAGGCCAGGACTTAAAACTTCTGCATTCTGATTATTAAACCTTGTAATGCTACCTTTAGGTCCTCAGATCCTTCAAGATTCACAATACACTGTCCATTCCTTTTATATGCTCCCTGTACACTAACCTGAGGCTTAGCAGTGCAATATTTCTCTACAGCCTCAATTTTCTCACTAATTATCTTCACATGGTCGACTACATGCTTTAACTGGTTATCTATATGCTGTCTGCACTCAGTCATTATTCCCTCACTAATCTTCAGTTGGTTGTCCACATGCCATTTGCACTCCATCACTATTTCCTCGCTAACTGACTTGAAATGGTCGTCTACATGCCGTTTGTACTCGGTCACATTATTGCTTAAATCATATTTCTGCTGTCATAGCTCAGTGAATACCTCCTCCTCCAGTTGTTCCTGTTTTTCCTTTATTTCTCCCATGAAAGCATCTAGCTGTCCTTGCATCCTCAGTTATAATTCCTGTTGCTCCTATAATGCCTCTTGAAGCTGTTTCCTCAGTGCTTGCAATTGTTCGTTTTCTTCATTTTGTGCCTATAATTGTCCTTTGAATTTTTTGTCCACCATTTTTTTTTTGGTACACTTTGTGATTATAATTGTTCATTAATTTCTTTCTGTCCTTCATTCTGTTCCTGTAATAGTTGTTTGAGTTCTTTCTGCTCTTTATTCTGTGCCTATAATTGTTCTTTGAGTTCTTTCTGTCCGTTCTGTGCCTGTAATTGTTCTTTGAGTCTTTGTGTCCTTCATTTTGTGCCTGTAATAGCTTAACAATTGTCATCAGGGACATTTCTTCCTCTTGCCCAGCTCGGGACCCTGTCTGCCCACCCCCTTGCTCCATGTCGAAGATTAGACCAGTGCACCACTTTCTAAAAATTCACACTCCTGCCACCAGTGTTACATCCCCATCCCACAAAGTCATAGGCTCCAACAGCAGTAGTTCAGTATAGGAAGGACGTTCCCCAGTGAGTTATTCTTCCTATGGTCAGCCGGTGTACATAACACAAGATCAGCTCAGGCATTGTAAACAATTGCTGGCTTAAGTTCGTGTCTTTATTTTCTAAATAATTACACCTATTGCTTTCCAGCCTCAGTTCACTATTTTCACAAGCACCGAAAAATATACAATCTGCAATAACACATCACTTTGCCAACAACGCTTCACTATTTTCGCAAGTACCAAAATATACAAACTGCACTGCCACTTAACTACACTCAAACTGAACTAAAATCTAACTGAACTCCTCCAGTCTCTTCTCCGTCCTTATATAAGCATGTATTGTTCTAGAATGATCCACATTTCTCCGTAGTTCTGGTGTATTCCCGAGGGAGCACGGTTACAACAGTTACCAACTCATCGACAACTAAAACATGCCAGTTTTCTTACATTACATAAAACTGTAAATTATTTAGCATACAAACTTATATTAAATCACATATTTTAACAAACAATCACATAAATAAATCATTATAAAGAAAAAGAGCACAAAAATTAATGCATAACTTACGAAACAACTACATTCACAAACAGCAGGCAAACTGGCAACTCTGACTCATACCGGAACTGGAATAAACATCGGGAATCAGTGAGAAACTTCTAGCAAATCCTGCTTCTCAACAGTATGTATATCATCATCATCATCATCATCATCATCATCATCATCACTCATTGCAAGTCCACTGTTGAACAACGGCCTCCCCTAACCTTCTACACAAATTCCTTGACTGACCCAATCCCTCCCAAGTTTTGCATGTAAACTTCTCCATTTCATCTCTCCAACTCCTGTCTGGCCTTTTTCTGCTACACTTGCAATCTCTTGAAGGCCAGTCAGTAAGCCTCTTGCTCCTTCAGTTATCCCTTGTTCTTGTTACAAGACCTGCCAGCCTCAATTTCTGTTATTTTATAACTTCTTTAATGTCTTGGACTTCAGTCTGATCTCTCACCCACGTTGATCTTTTCCTGTCTCTTAAAGATATTCCCAATATTTACCTTTCCACTACTCTTTGAGAAAGAATTAGTTGATTTTCCATTGATTTTGTTATCTTCCAGGTCCCACAACTGTATGTCATAACAAGGAATACTCATGTTATATACGTTTGTTTCATACATATTGGCAAGCTACTTTTTGTGATGTATCCGTGTTTACCGAAAGGTTTCCATCCAATAGTAATGTGTCGTTTTACTTCGCTATCATGATCTTCAGTTAGTTTTCGTTTTTTCCATAAGTAATTGTATTCCTCGACTTCCTCAAGAATTTCTTGGCTTATTCTAATGATGCTCTTTGGGGTGTTTAGATTGAACATTGCCTGTTTCGTTTTTTGCCTTACTTTGAAACTTTAGGTCATATAAAACTTCTTGCAATGACTCTGCTGTTTCTGAGATTCAGACAACGTCACCTGCAAATCTTAATGGTTTAGGTTTCTCCAACCGTGTTTATTCCTTTGCTTTCCCAGTTTACTATCTGAAGATGCTTTCTAGGCACTGTGTAAATGATTTTGGTGAAATTGTATCTCCCTGATGCATTTTCTGAGCCATTATTTAATTTAACTGTCGCAGTTCCCCATTTATATACTCTGAGTTCAAATACTTTTACAATGATCTCATTTAATAATGTTCTCACAATGAATTTATGACTGCTATATGCTTCACTGAACAGCAAGCCTTTTCGTAATCAACAAAACCGGAGCACAGTTGTTTATTACATTCTGTAGTTTTCTCAATTACCTGATTTACTGTGTGCAGATGATCAGTAGTCGAATACCTGCTTCGGAGACTTGCCTGCTAACAAGGTTGGTTTTCTTCCAAATTCGTTATTATTCCGTTCGTATGGACTTCAGCAATGAGTTTGCATGCAACTGTTAATAAGCTAATGGGTTAATAGTTACTAAGATCGTTTAAGTCGCCTTTTTTGTAAAGGAAAATAATTATAGCATTACACCATGTTTCGGGAATTTTCTTCTTTATACACTGAATAAGTACGTGGGTGAGCCCGTATTGTACTTCTGCTCCTGTTTCTCCTTTCTGTCCCTTGTTGATAAGCTTATTTATTTCTATTCATTCTATTTCATCTTACCTTTTTTATTTTTCATTTCCTTTCTTCTTTTCATGAGTACGAGGGCCGTTTTTTAAAACTTGTTGGTTTTGATTGTAATAGCTTTCCGTACTACCTCCACTGATTCTCTTAGCACTTTTGTTAGTCAATCACTCAACTCCTCAGTGTCACACTCAGCATTATTTAGAGCATGAAATCTATCCGATACTTCTGAAAGGTTGCTTTGTTTTCGCTTATATTTATTGAACACATCCCTTTTTTTTTTTTATACAGCTTCTTTCTTTCATTTCTGAATTTGAATCTTAATGCGCAATCCACCATTCTTTGGTCACTGCCTGTATTTACTTCTTTGAAAACTGTGGCTTTTATGATCATGTTATTCTTATCTGCTATAACGAAGTTGATTTCATTTGTTTCTCCATTAGAACTTCTCCAGGTCCATTTTCCCTCTGTTCTTTCCTGGAAAAAAATGTGTTCGTTATTCTCATGTTATACATTACAGCAAAATTTGTCATTTCACCTCTTTCATTCTTTCTCCCCTTCCGAATTTTCCCATACATGCTACTCCATCTTTCGATTTGGCAACTTTTGCATTAAAGTCTTCCATGACTATAGTATATCTTGTCTTTTCTACCTCCATTAACTGGGAGAGATCATCATAGTATATTTCTGTTTCTTCATCTGAGCTTGAAAAGTCAGTGTATATACTTTTTATAACTTTCAAGGTGAATTTTTTTGGCCCTGTCTGAATACAATCCATGCTACTCTGTCAGATACACTGCTGAATATAACAATGTTCTCTGCAAGGTTTCTGTTATTTAGAAATCCGACATTGCCCTCCACTGTAGTAAACTAGGTGGTTGCTGTCTTGCAGATGAATTATTATTTTTTATTATCTGTGGATCTGACTCACTCCTATAATATTCCAACTATTGTTTTCCAGTTCAGTCATTAAGCTATCAAGATTGCAATATTCTGTGAGGCTTCTTACAATGAAGATATAGATCTTCAGGAATTTCAGGTTGTTTAAAGTCCCAGTCTCCGTTTTGCCGACACAGTGCCTATTCACTTTCGGTGGTACATTACCCGTAAGTACTGGAGGAAAAGCAGCTGGATCTTTAGTACAGGATTATCCATCAGGAACGCCCGTGAAGTCATTAACGTAAAATTCATGGACAGTATGTTTGTTTGTTTGTTTTTATGCAGGGAAGAGGGAAAGAAAGGCCAGATGCTTGCGAATTGTTCCCTCCAAGAAACAACAAAAACAACAGAGAGCCAAATTCAAGGTCCGTTCATTTCGAGACGCCTGGACACATTTCGTTTCAAAGACTGGAGGTCATAGGCAGTAGTAAATACAGACAGAAGAAGACAGTTCCAGAATTGACCTCTTCCACAAATGAAGATCTGGGAGTAATGGATAATTCTTGCATTTGAGTGCTGGAGAGAGAAAAGGGATTAGAGTTTGCTGCTCAGCAGGTGCTACACTCCCGCCACAGTGGTGGGGGAATGCAAGCGGACAGTTATGATGAGCAGTGACCACTGAAGTAGCAATAGAAAAGAGAAAAAGATGCAAGCGTTAAAGAGACAGAGGTCGAAGGAAGTCAGTAAGAGGAGGAGAGCTAATGAGACGAAAAGCCTATGGCTCCACCTTGTTGAGAAGAGCTGTATGTGGGAAGCTTCCCCACACATGAAAGTTGCACTCTACACAGGGGCGAATAAAACCCTTGTATAAAGTCATCAACAGTGCTGAGTCACCGTAGCACACCTAATCTCTTGGAGGCAGATTTTACGAGAATGGTAATATGATCTTTCCTAGAAAAATTCCGAGAGAATGAAACCCAAAGTATGTTTAAAAACGATGTAGGAGTCAGCTGGGTATTGAAAAAAGTTAGGGGATACTCGTGCGAAGGTTTTCTCGGGTTGACAGATGTAAGAACTGAGGTTTTGATGCATTAAAAACAAAGCTTACTTTTACCCCAATCAGAAGTATGAGCCAAGTCGCACATTAGGTGTGCCATAGCCTCATCCCTTGTTTGTTGAACTGCTGAGGTGGATGCGCAGAAAGTGAACATAAAGGTGAAAGGCAGAGTTATCAGCATTTGAGTGAATATGGTTAGATGTACAGCTTGCAGGACCATTGATGAATAAAAGGAAGAGAGTTGGTGATAGGACAACATGCTGAGGAACATCACTATTGACAGCTCTGGGAGAAGACCGGTGGCGGTCTACAACAGCAGCTACAATGAGAAAAGAACGGAAGCTAGAGATGAAAACACAGACAGAAGGACAGAAGCCATAAAAGGGCAATTTGGAAAGTAAGGATTTATGCCAGACTAGCTCGAAAGCCTTTTAGATGTCAAGTGCAATGGCAAAGCTTTCGTCAAAATCCCGAAAGGATGATGACTAGTAAGCTGAAAGGTAGGCGAGAAGATTGCCAGTGGGACGTTCCTGGCGGAACCCATACTGACGATCAGAAAGAAGGTTGTCATAGGAAAGGTGCTTTAATTTATTTTCTTGTGAAGAATAGACTCGAAAACTTTCGAAATGCAGGATTTAAAAGCAGTTGGGCAATAGTCAGTGGGGTGGGATTGGTTACTCTTCTTCGGGACAGACTGGATGAGAGCAAACTTTCAGCAAGAAGGAAAGGTACAAGTTGATAGCCAAAGGCGAAAGAGTTTATTTCGGAAGAAGCACACTTCTTTAGGACAACAGGAGGGACCACATCAGGCGGTGTTTGTACTGAAGCCATTGATGGCAGAAAATACATCAATTGAAGAAATGTTAATGTCGTCCATGAGGAAGTCAGAGAGGGGAAGTGGTGGAGAAACAGCACTGGATTTATCTAAGGTGGAATTGGGGGAGAAAGTCTAAGCGAAGAGTTTTATCAGTAAAATAAATAGCTCCAGAGACATCAGAGTGGAAAAGTGGAGGGAAGGATGATGAGATAAATTTATTTGGAAGGTTTTTGGCAAGGTGCCAGAATGAAAGGGAAGAATTTGAGTTGGAGAGTTCAGAGCATAGTACGAATTGAAATATTTTTAGCAGAGCGAAGAACACACAGCACGATTCCGGACCAAAACATAAAAGAGATGAGATTCAGGGATGGGTTGGCTCTGGTACCTCTATAGGCCTTCTTTTTGTCGATAGCATTAGAACAAGCATGATTATTATTATTATTATTTTTTGCATTAGTCACAGGATATGAGAATGGAAAGTATGCTTCCATGCCTGAGGGAATTATCTCTGTAATGCACAAGGCTCACTGAGATGGCTTTCGGCCGTGGAAGCTATACTCATTCCACAGATAATCAAAGAAGTACTTCCTGAGGGACTCCCAGTCAGCAGATCCAAAATGCCACAGCCATCTCTTCTTGGGAGGGTCTACAGGCCTCACTGTAACGAAAGGACAGGTTATGATGATTAGATTGTGATCAGAGGAGCCCAATGGAGAGAAAAGTTTAACAGCGTATGCTGATGGATTAGTTGTACGGAATAGGTCAAGTATGTTGGAACTCTCCAAGGTGGTCAAGGATATGGGTAGGATGCTGTACAAGCTACTGTAAGTCATTCAAGATGGGAAAGATGTAGGCCTGTTCACGAGGTGGATTTATGAAAGGAGAGGAGAGACAAAGATGGTGGTGGGATTTTGGCAAGTAGTCACACCTCCCTGCCACATGCTGTAGTTTCTGGTGAGATATAATTTTTGTGCCACCTTATTCAGTATATATATATATATATATATATATATATATATATATATATATATATATATATATATATATTTATTATTTATTTATTTATTTCGGTGTTTCAAAATTTTGTATTTTTGTGTTCGGTGGATGCACACATGCC